>NC_142878.1:25772272-26072803 GCF_051225735.1 Oryctolagus cuniculus | reverse complement strand
ACACGTCTCTGGCCTCCTCCGACCATAGGCCAGTGCGCCGAGGGCTGCCCGTGCCCCAGCAGGCCCCCAAGGTCGTAGCCAGACACCCTGTCCTCCCACTTCATCCTGACCTCACGGACACGGCCAGAGGCACTTGGACTATCCTCCACTGCTTTCCCAGGTGCATTAGCAGGGAGATGGATCCGAAGTGGAGCAGCTGGGACTCAAACCGGTGTACCCACATGGGATGCCAGAGTTGCAGACTGTGGCTTTACCCGCTCTGCCGCAGCGCCAGCCCCAGGGACTGCTTGCTCAGTGGCCGACTTCGTGTGACCGGGACACAGGGACCCCAGATCCAAGGCCATTTGCTGTGAGACTTCTCCTTTCTGAGCCAACTGCCCCGGCTCTGATCAGGGCACAGCCAGGTTCCCCGGGGCTGTACCCTGGCAAGAACCGAGCAGCCCCCAGCCCGTGGGAGTGGTATGGGCAGGACGGCTAGGCTGGCCTCTCTGGATTTCCCACACCCACTGCCAACCCCCCCGCAGAACCGGTTCCAGCCAGAATCTCGCCCAGGACAGCAGAGACTGCCGCAGTGTGGATAGGCTTGAGATCTGGAGGTACGAGTGGCTGCCCGGGGTCTGGGAAGGCAAAGTAGGTCGTTTTCTCCCTCCCAGCCACACATCAGCCCCAGCTCCTGACCCAAAGGGCTCTCTTGAGCCATCTCTGCTGCTTGGGGCAACCTTGGTTGCGCTCCGCTGGGTGAGAATGCCCCCACCAGCCAGCCGCTTTGTGGAAGCCGCTTTCCAGAAACCCAGCAACCATCAACCCAGGTGTCCTGCCTTCCAGTCTGGGGTAGAGGCTCTCCCGAGGCCAGCTCCTTAACAAACAGCGCGTTGCAGCACCACCTCAGACAAAACACGGAACACCTGCCATCTTGTTAGGTTTTTTTTTTTTTTTTAAATTTTTACTTATTTATCTGAAAGGTGCAGATAGAGAGAGGGGGAGAGAGAGAGAATACCCAGGTCTGCTGGTTCACTCCCTCAATGCCTGAGACAAACGGCCTGGGCCAGGTTGCAGTCAGGAGCCAGGAACCCAATCCAGGTCTCCCACGTGGGTGGCAGGGAGCCCACCAGTTGGGCCATCACCACTGCTTCCCAGGACGTGCGTTACAGGAAGCCAGAGCCAGGCATGGAGTCAGGACTCGAACCTAGGGACTCTGGTACTGGGGAGTGGCACCTGCCACCATAGGCTTTTCCAATCATGGATGGGGTGTTCTGTCCTCCGGCAGTGGATCACAGGATTTTAAAGGGGTGGGGGAGGGGATAGAGCCCTACAGAGACGTGACCCCAAGGCTAAGTGAAGACGCATGTCCAGCCCGGCAGACACAATCTGCCCTGCACCCGCCGTCCACAGTCACCACGGCCATGTTGGCCGGGACCCTTAAGACATTCGCCCAAGCCATCCTCACTGTGGCGGGCCGTGGGGATTTGCAGGCAGGGCTGGGCATGTCTCCTCAGGGCTGTCCAGGGCCGACTGTCACATATGCAGGGCTGCTGGGGACCCGTCGTCAGACCCCCGGTGACCTGCAGGCCCCGAAGGGGAGAGCATTCCCAGGCGGTGCTTCGGGGGCCCGCGCACGGCTGCCACCATCCCGGGGGCTTGGTGATTCCCTGCCACCTCCGTCACAACTCCCTTCTCAGCCTTCACACGGGTCCCTGGCGCAGCCTCTGCTCTGTGCAAACACCAGCGTGAGCGGGATGGCGTGGACCTCCCCTGGCCCAGTGCTAGGGGTCTCCTGGGGCGCAGGCTCCAGAGCTGCTGGCCGGTGGCCGGGTGGAGAAAAAGCCACGAAGGTGCCCGTCATGGCGGCCAGGCCGGGACGGAGCAGGCAGAGGCAGCCCGATGGACAGAGGCCGGCTCCCTTTCTTTCCCAAGTGGATCCCGCTGCTTCCAGCTCATTTCTGGAGGTCACAGAGCAGGGAAGAGGAAGCACAGGTGTTACTGCACAGAGCTTCGGGGATACCAAGCATGGCGGAGGGAAAACTTCTCCAGCTGCACTGTGCTGGCCACCCCGGGGAAGGGGCGGCGTCCCTCCAAGAACCTGGCTTTCTAACGGCTTCCACTGCCGCCCGTGGGGCTGCCGATGGTGAGGGAGGACTCCACCTGGCGGAGCAGGTGCAGCATGGTCCGCAGGTGCTTGTGGGTGGGAGCACCACCCCCACCCCGTGGCCTGCCACAGCTGCAGCTCATCAGGGTCCCTTCCCTGGGTGAGGCAGGCCCAGCCTTGCCCTGGCTACTAGGCCAACAACACAGAAACACCAAAGGGTCCCCTCTCACCCCCATCAGGGTGGATCAGGGTGGGGCCTGGGGGGCAAGGCCTGCCCAAGCAGAACGTCCCCTGTGGGAAAGCAGGCGTGACACAAGCTTCTGTTTCTGGGCACAAGCGAAGGGCAGCCCCTGCCCCGTGGGCTTGGAACACCCCTTGGGACTTCCAGAAGCTGCCAGAGGTTTTGCCTTGTTACATGTTACACGTTAACGTGGTACAGGGCGGGCAGGGACGAAGCTTCCCCCAGGGGGCTCACTCTGGCCGGGGCTATGGCTCTCCCCAGCCCTGCGTCCCACGGCCCGGCCCTGCCGGAGGGCCTGGTGGTAGCAGAGACCTCTGCCCGCAGCACCCCGTCTCCCCGGGGACCTCCTGCAGCCCTCCTCTGGCCTGAGCACTTTCTGTCTCTCTAAGCCGCTTCCTGTTTCCTTTTCTGGGTCACACGCCGGGCTCACAGTTGCTGTGAGTCACTCGAGTCTGGGTTCATGCCCAAGACAGCACAGAGCAGCCTGAGGCCCCCGGAGCCAGGCATGCGCGGGAGCCCGCTGACTTGGCTGCATTTCCCTGCAGGGCTCCTCGCAGGCCCTGGCTTCCCAGGTGACAGTGGACAAGTCAGGGTGCACTTTGTTGACGACGGCAAAGACTTCCCTGGATACCTCGCTGTGGCCGTACGGGCAGGCCTAGCAGGCAGCAGCAGGGGTCGGCGGAAGATGCGGGCAAGAGGCTGCTGGAAATCACTCGCTTCTAGTAGCTCAGTGCAGAACAAGCAGGAAACCGCAGCTCAGCCGTGGACGGTGTTCAGCGGCCAGGTCTGCACAGAGGCAGAGGGGAGCAGGCCTTGCACAAGTCCACTGCTCTCCCTTTGCGACTCGTAAGCAGCGTTCCCGCCCCGCTGTCTCCTCCTCACTGGGGAAAGACTGTGCGGGAGCCCGGAGCGGGACGGACAGGCAGTGGATGCCAGGTCCACCCCTGAGCCCATCGGCAGCAGGCTGTTTTTGCCTCCCAGTCCCACTCCCTGGACTTCTTCCCGTGGAACTGTGCCTTGAGCCAGGACACCCCTGGGATGGCACGGAACACACACAGGACACCGCTGGGATGGCACGGAACACACACAGGACACCCCGGGATGGCATGGAACACACACAGGACACAGCTGGGATGGCACGGAACACACACAGGACACAGCTGGGATGGCACGGAACACACACAGGACACCCCGGGATGGCATGGAACACACACAGGACACCCCTGGGATGGCATGGAACACACACAGGACACAGCTGGGATGGCACGGAACACACACAGGACACCCCTGGGATGGCATGGAACACAGGACACAGCTGGGATGGCACGGAACACACACAGGACACCCCTGGGATGGCACGGAACACACACAGGACACCCCTGGGATGGCACGGAACACACACAGGACACACCTGGGATGGCACGGAACACACACAGGACACCCGTGGGATGGCACGGAACACACACAGGACACCCCTGGGATGGCATGGAACACACACAGGACACCCCTGGGATGGCACGGAACACACACAGGACACACCTGGGATGGCACGGAACACACACAGGACACACCTGGGATGGCACGGAACACACACAGGACACCCCTGGGATGGCACGGAACACACACAGGACACCCCTGGGATGGCACGAAACACACAGGACACACCTGGGGTGGCACGGAACACACACAGGACATATCTGGGATGGCACGGAACACACATAGGACACCCCTGGGATGGCACAGCACACACAGGACACAGCTGGGATGGCACGGAACACACACAGGACACAGCTGGGATGGCACGGAACACACACAGGACACACCTGGGATGGCACGGAACACACACAGGACACCCCTGGGATGGCACGGAACACACACAGGACACCCCTGGGATGGCACGAAACACACAGGACACACCTGGGGTGGCACGGAACACACACAGGACATATCTGGGATGGCACGGAACACACATAGGACACCCCTGGGATGGCACAGCACACACAGGACACAGCTGGGATGGCACGGAACACACACAGGACACAGCTGGGATGGCACGGAACACACACAGGACATACCTGGGATGGCACGGAACACACACAGGACACACCTGGGATGGCACAGCACACAGGACACAGCTGGGATGGCACGGAACACACACAGGACACCCCTGGGATGGCACAGCACACAGGACACAGCTGGGATGGCACGGAACACACACAGGACACAGCTGGGATGGCACGAAACACAGGACACAGCTGGGATGGCACGGAACACACACAGGACACACCTGGGATGACATGGAACACACACAGGACACAGCTGGGATGGCACGAAACACAGGACACAGCTGGGATGGCACGGAACACACACAGGACATACCTGGGATGGCACAGCACACAGGGCACAGCTGGGATGGCACGGAACACACACAGGACACCCCTGGGATGGCACGGAACACACACAGGACACAGCTGGGATGGCACGGAACATTGCAGAGCTCTTGTCTTCTCCCTGGTCGCAGTGTGAGCCTTGCACGGGGGACGAGGCTGGGGCAGGGTCCCTGCAAGCCTTGGCCGTGTCGCAGACCCCTGCACACAGCAGCCTCTCTCAGCAGCGGCAGGCACGGCAGAAGGAAGAGCAGAGAAAGGCCGAAGCCTACATGTAGGCCGGCCTGGGAGACAGGGATTGGGGCGGGGGGCCTGCTGTTCCAAAAGCAGCCAGGAGTGCACAGTCCCGGCTCAGCGAGGGCGGTCATCTCCCCCGGGAGAAACAGCTTTTCCCAGTCGAGTCCTACAGAGACGCAGCAATGTCACATGTAGATCCAGCCAAAACTGACCCCCCCCCCAAAAAAAAAGGCAAAAAATTGTCACGGGCAGGCATTTGGCCTAGTGGTTAACACACGGGCTAAGACGCCCAAGTGCCTGGGCTCAATTCCTGCTCTGCTCCCCATCCCAGCTTCCCACCAGTGCAGACCCTAGGAGGCAGCACGTGATGACTCCAGCAACTGGGTCCTGTTACCCACATGGAACACCTGGATGGAGTTCTTGGCTCCCAGCTGTGGCTTTGGCCTTGGCCTTGTACTTGGCCCAGTTATGGCTGTTGTGGCTAGATGGGAATTCTCTCTCTCTCTCAGCCTCTCAACTATGGGAACATAAAGTCATTCTCTTAACTACTGAGGGTTTAGGGCAAAAGGAATTCTCATATCCTGCTAATGGGAATATAAACTGGAAAAACTTGGCTGCTTGGCCCCTTGGCGATGTTTGAGGCAGTGACAATGCTCACTCTGCAGCCACCATATGTGTTTTCCTCTCCCACAGGAAGACTACATTACCCAGCCTCCTTTGTGGTTCAGAGTGATCATGTGACTGAGTTTTGAGCAGGGGGGAGGTGGGCTGAGGCAATGATGTGAATCACTTCCAGGCCTCGTTCTAACACCACCTGCACAACTCTGTCTCTCCCTCCATTTATTTATTTTAAAATTTTCTTTTTATTTGAAAGGCAAATGAGAGAAAGAGAGATCTATCTCTGGGTCACTGTCCAAAATGCCTACAGCAGCCAGGGCTGGGCCAGGCCAAAGCAAAGAGCCTCAAACTCAATCCGGGCCTCCCACGTAGGTGGGAGGTACTTGTGCCATCACCTGCTGCCCCCTGGGGTGTGCAATAGCAGGAAGCTGGAATTAGAAGCGGGGCTGGGACTTGAGCCCAGGCACTCCAGTATGGGATGCGAGGGTCCCAAGCAGTCTCTTAACTTCTGTGCCAAATGCTGTCCCCTTCTTCCCTCTCCCTTCATCAGCTGAAAACAAGGGACCCAGTGCCGAGCCCCCAGGCCCTGGCTAATCGCCGTGTGGACAAACCCTGGTTCTGGCTAACTGCCTAGCGTCTCCACTCCCAACCAGGCGACCAGACTGAACTGTCACACAAGAGCCATGTGTGTGCACTGGGTCAACAGAGAATGTGTTTATTGAGGGTATTCCTTACAACCCTGAGCCCATCCTGCAAATCCTTGAAGATGTCATCCGCTGAGACCAAGCAGACACATTCTTTAGAACACATGCTAAGAAAGTAATTAGACAGTCACTACAGCACTGATTATAACAGCAAAAAAATGATAAACAGCTCTAATCTCTATTAATAGATGAGTCATTAAATAGATCATAGCATTTCCACAAGAATATTATTTAGACACTTTAGATTGTTGGAATATACGTATTGAGGGGCTGTATTGTGGCACAGTGGGTTAAGCTGCTACGTGTTCTATTGGCAGCCCACTTCAGAATGTTGGTTCAAATCCCAGCTGCTCTGCTTCTGATCCGGCTCCCTGCTAATGCGCCTGGGAAAGCAGCAGCAGATGGCCCAAGTGCTTCGGCCCCTGCCACCCACATGGGAGACCCAGATGGAGGTCCTGACTACTGGTTTTGGCCTGGCCCAGCTCTGGCTGTTGTGGGCATTTGGGAAGTCAACCAGTGGATAAAAGACAACTCCCTCTCATTTCTCTCTCACTCTCTCTGCCTTTCAAATAAACAAACAAAGTTATTTATTGACATGAAAACTTGAAACAATGTTATGTGAAAAAGAGCAAGTAACAAAACATGAAAAGTATGAACTCAGAGCTACTAGAAAATATATCCGCATTTTTAAAAAGTCGGAAAATATACCAAAAAAAAAAAAATCTGGGTACTCGGACTATAGACAGTGCTTCTTCTCTTCCTACATTGAGTGTAAACTTCTTGAGTGAAAAAAATGCTTCCAAGTAGCCTGCAGGAGACAGGTGACCTCCCTGGCCCCTGAAGTCTGGCCTCGCTTGGGGGTGCAGCCACCTGCGCGCACACGGACCTGGGCCCCGGCATGCTCTGCGGGCTGCCGGTCCTCCTCTCGCGACCTTCGATTCTCCGTGATCTTCTCCACGAGAAGCGGCCTGCAGGCCTCGCGTGGACACGGAGCTCCGACTGGAAGGAAGGGTCTGTCAGGGTTTTCTCCGCCAGCTGCTGGGCCTCAGAACGCTCTCCTTCCCGCCCTCAAGTAGGCGATTTGGGAGACTTGGGGCTGCGAAGAGCAGGGCCGGAAGTGACTTGATTCTGAAGCCCTGGCGCCGAACCCTCCGTGACCTGTCCCGCGTAGTCAGGATTGAGTGAGAATTCAGATAATGCATTTCACACCCAAAACACTCAGGGTTTCTGCGTTTCAAAGCGATCCCCCCAATTCCCCACCCAAGAGGTAGCTTTCTGTGTCCCCCACCGCACCCCCTCTTTAATATTTCATTTGTTCATCTGAAAGGCAGAGCCACAGAGCGGAGAACCAGAAGGATCTCTCGTCCGCTGGTTCACTCCCCAGATGGTCGCCCTGGCCAGGGCTGAGCTGGGGCGGGGGGAGGGGGGACACCAGGGCTCTATCGGGGTCTCCCACCTAGGCGGCAGGGGCCCAGGCACTTCTCTCCCGGGCGCACTGGCAGGAAGTGGAAAAGCTGGGACTCCTATGGGATGTCACCGTTGCAGATGGCAGCTTCCCTGTGACGCCACAACACCAGCCCTGTCCGTCCTTCTTCAATCCGGTGTCTGAAGCTGCTTGGCCAACAGAACTGAGACAAGAGACCCACACACTAGTTTCTTTGGAAACTGGCAGCTTCCATGGTGTCGCTCCCCCTCTTCATGGAGGAACGACACTAAACCCTGCCTAGGCTTCATATCCGAGTCACGGCACCATTATGTCGCTCCCCCTCTTCGTGGAGGAACGACACAGGACCCTGCGCTGTTCTTTCGTCTGCTCGGCCCTTCCCGGGTTTGCTGCTGGTTCTTCCCGGGTTGGCTGCTGTCCCTTCCACCTCCGTGGAAGGGCAGTTCCCCCTGGCTGCATTCCCCACTTCCGCAGGGGAGCGGCACACCGCCGGCCGGCTCTTCTCGGGGGCTGCACAGGTGTTCCCTTAGATGTTCCCCATAGATGTTCCTGGTGCATGCCGTCTCTCTCCTCCTTTATAGTCCTCCTCCGCCAATCCTAACTCGGCTGCCCACACGCCGAGTACGCTGCTCTCCTCCAATCAATAGCAAGTCCTACAGTTTATTAGTTGAACTGGAGGCAGCTGTGCGGAAGCTGTTTACTTCTCTCCCAGCGCCATATTGTGGGAGAGCAGATGCATAGAATAAGTCTTAATTCCAGTAACTCAGTCTAGTCCGGTTGCTCCCCACAGATCCCCCTTTCTTTTTATTTTTTGGCGTTGATACGCGCCTGTCTTCGGTGTCCCGCGGCACACACTCTGCTCTACTTGCTAGAGTTGCCACAGGCTCTTACAAGTCCTATCAATCAGGCAAACCGAATCCGGGTCCTCTCTTTGCCATGTTGTGAGGAGGTTTTTAGGCGCTGATGCGTGCCTGTGTTCGGTGCCCTGCAGCGCATGCTCTGCTCTGCCTGCAGGGGCTTACAAAACCTAGCAATCAGGCAAACCGAATCCAAGCCTTCTCATTGCCGTATTGTGGGGGAGACTTATTAGTGTTGGTTCGTGCCTATCTTCGGTGACCTGCAGCTCATACTCTGGGCGAGCTGCTTGCTGGTGCTTACCGCCTTAAATCAGGCAGACCGAATCCAAGCCTAATATTGTTGTATTGTGGGGAAGCCTTACTGATGTTAATTCGTGCCTGTCTTCGGTGACCTGCGGCGCATAAGCTGCTAGCTGCCCGCAGGTGCTCATCGCCTCACTTGATTAGGCAGACCGAATCCAAGCTCTCACATTGCAGTGTTGTAGGGAGGCCTTTTTATTTCTCTATTTCTCTATCTCCGGGCATTCCTATTTCTCCCATTTTACTTCTATCTTCCAGCATTCCTATTTTTCTCACTTTACTTCTAAACTTCTGTATCTCTTATCCCTGCAGCTTCCCGGCGCCTCGCCCTGCCGGCAGCTTCACGGCTCCGCGCAGCTTCCCGGCGCCTCGCCCCGCCGGCGGGTTCCCGGCTCTGCGCGCACGCTCCGCGGTCTCCACGCACTTCGCGCCCGCACTACGGCCTTGCGCCAGCCCCGCGTTTTCTATCTATTTACGCCCCGTGCTCTCTCTGCACGCGGCGGCTTCCGCGAATGTTTCCGCCACCACCGGCATTCAGTCCAAGTTCCCCGGACTAACCTGGCGAATCCTGGCGGCCCACGTCTCTGCCTCTGGTTCCAGATCTTCGCCTCTTGCTCCCCGGGGTGACTTGAAGAATTCCAAGGTGGCTTATATCTCCGCCTCGGCCTGCACTCGCGGCTTCATCCTCCCTAACATTTTTCTCTACCCGGTATGTTTCCTTAAGTTTTCTTCCAACAATATTCCTCTCATTTCTCCTGGCTTCTCCCCACAGTCCGTATCCGAGTCCAAGCCTCCTCCAGGTTTCACTTTCGCTTTCAGTCTCCTAGCTTCCCCACCATAGTCCGCATCTGAGTCTATGAAAGCTTTCACTTTCGCTTTCAATCCTAACTTCTTTCCCACAGTCCATATCCGAGTCTATGCCTAGGCTTTCAATAGCTTCTTCCGGCACCTAGGCTCTTTGCTAGTCTCTCTCTCCGGTATTTTACCACTTCTTCCCGTTTCTTTCCCTCCTAGGTTTCCTATCCGTCCTAGGTTTCCTATCCGTCCTAGGTTTCCTATCCGAGTCACGGCACCATTATGTCGCTCCCCCTCTTCATGGAGGAACGACACTAAACCCTGCCTAGGCTTCATATCCGAGTCACGGCACCATTATGTCGCTCCCCCTCTTCGTGGAGGAACGACACAGGACCCTGCGCTGTTCTTTCGTCTGCTCGGCCCTCCCCGGGTTTGCTGCTGGTTCTTCCCGGGTTGGCTGCTGTCCCTTCCACCTCCGTGGAAGGGCAGTTCCCCCTGGCCGCATTCCCCACTTCCGCAGGGGAGCGGCACACCGCCGGCCGGCTCTTCTCGGGGGCTGCACAGGTGTTCCCTTAGATGTTCCCCATAGATGTTCCTGGTGCATGCCGTCTCTCTCCTCCTTTATAGTCCTCCTCCGCCAATCCTAACTCGGCTGCCCACACGCCGAGTACACTGCTCTCCTCCAATCAATAGCAAGTCCTACAGTTTATTAGTTGAACTGGAGGCAGCTGTGCGGAAGCTGTTTACTTCTCTCCCAGCGCCATATTGTGGGAGAGCAGATGCATAGAATAAGTCTTAATTCCAGTAACTCAGTCTAGTCCGGTTGCTCCCCACACATGGGCTGCCTGGCTCTTGGAACCCAAACCCCACACAGGGGGAGGAGCTGGAAGCTCCCGCTGAGTCGGGCTCACAGCACAACAGCAAACAGCTCTGCAGAAGACTCCAGGAGCGTGTGGCCGTGACCGTGGACGTCAGAGATCCGAGCCCAGGAGCCAGCCCCGCCGGGCTGAGCCCAGTCAAGCCCTAGAACCCCGAGCGATGAGACTGGGATGGCTGTTTCAATTTTAAGGCAACATCCCTGACTGAGTTCCGGTGGTTTGCTCTTCAGCGATGCACAGCTGAAGCCAATCCTGTTCCCAGGAGGTCTCAAGTGGGGCACAGCCCTCCTGCTGCCTGGTGCCGTCTGGTGTCCTCCAGGGGTCATTTAGCCGTTGGCAGCCACGTGCTAGCTGGGCTGGGCTGGAAGTTTCCAGAAGGCAACACTGACCTGGCTCCTTCACCTCAGCGCGGCCACATTCCTCCAGGGACTTCACAGCCTAGAGAGCACCCCCTCATCGACAGCCCAGGAAGGGGCCACACAGATCTATGAAAACATCTTGGTTCTTCACTGAGCTGTCCGCCTGGGCTATTCCGTGTACTCTCTTCAAGGCTGGCAGGCTTCCTGCAGAGGAGGGAGGAGGGAGCAGGGAGCAGGGAGGAGAGAGGAGAGAGAGAGAGGGGAGAGAGAGAGAGAGAGAGAGAGGAGGGAGGAGGGAGGGGAGAGGAGAGAGGGGAGAGAGGAGAGAGGAGAGGTGAGGGGGGGAGAGGGGAGAGAGGAGAGAGAGGGAGAGGGGAGAGGGGAGAGAGGAGAGAGGAGAGAGGAGAGAGAGGGGAGAGAGGAGAGAAGAGAGAGGAGAGAGGAGAGAGAGGGGAGAGAGGGAAAGAGAGAGGAGGGAGGGGAGAGAGGAGAGAGAGAGGGAGGGGAGAGAGGGAAAGAGAGAGGAGGGAGGGGAGAGAGGGAGAGAGAGAGGGAGGGGAGAGAGGAGAGAGAGAGGGAGGGGAGAGAGGGAAAGAGAGAGGAGGGAGGGGAGAGAGGAGAGAGAGAGAGGAGGGAGGGGAGAGGGGAGAGAGGGGAGGGAGGGGAGAGGGGAGAGAGGGGAGGGAGGAGAGGTGAGGGGGAGGAGGAGAGGGGAGAGAGGAGAGAGAGGGGAGAGGGGGGAGAGGGGAGAGAGGAGAGAGAGGGGAGAGGGGGGAGAGGGGAGGGAGGGGAGAGGAGAGAGAGGAGAGAGGGGAGAGGGGAGAGAGGGGAGAGGAGAGAGAGGGGAGAGGGGAGAGAGGAGAGAGAGGGGAGAGGGGAGGGAGGGGAGAGAGCAGGGAGGAGAGAGAGAGGAGGGAGGGGAGAGAGGGAGAGAGAGAGGAGGGAGGGGAGAGGGGAGAGAGGGAGAGGAGAGGGGAGAGGGGAGAGAGAGGGAGAGGAAGAAGGGGAGAGGGGAGAGAGAGAGAGGAGGAAGGGGAGAGGGGAGGGAGGGGAGAGGGGAGGGAGGGGAGAGAGGGGAGAGGGGAGGAAGGGGAAAGGGGAGAGAGGAAGGAGGGAAGAGGGGAGAGAGAGAGGAGGAAGGGGAGAGGGGAGGGAGGGGAGAGGGGAGGGAGGGGAGAGGGGAGAGAGGGGAAAGAGAGAGAGGAAGGAGGGGAGAGGGGAGAGAGAGGGAGAAGGGAGGGGAGAGAGGAGGGAGGGGAGAGGGGAGAGAGAGAGAGGAGGAAGGGGAGAGGGGAGGGAGGGGAGAGGGGAGAGGGGAGGGAGGGGAGAGGGGAGAGAGGGGAGAGGGGAGAGGGGAGGGAGGGGAGGGGAGAGAGAGAGAGGAGGAAGGGGAGAGGGGAGGGAGGAGAGAGGGAAGAGAGGGAGAGGGGAGGGAGGGAGAGGGAGGGAGGGAGAGGGGAGGGAGGGGAGAGGGGAGAGAGGGAGAGAGAGGAAGGAGGGGAGAGGGGAGAGAGAGAGGAGGAAGGGGAGAGGGGAGGGAGGGGAGAGGGGAGAGAGAGAGAGAGGAGGGAGGGAAGGGGAGGGAGGGGAGAGGGGAGAGAGAGAGGGGAGAGGAGGGAGGGGAGAGAGGGGAGAGAGGAGGGAGGAGAGAGGAGAGAGAGAGGAGAGGGGAGAGAGGGGAGAGAAGGGAGATAGAGAGAGGAGGCAGGCAGGCGGCTGCTGTGTGGCGGTCTGGGCAGGAGGGGACCTAGCGCCTAGCTCCACCCCGGGCAGGAGCTGGCTCGCTGAAGGATGGGAAGGGAGGGCTGCATGTTGGGAGCGCAGAGGAAGACAGAGGGTGTGGGGTGGAGGGCGGTCAGGCAACCCTGGTCAGCGAGCTGGCACGTGGGGTGGGTTCTGTCTGCGTCTCTGGGTACCATGGATCACCCCAGGCCCCGCCCCTCCCCACCTGGGACTTGGTTTCCTGCACACACACACACACACACACACACACGCCCTTTGCTCCAGCCAGGGCGTATGACTCCCTGACCCCTGACCCCTGACCGGGTCCCAGCTCAGTGCCCGGAGCCTAGCACGTACTGTTTCTTCCCCATCGCCACCACTGCTTCATCTACGTGGTTTCTGTTCCTTCGTTAAAATCTGACCTGACCGTGTCACGTCTCCCACCAAGCATTTACCAGAGCATCGGCTTCCTTTGGGTTTTCATGCGCACATCACGTGGCGGCCTAGATGTCTCTGGCTCTTCCAGTTGCCTGTGGGCTCCCTGAGGGTGAAGCCCAGCGCTAGGACCAGGCGCGGTGCTCCGCACATTGACACAAGCACGTTTGGCGTGGTGTGCTCTTGGAGCCCGAAAATGTGCACTCCAAGGTCAGACCACAGCAGCAAGATGGCCTTGGGAGGTCCCTCACTGGGGCCGTCCGCTCTCCCAGGCTGCTCTGCGGGGCCGGACTCAGCACCTGCAGCTCCTCCAGGAAGGGTCTGGCCTCGGCACGTTCAGGCATCAAGCCCACTGCTGGTCACGACGCTGACCCAGTCATCCCTCCATACTAAAACTAACACTGGGCATCACGCCCACTGTATTTGTAACTCTCCAACAGGTAGGACTCCCTCAGTACAGGCCTAGAGGACTTCTGGATTCAAAGTGTGGCCCAAAGAAGTATTCTGCTCCCCGATATCCCCAAGTCGCGGAAACTGCCTTCCTCATCCTGTGACCCCACGCGCCCCTTAGTGCCTCCACCCTCTTCCTCCCGGGCTCGTGTGCAGGCTCGGCAGCCTGGGTCCCCCACCTCATCCGGTCTGGTTGACGATGTGGTTCTTCTTGGCCCTGTGGGCTTTCTCCTGGGAAACTGGCTGCTGGCCCTGTCTGCTGCCCCCAGAGAACGCGGGGCAGGTGGGAGGCATGGAGCGGGCTGTGCCTGCCTGGACGGTGAGTGCCCTGTTCACTGATGCACGGGTTCCTCCCACAGTGGGAGGAGCCACAGGTCTGCTCTCACCCACCCGGGCTCGGCCACCCCCAGGGGGATCGCACCCCAGGAGACCCCTGTGCCCCACAGAACCTCTCCATCCTGGACGACCTCACCCCTTCCACAGGTGCTTCTACGGGGCCAAGGCTGTGCCCAGAGTATCAGCCCAACCAGAAGACAGCAGAGCCCTGCTCCCCCATCTTTCAGTTACCGCAAGGCGCTCATGGGTGTCCTGACCAGCGCCTGGAAAGGCGGCAAGATCAGGTTCTGTTTTTTGTTGTTGTTGTTGTTTTTAAAGATTTATTTCTTTGAAAGTCAGAGTTAGGGAGAGGGAGAGAGAGAGATGGCTGCAATGGCCAGGGCTGGGCCAGGCCAAAGCCAGGAGCCAGGAGCTTCTTCTGGGTCTCCCACGTGAAGCCAGTCCTGGCGCTCACGCTCAGCTGCCTTTCAGCACCGCTCCTCCTCTCGGAGGTAGGCTGCACCTGCCAGCCGCTGTCTGCTTCCCTCGTGGGTCAGGGTTTGAAGTCCTGTTTGTCACTTGTTTTCCATCTGTTCCCAAAACGTTAAGCTTCCAGGGGACGGTGGCTTGTCTGGCTTGCTAGGTTACAGCCGGGTCACTCAGCACAGCCTCACTACAGCCTGTGGCGTACAGGACATGTGCAACAAATATTCCCCCACCCCCAACGGCCGCAACAGCCAGGACTGGGCCAAGCCAAAGTCAGGAACTCCAACCAGGTCTCCCACATGGGTGCAGGGGCCCAAGGATTTGGGCCAACTTCTGCTGCTTTCCCAGGCCATAGCAGAGAGCTGGATTGGGAGTGGAGCAGCCGGGACTCGAACTGGTGCCCCTACGGGATGCTGGCACCGCAGGCAGCAGCTTTACCTGCTGTGCCACAGCGCAGGCCCCATCGCTGCTTGTTAAGTGGATATGCACAGTGGCTGCCGTAAGAGCACACGTCAGCTGATTCCTACTGCTGGGGAACCAGGTCACTGAACTCCTCTGCTGTCATGGGGGGCTTCCCCGGGACTGTGTGTGCGCCTCTCAGGCAGACCCGCATGAGGAAGCGCTCGGTCCGCAGGGCTTGCACATCTTTAAGAAATACGAGCTTCTCATCCACACCATCTCCCTGTCCCAGAAGGGCTCCCGAGAGGCGAGGTCGGCCGGGTGCTGAGACTGTGCTGACCCGTGCAGCATGGAGTCCCCTCCCCGCACCCTCGCCTTGGCTGTGCTGCACCTGCCCTCTCCGGTCCTGTGACCCACGTAGGACGTTCCTGGCCAGTACCTGTCTCAGGGGGAAGGCAATGCTTCCCTTCCAGGTTTCTGCTCAGTTACCTCCTCTTCCCCTTGGAGCGGGATAGGATGGGGGCAGGAAGGCCTGAGCAAAGGTTTAATCCTTTGTTTCAACATTGCAGAGAATTGCCGCCTGGGAATCCATTTTTCCTGATTCTGCTTATGGAGAAGCCTGACTCCAGCTCCTCTGGAGTGCAAACTGGACCAGGGAAAGGCTCAGAGGTGTCCTGGAAGCCGCCGCCCATTTAGGGAGCAGCTCTGGGGCATGGCATGGACACTGGTCAGGGTGCTGTTTCTTTAATACATTTCTATTTATTTATTACTTATTTGAAAGAGAGAGACAGAAACAGAGAGAGGGAGGGATATCAATCGATCTTCTATTCTCTGGTTCACTCTCCAAATACCCACAAAGTTGGGGCAGGGTCAGGCTGAAGCTAGGACCCAGAAACTAAACCCAAGGTCTCCCACACGGGTGGCAGGGACCCAAGTCCTTGAGCCGTCACCTGCTGCCTCCCAGGGTGCACATGAGCAGGAAGCTGGAATTGGAAACGGAGCCAGACTCAAACCCAGGGACTCTGATAAGCGACGTGGGCATCCCAACCAGGGCCTCGACTGCTCTCCAAGTGCCTGCCCTGGTGTTCTGTTGTGGCTGTGTGAGTTCAGAGGCTTTGTCGGTAGGCAGCGGGAGGAGTCTCACAGACTGGGGGGAGCCGATTCTATGGCTTGGGAAATGTCTTGGCTGCCCCAGCTGTGCCAGCCCCCTCTGAGGCCTGGGGAAGGTGCCCCATAGCCAGCAGCCCAGCAGCAGGTCACCAGGCCCTCTGGCTAAGTACGGGAACTAGGAGCCGGGAGCCACGAGAAGGTGCTACCTCCACAGTTCTGCTGAGGGCCTCAGCTTCCGATGACTCAGCCAGGGCTGCTCCTCCTCAGCACGCCGTGGGTGGCTGGGCCCGGATCCCAACAGCACCCAGGCTTAGGCCTGAGCAGAGCCGTCCCTGGTGCAGGCGGCCCTCAGCTCCTCTGCATAACCCGGTGTGGGAGGGGCCGGGCCACCTGCCCAAGCCCAGGAGCCCGGTGCAGAAATGTGTCACCAGGGGAAGAAGGAAAAGCAACAATGATCAAAGGCCAGGGTTCAGCCCCAGCCGCTTTCCAGCTAGCAGAAGGTGCCGTGTCGCCTGGCGTGTCACTCGTCTGTGGTACAACTCCTGGGAGCCACAGGGAGCCGCCGCGGGTTGGAATCTGAGTTCGCCACCCACGGGTAACAGCCGAGCCCTCCTCCCGCCAGCGGGTCAGGGGTGGGAACAGGGTCCCCTTCCTCCTCACCCCCGGGGCCATTTCCAGTCTCAGAGCAGAGGCGGCTTGGAGGCTGGGGCTTCACCTGGGTCTCTGCCCGCCCACTCAAAGCAGGCCAGGCGGGAGCCCCTGGGGATTCCCGCGGAAGTCCTCTCGGGGTTGGGGGGGGCACCCAGAAGCAGGGCCTGGCAGCCTGCTCCCCTCTCCCCTCGCTGGCTTTTCCTGGCTGCTTTGCCCCCAGACAGCCTCCTTTTTGTTGCTGTTGCTGCCGTAAGCCTATTCGGAGATGTCTCGTCTCACCGAGACCCGAGGGGTGCGGGAACCGAGCCCTGCTCATCCCAGTTTCTATTAAAAAAAAGAAGAAAAAAAAGACAACTTCTCCCAGGGGAGATTCCTTACACTCGGGGCTCTGGGTGCTGGGGGGCGGAAATCTCCAGAGCAGTAAAGGGCCAACAAGGGGGCGGGGGCAGCGAAGCGCGGCCTCGCTCCAGGCTTGTACCTAGCCCAGGCACGCTCTTTGGGAGGGGAACGCGAAACCCTCCTCACTTCCGGATTTTACGGAGATCGGCGATCGGCGGCACTTATCAGGCTGTTGAACCGGGGCCCGCATCCTGCCTCCAGCGGCCTAATTCCTGTGCAGGGCAAAGCAGCCCCGGTTCACCATTCCGCAGGTGTGCAGAGACGTTTCTAGGCGTTTCTGGAAGCTGGCTGCAGCTTCTCCCAGTTAAGGCCGTATAACAGTGCTGAGCCTTCCTCTACAGGCTACTGTTGGGACGGAGCTCAAGGACTCCAGCTCTGCCCGCTGTGGGTTCAGCTTTGACTTCTGGGAGCACTGCCCATGTGGGAGGTTCAGAGCCTGAGAAGTTCCTGGGCCCTGGCCAGTATGGGCCGTGGTGGGAAAGGACAGTCAGGGGCCCGGGACAGGCCCCAGGGCTGGCCCTCCTCCCTCCCCTGGCCCCACGTTAGATGGCCAAACGTCCCTGGGACGTCTTTGGGTGTTCCTGCTGGGTGGTGGGGTGCAGGTCCATCTGCTCTTCTGGAACTTGAGGCCCTTGAACTCCCCCCGCCAAACTGCTCCTGACACTTTCCAGGCCCTACATGGACTCCCAGCATCTGGGCAAAGTCCCCTTTAGCCCACAGCCCCTTTCTGTTTTCACTGTCTTCCTCCTCCTCTCTACACCCTCCCCACAACACACACACAGGCCACCACCACCTATTATCAGTGAACCCGCGGCCACCTTTCCCCATCACTGCAGCCGGTGCCCTGAGGGAGCCCACAGCCCAGCTCACAGAGGCACAGACACTTCCCAGCCCTTCCTAGTGACGCACGCTCCCCACACCCCGTGACACACCCACTGCAGAGATTATATGGGGGGGGGGAGGGGACAACTGTTGGGGCCCACATCCCATATTGGAAGGCCTGGAATCCAGTCTTACCTCTGCTTTCTATCTAACTTCTTGCTGATGTGCCTGGGGAGGACTGAATCATGGCTCCACACTTGAGTCCCTGCTGCCTGCATGGAGACATGGGTGGAGTCCCTGGCTCCTGGCTTCACGCTGGCCCAGCCCTGGCTGTTGCCAGCATTTGAGGAGTGAACCATGGATGGAAGATCTCTCTGCTTCTGCTTCTCTTTCTCTTTGTCTGCTGCTATGCCTTTGAAATAACTAAAAATGAATAAACATTCTTTTTTAACTGGGGAGAGCCTTTTGCTGTAGCAGTGGAAAAGCAAAACCATCCATCAACTTAGAAAAAACAAAGATTCACACAGGTAAGCACTAATAAGGCTCAGCAAGTTTGCCAGACACAAAATCAACCTACAAAAATCACGAGCGTCTGTCTCTATCCACAGGGGCTGCCAGGGAATATCACTAAAAAGATGCCATTCACAACAGCAACAGGAATCACACGATATCTAGGCATTGAGCAAGAATACATGAAGTTTCTATGCAATTTTAAAAAATTCTAATAAGAAGCAGAAAATGATCTGAATAAACAGAACATTCCGTGATTCTGGATTGAAAGACCTAATAAAGGGTGATTTATATTGGATGACTTTGTAAAGACCTAATCATATTAATGATTGGCCTATAAATTCAAAGCAATGCCAATCAAAATTCCAGCTGGATTTCTTTTTGAGGCACTCAATAAATAAGTGATTAAGTTTTAAAAAGGAGAGTACAGGGGAGACTTGTTCAAACAAACATACAACACCACCGTGATGATGGCTCAGTAACAGTCCAGTAGGCTGTATTGTTCCCAGGGCGGATTACAACAGAGCCAGGAACACCCTGCGTACCATACCTCTGTAGTCACGCTTCGCCGAAGGACAGTGGTAAGTTCTGAGAATTCGTCCAGCAATTTCGTTGTTATGCAAGCATCACCAAGAGAACGTATGTGGTCTAGGTTGACCAGTTGGCCTCTTGTGCACAAGGACACAATAAATATGAGCTGCACAAGCCTGCTGCTGGGTGAAAGTTCCACAGCAAACTTTTCTTATGAATAGGAGCAGTGCACCCTAATATACTTTTTTTTTTTTTGACAGGCAGAGTGGACAGTGAGAGAGAGAGAGACAGAGAGAAAGGTCTTCCTTTGCCGTTGGTTCACCCCCCAATGGCCACTGTGGCCGGCGCACCGTGCTGATCCAAAGCCAGGAGCCAGGTGCTTCCTCCTGGTCTCCCATGGGGTGCAGGGCCCAAGCACTTGGGCCATCCTCCACTGCACTCCCTGGCCACAGCAGAGAGCTGGCCTGGAAGAGGGGCAACCGGGACAGAATCCAGCGCCCCGACCGGGACTAGAACCCTGTGTGCTGGCGCCGCAAGGCGGAGGATTAGCCTAGTGAGCCGCGGCACTGGCTAAATTGCATTTTCAAAGATACTCTGGGAAACAATCATGAATTCAGCCTCTATGAACTCTCCTTCCCTTCTGATACTTGTGTAGCCTATTGAGCCGCGGCGCCGCCCTAATATACTCCCTAAAAAGTGCAGCATGGGCTGAGTGTCGTGGCGCAGTGGGATAACCTACAGCATAGCATGCCGGCATCGCATTTTAGGGTGCCGGTTCAAGTCCCAGTCACTCTGTTTCCAACCCAGCTTCCTGCTCATGCGTCCTGGAGGCACTGAATGATGGCCCAGTAACTGGATTCCTGCCACCCACCTGGGTGACCTCAATGAAGTTCTAAGCTCCTGGCTTTGTCCTGGCACATCCTAGACTGTTGTACAAATCTGGGCAGTGAACCAGCAGATGGAAGATCTCTCTGTCACTCTGCCTTTCAAGCATATGACAACAGATAAACACTTCTTAAACCATGGGTACAGTACATACTCAGACCAGTACCTACTCATCATTAGCAGTGTCAAGTCCGATGCACTGCGCATCAGTGTGTGTGCTGCACGGCACAGAGCTCTGCTTCCACCAGCGTCCCCACCACCACTCGCAGTGTGATCCACCACTCATCTGGACAGCTCTGACATCAGCAGGAATTCTTCAGCTCCTATATAATCTATGGGACCACCACTGGAAGTGCAGTCTGCCGTTGACTAAAATGTTCTGTAGCACACGACTGTGTGTGTGCTCATATAGACAGAAACCCAAAAAACCACGTTCCAGGGCAGGCATTTTGTGCAGCAGCTGAGTCACGGCCTGGGATGCCATATTGGAGTGTTTGGCCCAGTTCTGGCTGTTGTGGGCACTTGGGGAGTGAACCAACAGATGGAAGATATCTTTCTATCTTTCACATAAAATGAAAATAAATAAAACATTTTTAAAAAGAATTTTAAAATCACATGTTCTCAGTGGGTTAAACCATGGTTCTTTGGGGACATCTTGGGACAACGCTACCACTGTCACAAGCACACCTGAGGAATAACAAAATCTGCATCTTCAGTCCCTGTGTGATTTTTAAATGAATGACATGAAACTGGATCTGAGGAGAGGCTGACACTTAATGTCGCACAGGCTGAAATTTCTGGAGCTGCCAATGAAGTCAGCCACATCTCCGTGGCCCCGGATGTAAGAAGCTGAGGCCCAGGAGCTGAGGCCTGTGTGAGAGGCCTCAGGGCTTCCCTCTCTGCTCACAGAAAACCCTGGTGGCCACCGAGCAGGGAGCACCAGCTGCCAGAGGAGCTGGGGGAGGTGGGCTTAGCCTGGGACAAAAAGGCAAGGACTCCAAGGAGTGGCCCATTCTGAACATTCCGCGTTTCTAGGGACCAAATGTCTGTGCCCCCAATAAAAGCTGCCCCCGCCCCGCCCCCAGCATTCAGTTTGAAATCCTAATCTTCAGTGTGACAGTGTTAGGAGGCGGGGCCTTTGTGAGACCCCTCAGAGTGCCTGTGCTTATCTAAGAGGTCCCAGTGTGAGGTATAGGACAGTGGCTAATATATGGCTTGGGACACCCATATCCCATGTTACAGTGCTTGGGCTCAAGTCCTGGCTTCACTCCAATTCTAGCTTCCTGCTAATGCACACCCTGGAAGCAGCAGGTGATGGCTTAAGTGCTTGGGCCCCCCCGCCACGTTGGAGAACCAGACTTAGCTCCTGGCTCCCGGCTTTGGCCTGGCCCAGCTCTGCCTGTGTAGATGTTTGGAAGGTGAGCAGATGGGAGATCTTGTGTCTGTCTGTCTCTCTCTGTGTCTCTGCCTTTCAAATACATAAAACAGGCCGGTGCTGCGGCTCACTACGCTAATCCTCTGCCTGCAGCGCCGGCACCCCAGGTTCAAGTCCCAGTCAGGGCGCTGGTTCTGTCGCGGTTGCTCCTCTTCCAGGCCAGCTCTCTACTGTGGCCTGCGAGTGCAGAGGAGGATGGCCCAAGTTCTTGGGCCCTGCACCTGCATGGAAGACCAGGAGAAGCAGCTGGCTTCGGATCGGCGCAGCGCGCCGGCCACAACACACTGACTGTGGCGGCCACTTGGGGGGTGAACCAACGGAAGGAAGACCTTTCTCTCTGTCTCTCTCCCGCTCACTGTCTAACTCTGCCTGTCAAAAAAAAAATACATAAAACAAATAATAATAATAAAAACTTTTAAAAAGAGATCCCAGAGACCTCCCTCATCCCTTTTTCCACATAAGGACAGTCAGAAGACGCCATCTATGAACCAGAAAGAGGGCCCTCCAGAACTGTGAGGAGTAGATTTCTACTGTTGCTCAGCCACCCAGTCTACGGTAGCTTGAACACACAACACCAACAACTTTGACCGGAACTAACTCGTGCATGCAGTTCTCCTAAATTTCTAAAAGCAAACAAAATTTTATCATTCATTTGGGATTTCTATCCTCTTCTTGTAGGTAGGAGCAGTCTGGGTTTTGCTGCCAAGAAGGGACCCATTCAGCATAGCGCCACATGTTACACGGCCCTCTGGTGAGCTCTCACTCCAGCATCAGACGGGCAAGGAAGAGGGAGCTGAACTAGAACTTGAATAAACCTGCACATCACTGGACTACACACATCATTAAAATATTGAAGGATTTCAAGAGTTAATGACTCAGCAAAGATGGAAAATGTGCTTAAATGCAAAGCTCGGTCATTAAAAATGCATTTGGCATGCCACATTTGCCTCCTGTGAAAAATACCTCTAGAAAGATACCTCTAGGCAGGACGGCCATAGCCTGAGAGGGCAGGCTGGAAAAGGGAGCAACAGCGCTCATTTGGTGCCCGATGAGGCAAGAGCTGTGAGGTTCTCAGATTGTCTTCCTGTGGGGGCTGGCGTCGCCCCCACCACTTACAGCAGCAGCCAAACCGGCACTGCAGAGGCTTCCAGACTGTGCCAGGCACAGATGGCACTTTCTCAGCCCTAGGAGAAGACTCCAGCGTCAGGCTTGCCAGGCGAAGTCAGAGGGTAAGGCAGCTGGAGGTAGAGACGCGCAAAGAAGCAGGGAGGGAAGCGACTCCCAAGTGTTTCTTCTCTTGTACCAGATCTCAGTTACAGGATTATTTTGCTAGGGCTGCCATAAAAATGTGCCACAGACTTGGTGGCTTTAACCAGAGCGGTGCAGCATTTTCTCAGTTTTGGAGGCCCAGGATCTGAGAGCCAGGCGCTGGCAGGGTTTGTGTCTGCAGAAAACTGAGCAAAGGATCCGACCGACGCCTCTGCCGTCTCACTCCCGCGCCGGCACATCGCCTTCGCCTGGCACACGTCTGTGCCCTAGCTCCTGCTTCCGATAAGCCCACCAGCTTTTAACTTGATTACTTCTGTAAAGACCCCACCTCCAAACACAGTCACATTCACAGCTACTGGGGGTTATGGGACACGATTCAGCCGCAGCTGTTACTAGACGATTACAATACTTTCAGAAGGAGGCTGGGAGCGGGGCATTTGATTTGTTGTCAGAGAAAATAAAAAGATCAAGGTATACAGAGTGACTTTTGCTTTGCTGAGGTCATTGATCAGTCCACGTTCAACCCACAAGGACTCCTACTGACAAGCTTCATTAGCAGTGAAGGGGCAAAAGCCAGGGCTATGAACCATGAACCAGAGACTGTAGCAAATAACCTAACTCTCCCAAGCCGCAACGAAACAACGGCAGTAGGCTGGTGAGCGGGGGTGTAGCGACTGGGCTTCAGCCTCCTTCTGAGAGCTTTCCGTACAAGAGTTAAGAAGACTAAAACCTACACTTGCCACACTGCTTTGCAGCTGGGGTTCTGGGCTTGGATTGGCTACCACGCCATGCCCACCCCTCAACTCCAAAAAGATGCACGGATGGGAGATTTGGAGGACACCTTCTCACTGCTATTTCTACAGATGAAGCCCAGTCAGTAGTGGAAGCCTGGTCAGTAGTGGAAGCCTGGTCAGTAGTGTCAGAGTTGCCTTCAGTGCCCCAGGATCTTTTTTTCTCCTTTTGATTTATTTATTTGAAACACACACACACACACACACACACACCTCACTGCTGGTTCAGTCCCCAAATGCCCACAACAGCCAGGGCTGGGCCAGGTTGAAGCTGAGTCAAGAATTCCATCTGGGTCTCTCAAATAGGTGGCGGGTCCCCAAGTACTTGAGCCATTACCCTTCGCCTCCCACGTGCATGCTGGCAGGAAGCTGGAGTCAGGAGCTGAGCCAGGGCTCCAGCCCAGGCACTGCTGTACAGGATGTACTCATCCGAGTGGCATCGAACCCCCTGTGCCCAGTGTGTGCCCGGAGACAGAGGGGCTTGAAGAGAAGCTACAGTGGTGGGGGCAGCAGTGCTGGAGGACCCCTGGCATCTCCTCCAAAGCCATGCTGGCCAAAGCCTGTTACAGCAGCACAGGGGAGGTCCAGCAATAGGGAACTGGTGGACTAAACCACACCCACACAGAGCCGGGGGCTGGGCAGCTTCCTAAAAGAAGACAAAGACTATCTCCATACAGTGTTTCGGAATCACCTTCAAGACACACAGCTGTTGAGAAGTGGAGAAGGTGGTACACTGCCACTTAGTGTGAGAGAGAAAAAACATCGTGGAAGAAGAACTCAACCAGAAAGAGGTGATCCGAAAGATCTCTTTTCACGGTAAAGATGGTGACGACATCAGATCCAAAATTCTGGCAGCGAAACTAGAAACAAAGGAGCAGGTGCGCAGACTCAAATCCTCCAGCCCAGTTCCGAACCGGGCGGCGGAGGGAGGGAAACAATGGTTGGAGAAGGTGGGGAGGGAAGCGAGCAGCTATCGAGCACCTGCCTTTCAGAGCGCCTGGGCTTGGCGCTTTGCGTGCAATTTATCCTTCAGTCGTTCACAGCTGTGCCATGAGGTAGGCGTTTCGATCATCGCCATTTTACAGATAAGGACTGGAGAGCAAAGAGATGTTAAGCAACTCAATCCCATTCACCCAGGCCCTGGACCCACTCCTACAGTCAATCAATGTCTCTGTCTTTTGATTTGAAAGAGAAGAAAAACAAAAATAATAGTTGGCATGCACCTATAAGAATAAACTCAGTTGGGGTCTCCCCTGTGGGTGGCAGGACTCCAAATACTTGGGCTATCACCTGCTGCCTCCCAGGTATGCATTAGCAGGAAGATGTAATTGGAAGTAGAGCCAGGACTCGAACCCAGGTCCTTCACTACGGAATATGAGTATCTCAAGTGGTGACTTCACTGCTATGGCAAACACCCACCCCATCGTAGTAATACTGACATAGAATGACTTATAGCTTTAATATTAAGATATTGGTAGTATTCAATTCTTTGTTTTAAAAAGTAAAGTTGCAGCACTTTAAGAGTGCAGGAACGAGTGGTGAAAATGAAACAAATGTTCATGAGTGAAAACAAACAGGTCTGGCAGACTCAGAGCAGCAAGAGGAGGAAATCAGTCAATCAATCCATCAATCAATCCCCTCTGCACCAATGAGAGTGAGGGGAGAGCCCGGGAAGGAGGTTCTCGCATCTCCCGGATCTCAGTTGCTCAGGGACTAACTAGAGGGAGGAGGGCGCTGCTCAGCCAAGGGCTCTTTGGTTCCCTCTTGGAACCACCTGAGGAGCTTTTAACCCCTGCTGCTGCCTAGGGAGATTTGATCTCACAGTTACGGGGTGCAGCCTTGGCTTGGGATCTTTAGGGGCTCCCGAGGTGGTCCCAACATGGAGCAATTTGACAACCACCGGGCCCCCTGTTCAAGCGTAGTCAGGGCCAGTCCCGGTGGCATCACCTGGGAGAGCTCCCTGGCCTGGCCCAGAACGACTGAGTCACCATCTGGGAGGGAGGTGAAGACAGGCAACATTTGTACAAGCCTTCCACGTGACTCTGACACACCCTACAGCTTGAGAGTCACTGCTCTAAGCAACAAACTAGAGACAGATCGTCACCCGCTGCGGTTTGCTTTGTCAATTATCAGAGGACAGGTATGTTGATTACAAAGTGAGATAAAGCTGATGGACGCAGAGACTCTGACTTCCCAGGCCTTCTCCCTAATAACAGAACCTTGAGGCACGTGGGAAAGTGTTGAGATGTGACTTGGAATCAACTGGAACTTACTGTAGTGCCTGGGAAGGGAGCAGTGTTCTCAAAACATGATGGTGCCACCACGTGCCGCAAGCAGCCAGGGCACGCAGTGGTCGCTCAGGGAGAACGCAGTCGGATGGGCCAGGATGCGCCGCTGAGGCGACCCCACAGCCCGGCGACCCCTCTTGCTGAGGCATCTCCCCTTGGCTGGTGTTTTTGCCTCTTGGGGTTCCCACAAAAAGTGCCAGGAGGCTGTCAATGGTGCAGCATCTGCTTCTCCGTAGGCGCCTCATGTCTCAGCTCAAAGGTCTCGGGTTTACTTCTTCACCTCAGTCATGGCCACTGCCACCTTGACCCTGAGTCCTTCCTGCCTGAGTTCCCTGGCACGAGGTCTCCCTGGCTGCCCCCTCTTGTCTGTGGCAGGGAAGATGAGAAGAGTTCAAAACCTCTTTGGAGGCCGGCGCCGCGGCTCACTAGGCTAATCCTCCGCCTAGCGGCGCCGGCACACCGGGTTCTAGTCCCGGTCGGGGCGCCGGATTCTGTCCCGGTTGCCCCTCTTCCAGGCCAGCTCTCTGCTGTGGCCAGGGAGTGCAGTGGAGGATGGCCCAGGTGCTTGGGCCCTGCACCCCATGGGAGACCAGGAAAAGCACCTGGCTCCTGGCTCCTGCCATCGGATCAGCGCGGTGTGCCGGCCGCAGCGCGCCGGCCGTGGCGGCCATTGGAGGGTGAACCAACGGCAAAGGAAGACCTTTCTCTCTGTCTCTCTCTCTCACTGTCCACTCTGCCTGTCAAAAAAAACCAACAACAACAACAAAAAAAAAAAAAAAAAAAAAAAAAAAACCTCTTTGGAGGGGTCAGGCGTTTAGCACAGAAGTTGAGACACTGCTTGGGATGCCTGCATCCCAGAACAAGGTAATCGGGTTTGAATCATAGCTCTGTTTCCAATTCCAGCTCCCTGCTCATTTGCACCCCGGGAAGCAGTAGGTGATGGGCTCAAGTACTTAGGTCCCTGACATCCCATGGAGACCTGGATTGAGTCCATAGCTTCTGGCTTTGGCCTGGCCCAGCTCCAACTGTTTTGGACATTTATTTGGGGGAGTGAACAAGCAGGCGGGAGAGCATTCTCTCTCCCCTTATCTCTCAGTATCTCTTAATCTCTCTCTCCCTTTCAAATTAAAAAATAATAATAATGACAAATCCTCGTTGATGAGAAACCTTGTGCTTGGAGTCTGTGGGGAGCAACTGAGACTAGACTAAGTTACTGGAATTAAGACTTATTCTATGCATCTGCTCTCCCACAATATGGCGCTGGGAGAGAGAGACCAAACAACCTCTACGCAGCTGCCTCATCAGTTTGACTGATAAGCTGCAGGAGCTGATCCTGCTCTTGATTGGAGGAGGGCAGTGTGCTCGGCGTGTGGGTAGCAGAGTTGGGATTGGTGGAAGAGGACTATAAAGGAGGAGAGAGACAACATGCACCAGGGAACATCTGAAGGAACATCCGGATAACATCTGAGCAGCCCCCGAGAGAGCTGGCTGGTGGTGTGCCGCTCCTCCGCGGAAGCGGGGAAAGCGGCGGGGGGCGGGGGGCCGCCGCCCCTCCACGGAGGTTGGGGGGGGGCCGGCAGCTAACCCGGGAAGGGCTGAGCAGACAAAAGAACAGCGCAGGGTTTAGTGTCGTTCCTCTGCGAATGGGGGAGCGACAGAGTCCCACTGCAAATCTGTGCAGCGCCCCTAAAAACACCTGCCACTTAGTGCCGAGGATTTGACATCACACAACCCCCACGAAAGAGCAACAGCTCAGGGCTGGTGCTTCGTCTCTGCACCAGGAATTCAGACACAGCGGCCCCACTCGTGACTCCTGCCTTCTTCTGCTGCCATCCCTGTTCCGTGAGCGCTCACCTGCCAGCCAGCACCGTGACTGCCCCAGCGTCATCCCGAACGTCAGGAAGTGACCCGCCTTCACCTTCTCAGCAGCTCCCCTGGCCAACTTTTCCCATCCGCTCAGCGGCATCAGCCACAAAACAAGGATGGGTCTCGTTCACGCGTCTCTTCTCTGTTCTCTATGGACAACTGCGTATCGTGAGACGGGAAGGCGGGGTCCACACAAGGAGAGGTGAGGAAGGCGACACACATCGGTTGAGCACGCGCCATGATGCATCAGACCACGTGCTGTAGATGATCTCCGTGATCTGCTTGGCAATCCATCAAGATGGACACAGGGTGAACGTCACAGACGCCCAGAGGTCACGCAGCTAGAATCCAGCCCATGCTCTCCGCACCACACCAGACTCCCCAGCCTGACTTCTTCCTTTGCTCACTCCAGAGTGTGTGGCTTCCCTGGTGTTTTGGCCAGTACCACCCTAGCCAGGCCGGCAGCACCTTCTTCCTGAGTCACTGTAGCAGCCTCACAGTGCTCTGTGTCCACTTTTTCCTTTGCCTGTGTCTGGCCACTTTGTATGTCTTCCATGTCCTCCATAGCACATGGGCCATGGCTAGGCCTGGGTAGACAGCACATTTTTTTAGTAGAACGAGCTGGTTCTGGTTCAGCAGGACATTTACTTTCTGGAAGTTCTTGGGTTTTTTTTTTTGTTTGTTTTGTTTTTTTTTAATGTGACAGGGAGAGTGAGGATGAGAAGGAGAGAGAGAGAAAACAGCTCCCTCCACTGACTCATTCCCCAAATGCCCACAATGGCCTGGGTTAGGGCTGGGTTGGAGCCAGGAGCCAGGACTAAGATCCACATCTCCCATGTGGACGGCGGGAATCCAAACACTTGAGCCATCAGAGCTGCCTCCAGGGATTGCGTCAGCAGGAAGCTGGAGTGGGGACTGGGGCTGGGGATCACAGCAGCTGTGATATGAGACGCAGGTGTCTCACCACCAGGCCAGACACCCACCTCTGGGGTGATACTGATTAAGTTTAGGCATCACCTGCTGGTCTGTGCCTTGTGAGGATGGGCAGAAGTAAAACCACACGAGATGTGGACTGGGGTCATAATGTGGATGACTTCCTACCACCTTTCGTGAGGAAGGGTGAGGAGAGAAGCTGCATGGGGTCACAGCTGCCCTACAGGACTGACTCTGGCTGACGGCTTCGCTCTCCTCCCGACAGATCTGCAGCCAGCGGGGTTTCCCTATCGCTGTACACTCTCAGGTGGGACAAAACCCAAATCCCAGCTATTCAATGCACAGACCTGAAGCCTCCAGTGCCGACGAGAGTCTGTAAAAGCCACCGAGGAATGGCTGAACTCTCAGGAGCCTGGGATGAAGAAAAGAAGTCACCAGCTTCATCTAACCCACGAATACACACCTTGAGGTGTGCATTTCAGACAGGCAGGTGGATTTTATAGTGAAGGTCTATACGCTGATCTGGTTTAGCATATAGGGAAGTGAACAAGCTCACATTGCAGATATTTCTGTTGCTGACCTGAGTTTAAAGCAAATGAGTGTTGTGTTAGGAGGTCCCAGTGAAATCAGGGAGGGGTCTTGTACAAGTGGCCATTTGCCAGGGACCAGGCAAGAACACACAGCTGATTCTTTTTATCTGCCATGAGCGTGTCACTACCAGGGATCCAATCAGGTCCCCCACTCCTTCCTGGTAAGAAATTCAAAGGATTTTGACATGGGTACCCAGACATTCAATGTACTTGTTATCATCTGACCTGCCTGTCATACTACACAGCAAATCTGTAGGTTATTAGGAAAACCTGAGCAGAAGACAAGGATGGCTAGACTCAGCATTTAAAATTTATTACAGCATTACTTGTAACAACTTAGGACTAGACATGATTGAAATAATCTTTAACAGATGACAGCTAAATAAAGTCTGATAGAACCAATGAATCCTGAGATATCATGATCAAGAACAGGTAAATATGTGATAACACTGAATACAGAATATGCTACAAGAAATGTTAAGTGAAAAATTGCAAGCACAAAAGAGTGGGTGTAGGGTGTGTAATCCTCTCCTTTGTGAGTAAAACGGGTATCAAGCATTATCATTTATGCAAACTAAATTACAGGTAAGTGCTTTTTCTCATGCATTTACCTGCTACTGATTTTACGGTAGCTCTCTGAGAACTCATTACATAAATTAATCTAAGAAGCTATGACGCCATCCTCTCTAAATCAAAACAAGAGAGAGAGAAAGAGAGATTAAAAAACTTCCGTTTACAATGGCTAACATATGCAATCAACCAAAGTGTTCATCAGCAGATGCATGGCTAAAGAAAATGCAGCTTATAGACACATGACTGAGCCAAATGAAAAGGGAGGTCATTATGTTAAGTGAAATAAGGCAGAGATAGAATGGTAAATACTGCATCTTCTCAAAAGCTAGAAGTTAAAAATGTTGATCTCGAAGAAGAGAGTAGAATGGTGATTAGCAGCGGCTAGGATGAGCAGAGGGGAGGAGGAGAGAGGGAAGCTGGATAACTGGTACCACACTCCAGTGTGGTAAGAGGAGTAGCTCCCATGCTCTGTACACAGCGGGGGGACCACGGTTTACGACTGCTCGTGTGCTTTATGAAGAACTGCGACAGGAGTTCAAAGGCTGCAAACACAAAGAAAAGATCTGAGGATGGAAACATTAGTTCTGATTTGATCATTACACATTGTGGACACGCACGGAATTATCACACTGAACCCTACAAATGTGTCAGTTTTGTCAATTAAAATAACATACTTAGAAGCCCTATGATTATGTAAAGGGGCGTGGAAATAGATTTGCTGTCATTGCCTTGTTTCATTATCCTCCACACTGAAATGCAATGCTCCCCTTAACCTCGTATGGGTGGGTATGGTAGAGGTGTGACTCCTCCAACATTGTGCAATACCAAGCACAGCGGTGGCTCCTTGGGCCATCCATGAGAGGAATATGGAAATACAAGGAAGGAAGGAAGGAATATGGAAATCACAAAATAAAAGAGGTCATGTTTCCAAGGAATTTCCAGACCAACACAACAGCAGGGCAGACGAGGGATTAGGGACTTTACAGATTCCATTCCACACACTTAGCCTTGGCATAGAAAAGTGATGAAAAGCACACATTTGGGCCGGCACCATGGCTCACTTGACCAATCTTCCGCCTGTGGCGCTGGCATCTCATATGGGTGCTGGGTTTTAGTTCCAGTTGCTCCTCTTCCAGTCCAGCTCTCTGCAATGGCCCAGGAGTGCAGTGGAGGATAGCCCAAGTGCTTGTGCCCCTGCACCCGCATGGGAGACCAGGAGAAGCACCTGGCTTCTGCCTTCAGATTAGCACAGTGCCAGCCATAGCAGCCATTTGGGGAGTGAACCAATGGAAGGAAGACCTTTCTCTCTGTCTCTCTCTCTCACTGTCTATAACTCTACCTGTCAAATAATAAAAAAAAAAAAAAGAAAGAAAAGAAAAGCACACATTTAAAAGGAATGTCGAAACAGTTCCCAGTCTCATGGGTTTGCAGCCTTGACCCTCCCAAGGCAGCACAACCCAGCAGATGAGAACATGACTCTGAAGCCAGGCTCTGAGACTTGACGCTGATGCTGCCATTTCCTAGCTCTTTGGCCTTGAATAAGCCACTCTCTGGTCTTGGTTTTTCATCTGTAAAATGAGGATAATTCGGGGCCAGTGTTGCAGGGTTAAGCCACTGCTTGCAGTGCCAGCATCCCATGAGTACTGGTTCAAGTTCTGGCTGCTCCACTTCCGACCCAGCTCCCTACTAATGCACCTGGGAAAGCAGCAGAAGTGGTTGGGCTCCTACACCCACATGGGAGACCCAGGTGGAGTTCCAAGCTCTTGACTTTAGTCTGGCTGAGCCCTGGTGTTGCAGCCATTTGGAGAGTGTACCAACAGATGGAAGATTGCTGTCTCCCCCTCTCTGTACCTCTGCCTTTTGAATAAAATTTTTTTAAAAAAGAGGCTAATTTGGGGCTGGCACTATGGCGTAGTGGGTAAAGCCTCTGCCTGCAATGCTGGCATCCCATATGGGCACCGGTTTGAACGCAGCTGCTCCACTTCTGATCCAGCTTTTGGATGTGGCCTAGGAAAGCAGTACAGGATGGCCCAAGTCCTTGGACCCCTGCAACCACGTGGAAGACCTAGAAGAGGCTCCTGGCTCCTGGCTTCAGATCTGCACAGCTCCGGCCGTTGCAGCCAATAGGGGAGTGAACCAGCTGATAGAAAACATCGCTCTCTCTGCCTCTCCTCTCTCTGTGTAACTCTGACTTTCAAATAAATAAATAATCTCTTTTTAAAAAAGAGGATAATTCTAGCATTATCTCCTAAGATGGTAAACATTAAAAAAATACACACTAAGCATTTAACCAATGCTAGACTTTAATACATACATACTTAAAAGCTAATCTGTTTCAGAAAAAGTCACATTTCTGCACAGTAAGCATTAAACGCTTGAAAACTTTGACTGCTTCTCCTAGCTCCCAGCTCCCTGGGGTGATGAATTAAAATAACAGACATGATCTTTGTCTCTTAAAGTTCTACACAGCCGTTTTCCTAAGCAATGCAAATTAGCTTAAACTATTCATTTTATCTCAAAATCATTTCTGAATCCCACAGTCATTAATTTCAAATCCAGACTTGCCTTTGTACTTAATAATTAGCTCTCTTCCCAGGAGCTGAGACTGTAGCACTTTCATTCATTTACAAGAACTTTAGGCTCCCACCGTGGAGGCGGTGTCTAAAAATATCCGAGAGAGAGCCCTGGATCTGGATCTGGAGTGTTAGCAGCCGCCATCTGCTGCAGCAGCGAGGAGACAGTGGATGAATGGGGTTTCTACTTCTGCTGTGCAGGCAGGACATGGGACTCCAGGAAGGGGCAGCCCTGGGATCCTGTGCAAGCCCGCATTCAGCTGGACTCAATTTCCTCATCTTTAAAGCAAAGACTCCAAGAGGACAGGAACCCTGTCGGGAAGCCGGGCTCTTCCTTGTCCTGTACTGAAACAGGGCCCTGCAGCCTGGATCTTACCAACATGCACCTCAACACTCAGGCGCAGTGAAACGGAGCGGCTGCCGGGCGGAGTATGCTCATTCCCCACAACCCGCCCACGGCGGAGCTGTGAATTGTTCAGATGCCCGGAGAGCTCTAGCTGGAGGCCAAAGTGTGAGCCTGACTTCTCTGTAAAAAGAGGAAAATGGGCTGGATGGCTGAAACCCCCCGGAGCTCTGCACGGCCTATCCATGAAGACCTGGCATAGCCGCAAGCCTGCAGGGCCACCATGTTGTGGGTGGGGGCCCGAGGATGGTGGGGTTCTCATGGGGTCCTTCCTGACACACAAGGTATGGGACGGCACCACTGGCCTTGGAGCCTATGCTTTTCGTTTGCTTCGCTTTAGCCGTGCTGGTTTCATAAAGCGGCACCCACAGATGCTCCTAGAACCCTGGAGAGCCTCCAGGACCAAGAGTCTGTGCACTTGGGGCCAAAGCACCGCCTCCCCTCGGAGTCAGGCCCCTCCACAGTTTCCCTCCTGCGCAGAGCTGGGCTGGGCGGAGCTCCCCTGCTGTGGGCTTTCTGCCTGCGTCAGGCAAGGCTGCAGCTGAGCAGAGCGAGCTGACCTCACTCTCGGGTCTGGTTTCAAAGCACACGCGTCACTCTGATTCCACCGCAGAGGCACACAGCCTGAGTCTACCCTCTAGTCCTGCCTGGAGCATTGCAGTCTTCCTGGCCAATCTCGCACTCTCGCACACAAACATTCTCATTCATCCTCTTCTTCTTTGACCCTATTTCGCAGTTCAGAACAAGCACATCCGAAGCAAGCCTGTTCTCTGTGACAAGGAGTGTATACAAAAGAAGCAAACCCTGAGCTCCTGAGGCTGTCGTTCAGGGGTGTCTTGGAACCATCCTCTCTTTGCAGGGCTCAGGGGCAGCAGCACTCAGAATGAGAGACACACACAGCTCTGAGGAGCAGCTGTGTTCTTCTGCATTCTTTCACTGCTCTGGGAAAGGCTGTGCGAACAGCACCGACGGGAGCAAGCAAGTTCCCAGCACCATGGGCGGAAAACCGTGTCCACTGGGGCTCTTCCCTGCCCCGATGCGCTCAGGCAGGACGCCTGGGGCCAGGCAAGCGAACCAGCACCCTCCTGGCGGGCCTCCAGCCTCCCAGGGGCAGGGCAGGGTTGTGTGGGACTACAGGTGTGGGCCTCGGCCTGGTGGGCCTGCCTTCGAGGTAGGAAGGGACAGGACTTGGCCTGAGCAGCCTCTCAGGGACACCAGGAAGAGCCCAGGCCTCTGTGTCCTTGAGGAAGAAAACACCTCCCCAGGGACAGGAACACCCTGCTTCACTTCCCCGTGGGCCTTCACTCCCAGTGAGGCCCCTGGATGATTTTGGCAAGTAGAAAAATAGAACCACCAGTCAAATCTGAATTTCAGATAAATGACAAATATTGTTTCAGTGTACTATATTGTTTTAGTATACCAATACTGAACCATTATTCATTTTTTTTTTTGACAGGCAGAGTGGATAGTGAGAGAGAGAGACAGAGAGAAAGGTCTTCCTTTTGCCGTTGGTTCACCCTCCAATGACTGCCACGGCTGGCGCGCTGCAGCCGGCGCACCGCGCTGATCCGAAGGCAGGAGCCAGGTGCTTCTCCTGGTCTCCCATGGGGTGCAGGGCCCAAACACCTGGGCCATCCTCCACTGCACTCCCTGGCCACAGCAGAGAGCTGGCCTGGAAGGGGGACAACCGGGACAGAATCCGGCGCCCCGACTGGGACTAGAACCTGGTGTGCCGGCGCCGCTAGGTGGAGGATTAGCCCATTGAGCCGCGGTGCCGGCCCATTATTCATTATTTGTCTGAAATTTCAAACCACTGTGTAGGCAGCTAAGTTTCTGTGTTTTGGTCTTTTACATAAACTTAGCTACATCTGCCTGGTTACTCCCCAAATGCCCACAGCGGCTGCGGCTGAGCCAGGCTAAAGCCTGGAGCCAGGAAAGCAATCCGGGTCTCCCACATGGGTGGCAGGGACCCAGCCACTCGAGCTATCATCTGCTGCCTCCTAGGACGAGCACCAGCAGGAAGCTGGAATCAAGAATGCATTAGGCACTGCGGTGCAGGATGCAGGCGTCCCAGCCACCATCTTAACTGCGGGGCCACAGGCCTGCCCTGCTGACATCTCTCCAATCAGGCCCTCCCAGGGGAGGGGGGACTCTGGCTAAATGCTCTCAAGCGGAAATCTGTTCAATTCTGATTCTCCTGGGATTTCTGATGAAAAGGCAAAGGCTCCAGGCCTCATCTGCTGAATACCTCTAGGGGCAGGGCTTAGAATACACATTTCATCAAGTGCTATCTGATTCTGATACCCATCTGGGCCGGTTGTCTACGCTTCTGAGCAAATTACAGGTAAAAACAGAGGCTGAACACCACCAACACTTTTCACCTTTCAGTTGGTGCTGGTGAGGAATCTGGCCTTGGCGTAGTATTAAGGTTCTGGCTCATGTCTCGCAGGAAACCACAATCAAAGTGTCGCTTTGGGCTGTTGCGATCACAAGACTTCGCCAGTGTTAGACAATCTGTTTCCAAGCTCGCTTACGTGCCAGTGGCAGGCCTGTGGTCCTTGCTGGTCGTGGCTGCAAACATCAGTTCCTCACCGCAGGAGGCCCATCCGGGGCTACTGCAACCAGGAGGCTCCTCCACAACCCTCCCACCCCCACCCAGAGATCAGAGGGAGGCAGGCAGGAAGAGAGCAAAAGCGAGCCCTCAAGGAAAGAGAATTACACAAGAGCACGAATACCAAGAGGCAGGAATCACGCAAGGTCCCCTTAGAGGACACCAAAGTTCAAGTTTAAGAACCATGATGGGGTCCAGCGCCGTGGCTCACTTGGTTAATCCTCTGCCTGCAGCGCCCGCCGGCATCCCATATGGGCACTGAGTTCTAGTCCCGGTTGCTCCTCTTCCAGTCTAGCTCTCTGCTGTGGCCCAGAAAGGCAGTGGAGGATGGCCCAGGTGCTTGGGTCCTGCACCTGCCTGGGAGACCAGGAGGAAGCACCTGGCTCCTGGCTTCGGATCGGCGCAGTGCTGGCCGTACCGGCCACTTGGGGGGTGAACCAATGGAAGGAAGACCTTACTCTCTCTTTCTTTCTCTCTCTCTCTCTCTCTCTCTCTCTCCACCTATAACTCTACCTTTCAAATAAATAAATAAAAATCTTTAAAAAAGTATTTATTAAAAAAAAAAAAAAGAACCACGACGACAGATCAGCCCTTAGCACACAGCAACCAGGCCCACATTTAAAATATGGGGCCCAGTGTCTTTCTTTACTTAATTCCCTCTGCTTCCATCCCTCCTCTCACTCCACCCCCTTCGTGATGTGAGACAATAACAATGAGAAACTAAGAAGAAATGAAAAAAATAAAATCAAAATGACAATTTCGGTAGAACAGAAGAATGAAATGAAAAAAATAAAATCAAAATGACAATCTCAGTGGAGCAGAAGAATGTTTTAAAATGCTTGCAAGTATTGTTTCGGTAAATGGAAATTATATTCAAATCCCATGCATATAAAGTACTCGATGTGGCTCGTGGAGAATCTCCTACGAGAAATAATGGAAAAACACAAGACAACCATTGTCTCAGTTTGCCCAGAACTCTCCTGTGCTTAAATATAATGATGCACACAGGGAGCCATGTGAATAAAGAGACGTCGTATAGGTTTGGAAAAGACGAGTCACCTCTAACATGAGACGGAGGCCCCCACACACAGTCCCTTTGCACCTGCACAGCCAAGTCTGACACTTTCGTTTTCCAGCACCCAGCCACGGTGGCCTCCTGGAAAACTGCACACAGACCACGACAGCCATGTATGTCCACAATTTTCACTTGCATTTGCAGTTTAACCCCAAATTGATTTACAATGTCCACTGCAGAAAATGTTAAGCTTCCACAAAAGACAGTCATCTCATTGTGTCCTTAGTCACAGGTTTCCCAGAAAATCTTTGCAAAGTCCTGACTTAGAACACATGATTCGTTTTTCATGGCTCTGAAGGTGTGAGTCCCTCCATGCAGGGCCAGAGTCATCCCCAGAGCACCCCCTTCCTCACTCTCTTCCACTTGCACTCCTCAAGCTTGGGGCAACTTTCTCTTGTTGCTGGGAAATGCAGTAATTTGAAAATTGTGTTAAAGTGTGCAACCCCTCTCTTTTTACCTCTGCCTTTACCAGTGCTGGACAGCCCTGCACAGTTATGTGACCCAAAGTCCCTAATTCAAAACAGACAATGCAATTTTTAACAGCCTCTTTTCCTTTGGGACGGGCTAATTAGCAAGGATGGCCATAATCTACTTTTTGTCCCTCATTCTCCTCCACGCACCCCTCTGTGGGTGAGTCTCAGGTGCCCAACACGATGTTGGCTTGATATTGATGCAGACCTGTACGTGTTCTGTCCCTGCCACTCTGCAGCTGCATCTCAGTGGAGAGAATGGTGTCTGCTGTCCTATGGCAGGGGGGTTTTAAGGATCAAATAAGACTAATGTAATGTAAGTAAGAGCCCTTTTAAGGCCTTAGAGTGCCATACAAACATAAGGAGCTTGGTTTCGTTGCGTCAGTTCATTGATGTACGTTAGGCATCTGGCCAGCTGAGTATCCCTATGCTATTATTATTTTGATTATGGTAAGGATTTCTACTTACTGATCATAGCAAGCTTATCTAATAATTACAACAATCCATATTGTTACAAAGTTGTTTGCCCATGCTTTCTTTTTTTTTTTTTTTAACAGATTGATTTATTTATTTGAACGTCAAAATTACATAGAGAAAAAGAGGCAGTGAGAAAGACAGAGATCTTCCATCTGCTGGTTCACTCCCCAAATGGCTGCAATGGCCGGGGCTAGGCCAGGCTGAAGGCAGGAGCCAGGAGCTTCATCCAGGTCTCCCATGTGGGTGGCAGGCACCCAAACACTTGGGCCATATTCTGCTGCTTTGCCCAGGGAGTTGAACTGGAAGTGGAGCAGCCACTGCATAGCCCTGGCCGAAAGATACAGAGCAAGAACATCAAACTCTGGAAACCCACACAACAAGACCGTCTTCCAGCCACTTCCCTACCGCACAGCAAACAAACTCAGGGGCACAAGGGCTGAGCCGAGAGATAGAAGCCCTGCACATTCCGACGCTGGCTGGGGAGGGAGGTGGCTGTCAGGGGAAGCCTCTCGCTCTGCCCTGTTAGGAGACAAAGTGGAGTTGGGTACCCTCCCCGCGGCCCACAGGCTGGGGACCCCGATGGCTTGCAGCCTTGGTTTTCCCATCTGAAAAACTGAAAGCACTATGCAAATCTGGCTGTGTGGTGTTGGTATCACTTTCACTTGCCTTCTTTTCCACAACAGTAATAGCTACCAGTTGAGGACTTTCCATGTGCCAAGATTTATGCCCACTTAACCCATCCAACAGCCTCCTGAGCTGTGCATCCTCGTACAAATGAAGAAACCGAGGCCTAGAGAAATTCAGCAATGTTCTCCCTGATGGTCACTCTGTACCACGGGGCAGCCACTGAACTACTGTAAGTGCTGATAGCCTTGTATGGCCCACGCGACACCTGTGGTTGTGAGAATCCACAGAGTGCCCCGGGACAGCGCCTAGCACGGTGCAGAGTGGGACAAGCATTTCTGCTGCGGGCACTAGCACGGACTTAGCGTCTGTGGCCTCCCAGAATGTCTATGTACAGATCCTAAGCCCCAGTGTGATGGTTTCAGAAGGTAGGGCCTTTGGGGTGGATGAGGTCATGAGGGATGACACCCTCGTGAGTGGGATTAGCGGCCTTAGAGAAAGACACAAGGGCTGGCTGTCTCCCTCTTTGCTTTCACACACATGCAGACACAGAAAGAAAGCGGCCATCTTCCAAGCAGGAATAGAGCCCTCACTAGACACCAGAGCTGCTGGCACGCTGAGCTTAGACTTCCTAGAAGTGTGAGAAACAGCCTGGGGTGTATTTGTTACAGCAGCCTGGGCTAAGACACCACCTCACACCCCAAGTCGCCAGCCCCTCTGCACAAAGGATGGTCTCATCCCCGGTGCTGAAGGGGGAGGCGGCCAGACTGGCTGGAAATCAGTGACCGAGCTGCCTATTTTACCAAATTCCGTTTTGGGAAACAGTCTTTCTGGGAGCAAGCACTCAGCCTAGCAGTTAAGACACCCACATCCCACCTCAGAGTGTGGGTTCATTCCCGGCCCCAGGTCCTGACTCCAGCTTCCCACCACCTACAAGGGACATCGGGATTGTATTCCTGGCTTGTGTTCCTGGCTTCCGGCTCCAGCCCTGGCCCAGCCCTGGCCCAGCCCTGGCCAACAAAGGAATTTGGGGGAATGGATCTGCACATGGGATTCTCTGTCTGCCTCCCAGGTTTAAAAAAAAAAAAAAAAAAAATTCTCCCTGAAAAGAGACAACAGATTTGAAGAAATTTTTAAGTCTTTTATTATGATCAGTATCTTCTTAATAAATACACTTAAAAGAAGTCTAAAACTACTCTATTAGTCAGTCTTGACAAATAAAATATTCCATAAAATGATGGTGAAATGTCTCTCTCTTTTTTTTTTTTTGGACAGGCAGAGTGGACAGTGAGAGAGAGACAGAGAGAAAGGTCTTCCTTTTGCCGTTGGTTCACCCTCCAATAGCCACCGCGGCCGGCGAGCTGCGGCCAATGCATCGCGCCACTCCGAAGCCAGGAGCCAGGTGCTTCTCCTGGTCTCCCATGCGGGTGCAGGGCCCAAGCACTTGGGCCATCTTCCACTGCACTCCCGGGCCACAGCAGAGAGCTGGCCTGGAAGAGGGGCAACCGGGATAGAATCCGGCACCCTGACTGGGACTAGAACCCGGTGTGCCGGCACCGCAAGGCAGAGGATCAGCCTAGTGAGCCACGGTGCCGGCAAATGTCTCATATTTTTAAACACAGCTGTAAAGACTATAAACCGATCAAATTAATCATCTGACACCTGAAAATCAACAACGCTCCAAAGCCTGAAACTTTCTGAGCACAGACACAATGTTCAAAATGCTGAGCTTGAGTTTCCAATCACCAGTGTTCAGCTATGGTGGCTTCTTTTTCTTTTTTAAAGATTTATTTATTTGAAAGGCAGAATTACAGACAGAGAGAGGGAGAGCCAGAGAGAGAGAGAGAAAGAGAGAGAGGTACAACAGCCAGGGCTGGGCCAGGCCAAAATCAGGAGCTAGGAGCTATGTAGATATTAAAAATGCAAAACTTGAAATGCTTTTGGTTCCCAGCATTTAGGATAAGGGATATGCAACCTTTCTACTAAAATGCTCATGCTGCCACAAAACAGTGCCACAGAGTGGCCGGCATTGTGACGGAACAGGTAAAGCCATCGCCTGTGATGCCAGCATCCCATATGGAAGCCGGCTGCTCCACTTCCAATTCAGCTCCCTGCTAATGACCTGGGAAAAGCAGCACAAGGCGGCCCATGTGTTTGGGGCCCTGCCACCAACATGGGAGACCTGAATGAAGCTCCTGACTCAGCTCTGTGGTGGCCATCTGGGAAGTGAACCAGAGGATGGAAGATCTCTCCCTCTCTCTGAAACTTTCAACTAAATAAATAAATTAAAAAAAAAAAAAAAAAAAAAAAAGTACCGCAGACTAAAGACTTAACCAAGAGGAATTCTTGTATAGTCCCAGAGGCTCCCAGTCCCAGATCAACATGTTCCGAGGTCTCTCTGCCCTGGCCTAGTGTCTTCACGTGGCTGTCCCTCTGTGCATGTCTGGAGACTAATGTTCTCTTCTTAAAAGGACATGCTAGACTAGGGCCTGCCCTAATGACCTTGCTTTCAACTAATCAGCTCTTTAAAGTCCCCATTTCCAAGTCACGTTCTGAGGTACAGGGAGTTAGGACTTTAACAAAGATGATTACATATATAACAAATATGTTAACCCTCATCCACAAATATGTATCTACAGATATATACTTATCAAACACATCCCTGTTTATTGGAATATTTATATTTATATTCACTGAATGTATTTGAGAAAAGCATATGCATGAACACACTCATACAGCAGTACTCTTTGGAATCAGCTTCTGTTTTTGTTTTTTTTTTTTTTTTTAATTATTTGAAAGCCAAAGTGACAGAGAAAGAGAGACAGAGAGAGAGACACAGAGATAGAGATGTTCCATGTGCTGACTCATTCCTCAAATGCCTATGACAGACAGGGCTGGGCCAGGCAGAAGCTAGGACATGGGAGCTCCATCCGGGTCTCCTACGTAAGCCATCATCTGTTGCCTCCCAGTATGTGCATTAAGAGGCAGAGGGATTGGAGGCAGAGGAGCGAGGACTCGAACCAGGCTCTCTGATGTGAGTGCCCAAAGCAGCAGCTTATCCTGCTGCATCAAAACACCCACCCCCAAATCAGTTTTTGATAAACTGATTCCTGAGGTAAATTTGACAAACCAATCATGTGGTAGGATGACACTTTGCTGAACTGTCTGATAATTAACAACTGGGCAAACTGATACAGAGCTTTGAAGAAACCTGGGAGAATCCAGATCTAACCACACACCCCCATCCTCCAAGAACGCCCAGTATTGCTTGGGAGAGAAGGCACACAAAGCCACAAGCTCCTACTTGGACAGTAGCAGCAACTGCTAAGGCCACCCTGAAGAGGGCCTTCAGACCTCTGGGGTGCGCCCGCTGGGTGGAGAGCTCCCCTGGGGGCCCAGGATCCTGACACCCACGGTGTGGGTGGAAGAAGGTGCGGAAGATGACTCCAGAGGCCATTTCCATTTCCCAACACTGAATTCCTTTCACACAGCCCGTTCTCACCACAATCCAGTCAGGACATGTGGCCCTTTGTACATCACAGATGCCACTTCGAGCCACTCCAGCAATGGATCTGCGGCAACTTCAACTTCTTAATGTCAAGGCCCAAGGCCCCTTGTTCATTCATTCAACAGTGAAAACCTGAGGACAGTGGCAGCAAACCTTTTCCACTTCCACATCTGTGTCTAAACGGAGCCTTGCTTCTTCCCTCTTCCGTTAGTCCTGGAGAAGAGGCGACCCTGCTCTCTTCGGATCAATTCATCTGCCTGCGCCCTGCACATCCCCCTCCCCTCCGGGCTCATCCACTCCTCACACTGTCGCCGACAGAAAGCTTCTTCCTTTATCTTCAACCACAAGCCCCATCCCATGCTCTTCTAGAAGCCCCTCAACCCTCGCCTCATTCCCACCAAACTTTGTGAAATGAGCTATTTCTCTCCCTTTCTCCACTCCTTCTGCCTCATTTTTCATTTCATGCCTACTCAGTTTGTATTTCTTACAAGGTCTAACACACACACACACACACACACACACACCCCATAGGTACTCAAGACAAGACAGCTAGATTATAATCACTGAACTGGGTCATCAAAAGGTTCCTTGAGCATAAGTGCAAAAAAGATGGCACAGGATACAATGATGCTACTGCTCTTGTCTTTAAGGATGGGGTTATGAAATGAGCAGGGTAAGAAAGAAACATGAAAAATGGCAACAGAGCCACACAGTGGACATACAGGACAGAATCTCTGAAGTGGAACTCTCTGAGGGTGGGTGTTGTGGTGCATGGTTAGGCTGCTGCTGGGGATGCCTGTATCCTGTATCGGCATGCCTGTTCCACGTCCCGGTTCCTCCGTTTCTGATCCAGCTGGGTCCCTGTCACCCACATGAGAGACCTGGATGGAATTCCCAGCTCTTGGCTTGGCCTGGGCCAGTCCTGGCTGTTGCAGGCCTTTGGGGAATGAACTAGAGGATGGAAGATCTCTCTCTCTGTCTCACGCTCTTTGTCTGCTTCTGCCTTTCAGTTCAAACATGAAAATATATGTGTGTGTGTGTGTATATATATATGTGTGTGTGAATATATATACATATATATGTGTGTGTATATATATATATATATATATATTTTTTAAAAAGAGACATCTGGGGCTGGCACTGTGGCATAGTGGGTAAAGCTGAAGCCTGCAATGCTGGCATCCCATATGGTCACTGGTTCAAGTTCCAGCTGCTCCACTTCCGATCCAGCACCCTGCTAAGCGCCTGGGACAGCAGCGAAAGGTGGTCCAAGTGTTTGAACCCCTGCAGCCATGTGGGAGAAGAGGCTCCTGGCTCTGGATCAGCTCAGCTCTGGCCATTGTGGCCATCTGGGAAGTGAACGAGTGGATGGAACTCACTCACTCTTTCTTTCTCTCTCTCTCTGCTTCAGCCTTTCTGTAACTCTGCCTTTCAAATAAATAAATCTTAAAACAAACAAACAAAAAAAGGGAGACACGTGGAGAGGCGCTGGAGTCTAGGTTAACGGCCTTCCTCCTTCCCCAGCCCTGTGCCTAGATGAGTATAAATAAATCCCAGGAAAATCAGAGCAAGGCGTGAGGGCCGTCCCCACGGGCTGCAGTTGGGGGTTTACGTAAGTGTGCTAGGTTGCTGGGACCCCGTCTTGTTGAAGATGAGCAGTGTTCCTGGAAGAGGAAAGGTATCCGTAGACAGGCGCCTCATCCAAGGGACGGCTCAGCGGCGTGGGTAGGCACAGGGCACGTGGGACTGTCCGAGTGGGTAAAGCCGGACACTGGTGGTCGCTGCGCAGGCCGTTTCTGCGGCTGTAAACTGAGGGGGGTGCTCACAGATGGAGCACAGGCAGCAATCTCGGGGTGTTTCCCCGCACTCTCTCCTCATCTTCAGGAACCTTCTGGGCCACGCCCTCCCAGGCAGCCGCCCAACTTCCTCCCTCTGAGCTAGCACAGCAGAGAGGAAATGTCGTGGGCCGTGGGTCGCTGCGGCTGAGCTGCAGGCTCGGGGTGGGGGGAGGAGCCTGTCCTATGGGCTAGGGTCCCTGGGGCTTTGGTGCCCTGGATGCCCAGTGTCCAGGGCCTGGCTTCAGCCTCTGCAGCACAACTTATCATGGGGCTGGGCTGCTGTTAGGCCCCTGAGCTTTGGCAAACCCAAGGCACACTTATAGTCTGTGTAAGAAGACCCACAACCCGAAGTCCTTTCAGGGACAATGAAATAAGACAAGGTATTGGGCTGAGAAGAGCTTCATCTGATAGGCTGGAGGAGTCAAAGGAAAGACATCTGTAAACCACGTCCCGCTCCAGGCCCTAGTAATAAGCATGATAACAAGTATTTATAAAATCTTGGGACACCATGAATGGTCAGTTCCTGCTCACTCCTAGGCACTGGCTCCCTAGCCAGGCAGCAAGCAGCCTCCTGGTATCCCCCGCACTGCTCACCGGGCCTGGCCGGCTGAACATGAGTGAAGACAGAGGATGGCGCCCCGCCTCCGTCATCTGGGCTGAGAGTGATGGGGGAGATTGAAAAGATCCGGTCCAGGATCAACCAGGGTTTGAAAGGAAGACAGCCTGAGAGTGGGGGAGCTGGGCCCTAATCCACCTCCACCCCTCTCAGGGAAGCCCTTCCGCTCCCCGGTCAGCTCATTCAGACGGCACTGCGGGCAGAGACGCGCCCTCTGCAGAGCTGTTATCCGGCTACAGCACAGCGTGCTGGCTGAGAAGGGGAAAGAAAGAATCAAGCTTTTGTCAGCGGTGAGCACCACCAACCACGGGAACCCACACTTCCACCCAGCTCTCAAGTTGACATTTGGTTCTTACACCCATTTTCCTATTTCGGCATCCCAAGAACTCTGGGGGTGGACAGAAAAAAAGCGTCATCACCACCCCCACCACCCCAGACCAAGCAACCTGCCTAAGGACTCGCAGCAAGTCAACGGCAGAGGCGGGCGCTCGGCCCTCACCCTCTGGCTTCCGCTCTGGCTCAGGAAGTTTCCACCTAGTGGTGCCAAGGCAAACCTTCCACCAGGAGAGGCAGAGTGACCTGAGGGGATCCGCAGGGCCACTCTCCCACTCACAGTCACTATGTGGCACTGACCCTTTGGAACGATGCCCCAGGGACTCCTCGTGAGTCAGAGCAGAGGGAAATCCTCCATGGCTGGACAAGGGTCCCTGAGGAGTCAGGGGAAGCTAAACAGGCAGGACCCTGGACTCCCTCTTTGCAGAAGCCCAGCCTTCCTGCCAAGGACCTCAGGGAAATGCAGCAAACAAAGCCTTCGCTTTGGCTGCAGAGTAACTGTCACACTATTCAAGGCTACTGTGAAGTTTCATCTGTGCCCTCGAGACACTGGGAAGAAACAGAAACCCACAGATTCCACCAGCCTTTATGACTTAATTGCAAAGCCACTTAACAGCTTTCACCCTCCCTTACACACACACACACACACACACACACACACACCTCTTTCTCTCGCTCTCTTGCTCGCGCTCTCTCTCTCTGTCATTTCACAGGTCTGGACAGAGATCCTTCTCAAAATGCAAAGCTCAGAATTGGTAAGTGGCAGTATTAGCTTGCGTCTTACATGAGCCCTGATCAAATTAAACAAGATCACATACAACAGCACTCAGATCAGCTTTGACAGTCACAGGTCCATCCGTACTCAGCCACAACATTTAATCTGGTTTCCTACTTGATGGTAATTTAACTCTCCTGCAACTCCAGCCTATTATCTGTCAATCATCAAGGCTACCTTGACCAGTCTAGGACTCCACTGTGGGAACAGTAGGTCAGTCACTGCATTGTGTTTCTGGAGAGGTGAACTTGGAAAGTTATTCAAGGATAATCCTGGAGACTTCTGAGACTCATGGTCTTGTTTCAGAGTTTTTAATATAATATTTAAAATTTATTTAATTATTTTTCATTTTATTTCAAAGGTAGAGAGACAAAGAAATAGACAGAGAGATCTTCCATTCATCGGTTCACACCTCAAATACACTCAACAGCTAAGGCTGAATGAAGGTGAAGCCAGAAACCCCAAACTCAATCCAAGTCTCTCATCTGCTGCCTACCAGGGTGCACACTAGCAGGAAGCTGGAATCAGAACTGGAAGCAGGACTCGAACCCAGGCACTCCGATATGGGATGCAGGCGTCCCATGCGGCACCTTACCTGTGTGACAGAGGCCTACCTCTTGTTTTAGAATTTGCTTTCCTCTTAACTGACAATCACAACATAAGAAATCTAAGCATCACATACAACCAATCACAATTAATTTAGAAACCACTTGAGCTGGCGCTGTGGTGCAGCGGGTTAACGCCCTGGCCTGAAGTGCCAGCATCCCATATGGGCACCGGTTCAAGACCCAGCTGCTCCACTTCCAATCCAGCTCTCTACTATGGCCTGGGAAAGCAGTGGAAGATGGCCCAAGTCCTTGAGCCCCTGCACCCACATGGGAGACCCAGAAGAAGCTCCTGGCTCCTGGCTTCATATTGGCACAGTTCCGGCTGTTGAGGCCAATTGGGGAGTGAATCATCAGATGGAAGACCTCTCTCTCTCTCTCTCTGCCTCTCCTCTCTCTGTGTAACTCTTTCAAATAAATAAATAAATCTTAAAAAAAAAAATAAACCACCTTATTGATTTACTTGGAATAAGATGTGTAAACTGATTTACTTGGAATAATAAGATGTGTAAACTGACTGTATTTGCAAATCTGGTGATGTAAAATTTAGGCTCATTTCAGTCTTTCTGAGTATTCTGACGGCTCTGCAGTATCACTCTCAAGGCTGGTAAAACAGATATGACAGTTCCCCCTCCTAATCCATGGGAGATGTGTTCTGAGACACCAGGGGATGCCTGAAACCACAGGCAGTACAGAATCCTACACACACTGTTTTTTTCTATACCTATAATAAAGTTTAATTTATAAATTAGGCATAATTATTAGTTAATAACAGTGTTACTATTAACACATAGAATTATAATAATATACCATAATAAATGTTATTAAAACTTATGCATTATTTCTGGAACTTTCCATGTAATATTTTCAGGCCACAGTGGACTGCATGTGTCTGAAGCCATAGAGGGCAGTATTGAATAAGAGGGGGCTACTGTATCGCATCTATAACATCTGTACCCCAAGGGTCAGCTCTACTTCATCTGGTATATACTGGGCAAGAGGAGGTTTTACCTTGCATCTCACGTGAGTGGCCCACCCAGTGTGGATGCCTCCCCCACCCCTTCCAGCTCTGTCCTGTCTACCTGGTGAGCTCTGCTGGTGCTTCCAGCTCCTTCCCATCTAGAAATTCCTGTTCCTTTCTCCCGGAATATGGGGCAGGTATGTTTCCTACACACGGGCTCCTTTTTCAATTTCTGCCACCACACATAGGCTGCACCCAAGTGTCAGACTTTCCTCAAAGCTGCGTAACTGAAGGGAATTAGCAAAGGAAAAAAAGTAAAACCCCACACACAAGTGGCTTCCCTGTAACCCAACGGAAGGATGGCAAGGAAATACTTCCAGCTCCTCCACTTGCTCTTCAGAGAGCAAACCTCCCTCTCCGCGACCACTCCTAACGCCCCTCTACTTCCACACACCCCTACGTCTAACCACCAGAGTTACTCTGGCCCAGCCCCCTCTTCTAAGCAATTCATTTATTCAGCTCCTGAATTATTCCCTCTAAATAATGATCCTATGATGGAGAGGGAGAGAAGGCGGCTTGACAATTTTCCAGGCACAAAAGAGGTGGATTTGCTTTTTTGTCAACACATTTAAACCAAAACACTCCTACAACATCCTTTTGTTTCCTCACTTCTGCTTTCTGACTAGTTTTACGTATACTTTTGTAGTTTGATAAATATTTCCAGCAAAAAATACTATCCCGGGAAGCTCCTAAATTAATTGCAGAGATGATTTAACTGGAATAAGGGATAAAATGCACTTGAAAAGGTAGACTACTTCCTGGGAAAAGCATTATTTGGGAAGGATCTTTTTAATTTTTAAAAAACATTTTATTTGAGGCAGAGTCAGAGAGAGAGAGAGGGAGAGGCAGAGAAAAAAGTCTTTCATCCACTGGTTCACTCCCCAAATGACTCCAATAGCCAGAGCTGAGCCAATCTGACGCCAGGAGCTTCTTCTGGGTCTTCCATGTAGGTGCAGGGGCCTAAGCACTTGGGCTATCTTCCCAGGCTGCCAGCAGGGAGCTGAATGAGAAGAGGAGCAGCCGGGTCATGAACCAGCACCCACATGGGATGCCAGCACAGCAGGTGGAGGCTTAGCCTACTCAGCCAAGGCGCCAGCCCATGGGAAGGATCTTAAAAGTAGGGTTTGATAGGCAAAAAGGTTGGAAGGATCTACCAAGTTAGGACCTGACCAACTGCAAAGGAGAGAGACCCAACATGAAGCCAACAGAACAAAGTTAATCAGGACACACATCTTGAGAGTCTGGGGGTGCAGCTGGCTTCAGACATCCAATGGAATCATCAGGACAGCATCCAGAATCCTGTCTCTGTATCCAGACTCTGCTTTACTGTGCTCATCTTTACTCTTGGGAGCTCAAAGCTTACTTTGTCCTTAAGCACTGGCTATCCCAAGTCTGTCTTACCTAGGGGGGACTTTGTGGGGTTAGCTTGTGTCATGCGACATCCACCCATGAACTTTTAACTGGGGAGATGAGGCTGTTTGCTTAAAGGCTTTGGTCATGGGGTAGACAGGTCAGTGCAGTAAGTTCTTCGAAAGAGAGGTTTTTTTTTCCCCCCTCTTGTTTTCTTTTTGGTGTCTTCCCTCATTTTTCTAGAATATGGACCAGGTATTACAACAGCAGCTCAAGCGTCATGGTACAAAGAGGACACTGCTCACAGTGAACTAAGCAGGGCAGCATCACTGAATAAACCTGGAAGCAGAGGTACAAAATCCGAACTTGGCACACAGAAGGCTGACGGCAAGTCTCAGTGTACCAAGTACACAAATGGCTGCTGAAGAACATCATCACAGCTTGACCCTGAAACAAAAGCAGACGTTTCATGATTTCATCTGATTATTCCTTGAATTCTGGTATTTCCCAGAAATACTTGGGCCATACATTCGGGGTGATCTGTAAGACCTCATCTTCCTCTCTCCACTCTCTTTTGCCTCTCAACCACTATACATAGCTGCCAATTACACACACAACTGCCCAGCATCACGGTGTGTGGCTCTTTAAGCTGAGTACTTTATAAAGAGTGCCATTGTAAGGGGACACTGGGGCCAGTGCTGTGGCATAGCGGGTAAAGCCGCCACCTGCAGTGCTGGCATCCCATATGGGAACTGGTTCAAGTCCTGGCTGCTCTACTTCCGATCCAGCTCTCTGCTATGGCCTGGGAAAGCAATGGAAGACGGCCTAGGTCCCTGGGGCCCTGTGCCCGCACAGGAGACCTGGAAGAAGCTCCTGGCTCCTGGCTCTGGATCAGCCCAGCTCCAGCCATTGTGGCCATTTGGGAAGTGAACCAGCAGACGGAAGACCTCTCTTTCTCTCTGCCCCTCTGTTAACTCTGCCTTTCAAAAAAAATAAATAAATCTTTAAGAAATGAATCTTTGGGGAAAAAAAAAAAGTAAATGGCAGTCACTGTGCTGAATTTGAAATCGTTCCTTCCTATCAAAGCTTGCTTTTTTCTTCTTCTTCTTCTTTTTTTTTTTTTTTTTTAATTTGGAAGGCAGTGAGAGAGAGAGAGAGAGAGAGAGAGAGAGAGATCTTCCATCTGCTGATTCATTCCCCCAAAGAGCCACAACAGTGGTCGAAGCTGAGCTGATCTGAAGCCTGGAGCCAAGAATGTCATCCAGGTCTCCCACATGGGTGCAGGGTCCACGCGGGTCATCTTCCACTACTTTCCCAGGCACATTAGCAGGGAGCTGGACCAGAAGTGGAGCAGCCAGGACGTGGGGATGCTGGCCACACAAGTGGCAGCTTTACCCACTACACCACAGCTCCAGCTCTGAGGCTTTTGCTTTTCCTAGACCCATAATACCTCATTGACTTAGAATGGTTTTTCATGTGTCTTTTTAGCTTCTAAGTTCAATAGTATGAATTCTCAAAATGAACAGTTTAGGCTTAGGCTGGGCAAACGGCCTCCTTCCCCACCTTGCTCCCGAGTATTATCTAATTTAGCAATCACCATGGTGCTATCCAGCAGATACTCAGTTTACAGAAAGGGACACTAACATTGACAGAGTTCAACTTGCCGGAGGACATACAGCTAGATTAGGCAGTAATCAAGTGAGTCATTTTCTCCTTCACAGAAAAACAATCTGTTCAAGACTTGGGTACAGAAAGGGAAGGTGATCAGATTTAGAACTGAACTGGAGCTGTCTTCCAGAGTTAACTGGGAGTTCTGTTCCCAATGGTCACACTATGCCTCTCCTGTTCCCCGGTTCCCGGTCTCAAGAACCGGACAATTATTTCACAGGGACAGAGAATAACACACCGAATGTGGATGTCCAATATATGCCTGAGAGTAAAAGGAGAATTTTGAACAGAGTTAAAAAAAAATACTCCCTGAACCCACATGGAAAACCTGGATGAAGCTCTTGGCTCCTGGCTTCGGCCTGGCCCAGCCCCAGCTGTTGCGGCCATTTGAGGAGTAAGCCAGCAGATTGAAGATACTGTCTCTATCTCTCTGTAACTGTGCCTTTCAAATATAGAAACTAACTCTTTAAATAAAAATTCCTATATCAAGATTTGGAAAGAAGATGGTAATTTTAAAACAACATTATTATAGCTACATTTGTAAATGGCACTGAAGTCCAAAGACACTGTCTGGTTAAACATTTATTATTTATGGAAGCGTGAAACTTGTTTTTCCTGTTTTCAAGTTTCAGGAAACTAGGTTCTAGGTGCATTATATGCCATGAGGTTATTCTTTATAATTATTCTGAATAGAAGTGAAAAGCGTCTCAGTTAAGTTTTGGATAAAAGCTTTTGGATTCTATTTGGAGCACCTCAATATGGAGCTGTGGAATGCACGCCCAACAAGCAGGTTTTTAGGACACATTCTTTAAAAGAACCAGGTGGGGTGCCGAATACAGCAACATGGGGTTGCTTGTACAGTACACACAGAATCCTGGCAAAGATTCGTCAAAGCAATGATGAGCCAACACACGGGCTAAAACTCACAGTGTTAGTGTCTGGACTTCAGAAGATTAACAAATGTGAGTTAAATGTAATTTTTAAAAAAGATTTATTTATTTGAAAGGCAGAGTTAAGAAAGAGAGGAAGAGACCCACAGAAAGAAAAATCTTCCATCTACTGGCTCACCACAACAGCTGTGGCTGGGCCAGGCAGAGGCCAGGAGCCAGGAACTCCATCCAGGTCTCCCATGTGGGAGACAGGCGCCCAGGACTTGGGCTATTTTCTGCTGCTTTTCTAGGCAAATTAGCAGGGAGCTGAATCAGAAGTGGAATGGTGGGGACTGGACACGGTGCCCACATAGCATGCGGGCATCATAGGTGGCTGCTTAACTGATTGAGCCACAAATGCCAGACCCTAAAGGTAACTTTTAAAAATTGCTCCAGAGTGTTTAAAAGCACTGACCCATCAAGGGTTTAACAGACTGCCAGCGCCACCTCATTAGAGCTAATAACACAAGGAAACTTGTTAACTACTCAAACGTTTAAGTCAACAAGAGCTGCATCTGGGCTAGCACCTTTTTAAAAGTCTTATTTTTGTTTTGCAAGGAAGAAATATTCGTTTTCAACCTTATGAATATTAAAAAAGATTCTTCATCAAAATGAATTAATTTATAAAAATGTTTCTAAAAGTTAATACCATCCACTTAGTTTTCATGACAAGCTTTTCCACCCACTGAAAAGAAAGTAGGGGCTAGTGCTGCTCTTCGCAGCACCGGCATCCCAAATGGGCACCGGTTTGAGTCCTGGCTGCTCCACTTTCAGTCCAGCTCCCCACTAATGTGCCTGGGAAAGCAGCAGAAGATGGTTCATGTGCTTGATCCCCTGCACCCATGTGGGAGACCCAGATGAAGCTCCTGGCTCTGGCCTGGCCCAGCCTCAGCTATTGTGGCCATCTGGGGAGCAAACCAGCAGATGGAAGATATCTTTGTCCCTCTCTCTATGACTCTGATGTTCAAATAAGTAAATCTTTAAAGAAGAAAAGAAAGAAGCCTTGAAAGTTTACCACAGTGTAGTTCGGTGTCTGTATCACTTTACGTTGGCTGGTGGACAAGCAGGAGCAACTCAGGTTTCAGTCATTCTTTTCATTGATTAACAGTCAGGGAGCCTGAGGAAGCAGTTAAGCCCCTGCCTCCCACCACACACACTTATTACATAGAAAAGGAATTATCATTTATCCATAAAACAACTAATACAAAAGTATTTTAAAGAGTTACCTTGTTCTTTCAGAGTTAAAATTTTGTTATGCAGAAAGATCAAGTCACAGACCTTAGAAAAACGACCTTCTGCTATGCTTTTAAGCTACCTGCTATCTAACTGGCCTCAGGTTTAACAGAGATAAGAACCTCAGAAGGAAGAACTGGCCAAGGGTCGGGGCAATGGAATGTTAACCCTGGAGCTCCAGCCAGCAAACCCAGGCTCCCACACTTAGAAGTAAAGATTTCCTCTACCACCAGTGACCTTCAAGTGCTCACACTACTTGCTTTAAAACCATAAAAGTGAACAGCAGTTTCCTTCCCCATATTTTTTTCCTTTCTAAAACTGCTTACGTGTTTAGATAACCTTACTGTGGAACAGTGTTCTTCACTTCCTGCCATCCCAGCTGCCATTCCCACAATGACATGGGAGGAGGGGAGGACTTTCACACGTGTCTTAGACTCTTAGAAAGAGGCCTGGGTCTCACACCTCAACACAGAGACAATCGGCTTGCACTGTGCACGTTTTCCAAGTTCCACCCGTAACTCCACTACTATAATCAAACTTACTGAACTCTAAACTCTGTGCCAGTAAGTGTGCTGCATCTATTCAACTATTTTAATGTCCATGGCAACCTGAGGTACACAGTATTATGCTCCTCACCTTCCACTTCAGAAAATAAAGGCACAGAAAGTTTCAGTAACTTTCTCAAGGTCGCACAGCTAGTTAATGGCAAAACCTCAACTCAAACTATTATATGGTCTCGTCTCAGGGTCTGTATTCTGAGTTTCCAGAATGTATGTCAAAAAAATGTTCAGTTCGTTTCAGCATATTTTTAAGTCTATTATTTGCAAAACAATGGCATCTTGCTATTAATAATCAATTACTTAGAATGCTTCTTACAACTGATGAGGAATCAAGGTAACACACCTTGGAAGGACAGTCCTATTCCTGTCACCCACACTCTTCAACAGGTACCTATAATCTAAGGTAATATATCTGACATCAAGTGTTTGGGCACCTTTACCTATGTGGGAGACCCAGATAGAGTTCCTGGTTCTTGGCTTTGGCCTGGCCCAGTGCTGGCAACTGCGGACATTTGGAGAATAAACCAACCAGTGGCCAGAAGATCTCTGACTTTTAAGTAGATGGAAAACAAACAACTGATGAGAAATCACTATTCGTAGAACTTCAATGCAAAGGAACTTAAGACATTATCTTCAACTACCACAAAGACCTAACAGTATTAACTGGTGAAAATAGGTTTTCTATCCAGAATTATGAAAAGCATAAACTTTTCTTTTCCTTTACAGTAAGATTTTGCCACAATTTTTTCCTGTGTTTGCAATAGACTGAAGTTCTCTATGGTACTGAAACTAAATACTTGTGCTGGCACTGTGGTGTAGCAGGTAAAGCCTCCACCTTCGGGCTGGCATCCCATATGGGCGCCAGTTCAAGTCCTGGCTGCTCCACTTTTGACCCAGCTCCCTGCTAACGTGCGTGGGAAAGCAGTGGAAGATGGCCCAAGTCCTTGGGCCTCTACACCCACATGGGAGATGCAGAAGAAGCTCCAAGATTCAGACTGGCCCAGCTCTGGCCATTGGAGCCATCTGGGAAGTGAACCAGCAGATAGAATTCTCTCTGTCTCTCTCTCCACCTCCAACTCTGCCTTTCAAATAAATAAATAAATCTTAAAACAAAACAAAACAAAATAAAACAAACCCTAGGCTGGTGCCGCGGTTCACTAGGCTAATTCTCCACCTGTGGCGCTGGTACTCCGGGTTCTAGCCCCGGTCGGGGCGCCCGATTCTGTCCCGGTTGCCCCTCTTCCAGGCCAGCTCTCTGCTGTGGCCCGGGAGGGCAGTGGAGGATGGCACAAGTGCTTGGACCCTGACTCACATGGGAGACCAGGAGAAGCACCTGGCTCCTGGCTTCGGATTGGTGCAGCGCGCCGGCCGTAGTGGCCATCTGGGGGGTGAACTAACAGAAGGAAGACTTTTCTCTGTCTTTCTCTCTCTCACTGTCTAACTCTGCCTGTCCAAAAAAAAAAAAAAAACAAACAAAAAAAAAAAAAAACAAACAAACAAAAAAAAAACCTAAATATTTATTAATGAATCAAAACTCTTTCAAATTCTGATGTTTTCTGAGGAAAGAAAAAACAAAAGTCAGACAGCTGACCTAAACTTGCAGGATTCTGAGACAGCTGAGGACAGAGCTGCAGGCTTTTAATGTAAAAGCTTCTACTCTAATCAGGAACATGAGTTTGAAAACTAATTAAAATTAATTAGTAGTTCCAAGTACCTCAGATGTAAAATCATGCATTATGTAAAAGGTACTTTCAAGGTGAATTTAATTTTCAGAACTTCACTTGAACTAATTTAGCCTCTTAAATGTCTCCCTCTCATAGATAACAGCAGAGAAAATGTTTTATGAATTTCAATTTATGTAGCTTTATAAATGACATTTAAAAGGCTTATCACAATGAAATGACAGAAGGATAAACCAAACAAAATTTTCTAAGAAATTGTCCAGTTTAACTTACATCCTTACATTCTAAAGTAACTCATAAGTATACTTATTCTTTCAAATCTAATTCAGCTTTAAAATACAAGTGTGATTGCAACTCTCCTTTAACAAAAGGGATTGTTTCAACAACTTTGCTATCAACTGTTCAAAGACAAAGACAAGCAATGCCCCCTACAGGGAACTCTCGGAACAACAGTCCTATTCCTGTCACCCACACACTTCAATAGGTACCTGTAATCTGAGTTAGTATTTTTTATATAATTTAACCAAAAAAACTTTAAGGGTAAAAAAATATTAAATGCTGTGTAAAATACCCCACTAGTCTTCTGGATTCATATTTCTTAAAATAATATTAAATAATCTAACTTCACATGCAAGTTCACCAAACACATGATCCAGAGCCCATGGACTAGGAACTATCGCAGACTGCAATGTGAGGATATGCAATTAATTGCACAGACCTTCGAAGTTAAGCTGGTGTGCAGGAAGGGCTGGAGTCACAGGACAGCAATCCTTCCTCTAGCTGTTGAATCCACTGTTCTTCGAGCAGCATCACCTTTACCTTCCTGGCCCAATTCTCTAAGTATTCAGGCATTTCAGAGGATTCTACATTGGGCTTGAACATTTTTCCCTCCCTAAGCAGCACAGGCCCATTGTAATCACAGATGGTTTCATTTTTATGTATTTTCTCTTCCTTTCTCTCTGCTCTCTGCGCCTTGGGAAGTAGATGCTAAGAGGCTTCTTTACTGCAATGGCTTTCAGTTTAGACTAAACATGAAAACCATCTGGAGCTCTTTTACAGAAGTACCACACCTCCTATTTAATTGGACTGGGCTAGGGCCTGAGTTTGGCTTTTGCCTGCTTTCAATTTTCCAGGTGACTGAATGGGCAGCCTGGCTTGACAAACACTCCCTTATGTGGGGTTGCAACCCTTTCTTTAATTGGCAATGACTGCATTTTGATAACTGGTTTGTGTTCCATGAGCACAGCAGTAAACTCCACTAGCCCAGAGGATTGGGACTTATTCCTGGAAAGTTTCCCCAGGCATTGGCCACCCCTTGACATTTCAGCTAGCTGTATTCTGACTGGTTACAGTCACAGACAGAATAACCTCCTATATCAACTCAACCCTCCCCCTGCAAATGTGTGCAAAGCCCAGGGAATGGGGGAAGCCAGGAGTTGGGAATTCCATCCAGGTCTCCCACAAGGTTGGCAAGAACCCAACTGCTTGAGCCACCACTGGAGCCTTGCACGGTCTGCATCAGCAGCCAGAGGGACTGAACCCATGAATTCTGATGGTCAAGAGTTAGCTGTTAGGCCACATACCCAACCCTGAACCTGCCTTTTTAACCTCCCCAGTGCCATGCTGCCATAGAGATCTTCAAACTCCCAATTCATCACTTCTCAGCCTCGAAGGATCATAGTCAATGCCCTTTTCTCACAGGTGCTCCCACCATCCCTTCTCATGGTTTCTGAACACAGTCTGTTCCCTCATAATGGGGAGAGCCCAAAGGGCTGAAGGCTATTCCCCCAAAACTGCACTCCTCCACGAGGGAACTCTCCCAGGGCTTCCCAGCTCTCTGTGGAATAGGGGCTGGTGAGAGAGGATGTTCTCTAACTAGTACCTCAGTAAACCCTGAAGTTTGCTGGTCCAAACCACCAGCAATGATTTGATCTTAGAATGTGAGACTTTAGCCGGCGCCGTGGCTCAATAGGCTAATCCTCCACCTTGCGGCGCCGGCACACCGGGTTCTAGTCCCGGTTGGGGCGCCGGATTCTGTCCCGGTTGCCCCTCTTCCAGGCCAGCTCTCTGCTATGGCCAGGGAGTGCAGTGGAGGATGGCCCAGGTGCTTGGGCCCTGCACCCCATGGGAGACCAGGAAAAGCACCTGGATCCTGGCTCCTGCCAGGATCAGCGCGGTGAGCCGGCTGCAGCGGCGGCCATTGGAGGGTGAACCAACGGCAAAGGAAGACCTTTCTCTCTCTGTCTCTCTCTCTCACTGTCCACTCTGCCTGTCAAAAAAAAAAAAAAAAAAAAAAAAGAATGTGAGACTTGGCAGGGCCACCGCTACAGCATGGCATGTGGGTACTGGTTCTAGTTCTGGCTACTCCTTTTCTGATCCAGCTCTCTGCTATTGCCTGTGAAAGCACTGGAAGACAGCCCAAGTGATTGGGCCCCTTCATCGGCATGGGAGACCCAGAAATTGTTCCTGGCTCCTGACTGGCCCAGCTCTGGCCATTGTAGCCACTGGGGGAGTGAACCAGAGGATCGAAGACCTTTGTCTTTGTCTCTCCCTCTCTGTGCCTATAACTCTACCTCGCAAATAAATAAAAATCTTAAAAACAAAACAAACTGTGGGACTCATTTTGACCTCAGCTTTGGTTTTACTCACTCCAGAAGGGGAGACCAGGAGTCCCACTCAACTGTTACAAATTACTTACCTCTAAAGTACCTTAGGCCAGGGATTTACTAGAAAGGTGGTAAGCAAAACTAGCAGGACAGGGAGGAGAAAAGTAAGGAAGTGACTTCCACAGGGTTGTTCCAGGAAATTCTGGATGATAAGTTGCACCTGTCCAAGACTAAGGCACCTAGAGTAAAGTTAAGGGGCCCTTCAGGCTGAAGACCCACAGGTACTGCACATTAGCAGAGTGAAAGGTGGAAGAGGACAGAAAAGTTGCAGGGAAAAAAAAGATGAGGAATCTGGGTGGACTACTACAGTTGTTTTCATGAGTTCTACAATGTTACAGAACAAGCTATGTAATGGCTAGTGCTACCACTACTAGCACAGCATCATGCATTTGGGTTACACTGACTTTTTGGCATAAGTTGCTTAATGAGTTAATAAGGGCAGTGTGAACAAGGTATTTTCAAACAGAGTAAAAAACTTTACAGACTGATATAAGACTGAAGGGAAAGAACTCTATTTTTGACATTGACCTTTAAATTGCACTGATTTTGTCCATTCTGGAAAGCAGTCACCTGTGTTGGATATTCATTTTCTGAAAATTTATTTCTGAAACATTCACAGAGTCACAAGGTCTCAAAAACAGTGTTTATTTTAACACATAAAATGTGCCATCTAGCACCAATGCCTGTGCATACCAGAATTCAGTTTGGCTACTACTTTTTGGAACTGGCAATTCAAGTCCTTGACAGATGAGCCTGTGAGAGCAGATGATTATCATAATGCAAAAGTGATATGGACAGAATAAAAATGATTTGGGAAGCGTATCCAGAACAACATTTGTAATTATTAAAAAACCTGTTTCATGTAAGCAAGTTAACACCAGTGTTTTTTTTTCTTGCCATATTTTCTTGTAAGACAAACCTAAGAGAAAAGTACATGAGACACTCAAGTCCACAAGCCTGAAAACAGGCTTTACATTCTCATTCCATTCACAAATGGAAAACTTTGTAAAGATCCTTTTGTTGTCCCCTCCATCTGTCTTCTCAGCAGCACAGCACAGTCCAATTTATTATTTAAACCATATACACATACTCAGAAGAGGAAAATAAGAAAAATTTGGCCAATGTAAGTGTACAAGACAACATTCCCATTTTTTTTAAAGTAAAAGAACATTTGAGTACAAAAAATAACTTAGAAGAAATGAAGCAACTTGAAAATTTATCTGTCTTGAAGATAACTAAAATTTTCTGGTCTGAATTTTAAAACATTATATTGTAATAGACAACTCTCTTTGAAATTGAATCAATGTTCTCTTTAGTTTTCTGAAACTAAGTTGAGTCAACCATGCTACTTCATTATTTATTTTTTGCAGACTTTAGACTAATCCCAATCCTAATTTTTGATTAACTGATTCCCAGTGTTTCTTATATGCAGAATCTGATGCTAAGTAAAACCTCAGTTGGATTTCAGGCCCGTCAGTGGGCAGGCAGGTATTTTTTGTATTTTACACAGATTGTGGTAGTTGTCCTCTATATATTGGATGTCTAAAGACATGCTGGAAAAAAATCTGTGAACACAATCGTCCCATGCTGAATTCACATGCTCCATTCACATCTTGAGCTTACCCAGGTCGTCAAAGGGTTGGGTAAGATAGCTAAAAGCTTCATGATGGACATTTCTACAGAGAGAAAAAAAGAAAGAAAGAAAACTTACAGAATTGTTGCTCACCACCAATTAGGTATTCACTAGGAACTGAGTATTAGAGAAGATTCCTAGGAGTGGCTAATTGTCAATTCAAGTGAACTACCATAGCATCATATAATGTTCTTAGTTGATACCTAAAAAACAAGCACCCCAAGAGAAAACAGATGCTTTAGACATTATCAAAAGAAAAAACTAGTATGAGACATTTAGCCTAGCAGCTAAGATGCAGGCTGAAGGGCCAGAGCTGTGGTACAGTGGGTTAAGCTGCCGTTGGCAGTGCCAGCATCCCACATGGGCTGGTTCAAGTCCTGGCTGCTCCACTTCCCATCCAGCTCCCTGTGATTGTGCCTGGGAAAGCAGTGGAAGATGACCCAAGTCCTTGTGCATTCATGTGGGAGATGCAGAAGACTTAGCTAATGGCTCCTTGCTTCAGCTTGGCATAGCCCCAGCTGTTGCAGCCATTTGGGGAGTGAACCAGCAGGCAGAATATTTCTCTAACTCTGCTTTTCAAATAAATCTTAAAGAAAAAAAAAAAAAAAAAGATGCAGATTGAGACACCTGCCCCCCACATCAGAGTACCTGTGTTCAATTCTGGGCTCCTACTCCTGATTCCAACTTTCTACTAATGCAGAACTTTGGAGGCAGTGGTGATGGCTCAGGTAATTGGGTCACTACCACCCATGTAGGAGGCGTGAGTTGAATTGCTGGCTGCTAGGACCAACCCAATCCAGCCATGGCCATCACAGTCATTTGGAGAATGAAAGAGTAGACTGGAGCTCTCTGTCTCCTTGCCTCTCAAAAACTTTTAAAAAGACAATTTGTTTAAAGGATATACTACCACAAAAATGAAAAGACACAGACTGGAAAAATTATTTCCAAGCCATGTATCCAAGAAGTGTCTGGTATCCAGAATAAATAAAGTATTCTTATAATAAATCAGGAAAAGACAACTCAGTTTGAAAATAGGCAAAGTATTTCTCTGGAGACACGAAAGGATACTCACCATCGCTCATTGCCAGGGAAATAAAAATAAAAACCGCAATGAGACACTGTTTCACACCAACTAGGCTGGCTGTAATAGCAAAGATAAACAATAACAAGTGACGGTAAGGATGTGGAGAAACTGGAACTCTCATCCTCTTATGGTGGGAATGTAAAATGGTACAGGAGCTTCGAACAGTCTGTCAATTTCTCAAAAGGTACACAGAGCTCTCATATAACCTAACAATTCCACTCTAAGTATACACTCGAGATTTGAAAATACATGTTCACACAAAAATTTCCACATGAATGTTCATGGCAGAATTACTCATTACAGTCAAAAACAGGAACAAATGAAAAGGCCATTAATTGATGGACGGATAGGATATGTATATCTACACAAAGGAATGTTACTTGACAAAAAGTAAAATCCTGGCTTATGCTAAAACAGGACCTTGAAAACAGTGCCAAGTGAAAGCAGCCAGACACAGACAACACAGTATATGATTCCATTTATATGACATGCACAGAACAAATCCAGAGACAGCTTAGTGGTCGCCATAGGCAGGGACAGGTGGGGGTGGGGACAAGAAGTGACAGCTAATAGGGATGCAATTTCTTTCTGGGGTCATAAAAACCTTTAAAGTTAGAAAATGGTGGGGCAGGCTGTGGCACAGCAGGTTAAACTAGCACTAGCTCCCACACACCATCCTGGAGTCCTGGCTACTCTGTGCTTCTGATCCAGCTTCCTATTGAAGTCCCTGGGAGGCAGCAGATGACTACCCTAGTACTTGGGCTCTTGCCACCCACATGGGAGACCTGGAAGGAGTTCCTGGCTCCTGGCTTTGGCGTGCCTACCTCCAATTGTTGTGGGCACTGGCATTTTGAAAATGAATCAATGGAGGGTTTTTCTTTCCCTGTCTCTCCCTCTGCCACTCTGCCTTTCAAATAAATACTTTAATAAAAAGAGCAAAATAATGTAAAAAAATGAGAAAGTGATGATTTCCTCAACTTTGAAAATACTACAACACTGAACTGTATACTTTAAAAGGTGAACTTTGGGGCAGGCATTTGCCACCGTGCTTTAGATGCTGCTTGGGATGCCAACATCCCAGACTGGAGTGCCTAGGTTTGAGCCCCAGATTTGCTTCAGATTCTAGTTTCCTGCCAATGTGCACCCTGCAGGGAAGCAGGTGATGGCTCAGGTACTTGGGTGCCTGCTACCCTGCGAAAGACCTGTATGGAGTTTCAGGATCCTGGCTTCAGCCTGGCCCAGTCCTAGCTGTTGTAGGTATTTAGGAAGTGAACCAGCAGATGGAAGATTTCTCGGTCACTGTGCTCTTTAAATAAACAAAACAAAACAAAATTTTAAAAGGTGAACTCTGCCATGTGAATGCAGATCCGAATCACTAATCCTAATCCTATCATCCCTTTCCCCTTAGATTTAGACTTAACACCTACTCCTGTTCCCTAAAAGTATAAATTATATTTACTTTTGGCTAAAATTCAGTCAGAAAACTTAAGGAACAAATTCACTCAAAGCAAAGAGAACAGAAACAAGCAGGAGTTATTAAAATCAACATCTTTAATTCATAAAATTCATCATGTCCCTGACTTGTGTCACGTATACAAAAGGTGTGGTAATACAAACATGGGTAAGATACAATTCTTCCCTTCTACAGGCTCAAACTCTAGATGTCACAGAAGCAACCAGCAAAAAAATATGATGGTTATACCCAGGAAAGGAAGCACCAACAAAGGAAAATATTGAGAAACTGTTTAATTGACTGTATTTTTCTTTTATGGACAGATCTACCTGGCTGTATTTTACTTTGTTAAAAAAAAATTAGTGGCTGAACAAAACTCAAAATGATTAGAACTGGCATTTAAAAAACCTCACAGAGATAAAAGAAACTTTAGCTATGTCATTTGTCTGAGGTAATGCCCAGTTACAGAGCTACAAAACTTACCATGGAAGGGACCTTTAAAAAAAGAAGCACACCTCATTTCAGAGCAAGAAACCAAGGGAAGATAGTTTAAGTGATCGCAACACTGAGAGTCAGTGCCTCCAGGAACCATCAGAGCTCTTTGAGCACATCAAAATCAAGGTCTACACTGCACAAAAGCCCAGACACAGTAACCAGCTGATGAAACCTCCCACTCCCCAGAGGACGAAAAACTGGGAATGTACTTACCGATTTTTTCTTTCTTATGTATATAATATGAATATCTTCACTTCGATACTCTTCATCATGTTTTTCCAAAGGAATTTTTTCAAAGTCAAAGTCTAATTGAAGGAGCTGTAAATTTAAAACAGAAATGTTGCAAATTCGTAACATGAACTGACCTGTGGCGACAGAAATCAGAATAGTGGTACCTCTGGGGAAAAATCAACTGGAAAGAGGCAATGTGGAAGCCTCTAGAGGTCCTGAAAATGTCCCACATCGGGGCAGGAGTCGTGGCACAGTAGGTAAAGCTGCTGCCTGAGAAGCTGACATCTTGGACAGGCAATGGTTTGAGCCCCAGCTACTCCACTTCCAATCCAGCTCCCTGCTGCCAGGAAAGCAGCAGAAGATGGGCCAAGAACTTGGGCCCCTGCACCCACGTGGGAAACCCAGAAGAAGCTCCTGGCTTCAGATGGGGCAGCTCCAGCCATTGTGGCCAGCTGAGGAATGAATCAGCGGGTGGAAGATCTCTAACTCTGCCTTTCAAATAAACAAATAGATCTTTAAAAAAAAAAAAAAAAAGGGAAGAAGAAAGAAAATGTCTGTATCTTCATGTTGGAAAGCAGTTACCTACATTTATGCACATGAAAAATTGTTGAGTACTGGATTGTGTACATTCACATGTTTGTTTTACCTCAATGAAACTTTAATATAAATATTTCTAGGCCGGCGCCGCGGCTCACTAGGCTAATCCTCCACCTAGCGGCGCCGGCACACGGGGTTCTAGTCCCGGTCGGGGTACCAGATTCTGTCCTGGTTGCCCCTCTTCCAGGCCAGCTCTCTGCTGTGGCCAGGGAGTGCAGTGGAGGATGGCCCAAGTGCTTGGGCCCTGCACCCACATGGGAGACCAGGAGAAGCACCTGGCTCCTGGCTTCGGATCAGCACGGTGCGCCGGCCACAGCGCGCCGGCTGCGGCAGCCATTGGAGGGTGAACCAACGGCAAAGGAAGACCTTTCTCTCTGTCTCTCTCTCTCACTATCCACTCTGCCTGTCCAAAAAAAAAAAAAAAAAAAAAAATTCTAGTTTTAAAAGGTCACTATCATTTTGCATATTCAAAAAAAAAAAAACAGAAATTTTTAAAAAACATTTTAGTGGGGCAGGCAGTCAGCCTGGTGGCTAAAACATCTACGTCCGACATCAGAGTGCCTGGGTTTGATTCTTAGCTCCAGTTCCCAATTCCAGCTTCCTGGTAATGCAGACCATGGTAGGCAGTGGTAATGACTCAAGGAATTGAGTTCCTAACACCCACGTTAGAGACCAGATTGAGCTGAGGGATTTGAGGAGTAAGCCAGCCAATGGGAGTCTTTCTTTCTTTGCCTCTCAAAATAAAAATAAAACAAAAAATTTTAGCACAGCCATATACTTGCTTTCTCATTAAAGAACAGTAGTCCTTTCAGTAGACAAAACTGTACCTAGCTGTTCCTGCAAAATCAGTCACCTGTAATGGAATGGATGTTTGCCCATATAAAGTGGGTATGGGTACCACCAGGGGAAAAAGGATTGAACTTACATAAGACTATGTACTATTTGTGCAACCTCCTGTGGGTCTATCTATCTAAAAAAAAAAAAAAAAAAAAAAAAAAAAAAAAGTTGTAAATAGGTAGGTATCTAGGTTAAAGTTTCATAAAAATGTGACTGAAAAACAGAAGCAAAAATTTATCACCTGTACATTTCCATCAGGTATTCTCCAAAAGTGAAATACCCATCATTGATATTTCTCAAAAACAAACATCATGTTGAATAAAAATTAACAACTTTCTCACAAAAGAGGGTCACCATTATTATTTTATATTGTTCTATTAGATAGTGTATCAACCAATGAGAAAAAAAGATAAAGTGTCATGCAAGATGAAAAAGAGGGGAGAGGGCTTAGAAAAATCATGGATTGTGCAGATTTCTCCTTGGGGTCACACCAGCACAATGTTTACCACCCCAAACTGCCATAAGATACTTGAACTCAGTTATATAAAACCTCTCTGGAAGATAATCACTACAAAGAGAGATTTTCTTACCTCAAAGTATTTTTTCTCGATTTCTGGATTTTTCCCCATTGTTCGTTGTTCATAACAACATATAATACAAGTCTCATATCCACTGAGATCTTTTAGGGTTTTCAGCAATGGCTCCAAAGACTATTGAAAAAGGAATATATATTTTTATGACAAATATTTTCTACTATAAAAGGAACATGGGGAGTGGAGGGATAATTATAATTATTATAATCAATTACTCATCTTTAAATCTATCCAACAAAGCAGATGTAATTCAAGCTCCACAAATGATTGGAAAACAACTCTTAACTAATCAACTCCATTTTATCGAATTTAGTTTCCAGAAAAAGCACTCTAATAACTGTATTTTAAAGATTCCATGAGAAAATAAATGGGTTTCAATCTTTCACATTTTCATTTTACTTAATCTAATTTAGGATTTAGCAACCGACAATTAACCTTTCAGAAGTCTAACCCTGACATTATTCTGATGACGAGTGATGCCCATAACAGTGTACAGACTGACATTTACAGAAAAACCTTTCCATGCATCTAATAAATCTTGCCACAAGGAGTCCTTTGGAATGCAACTTAATTCTCAATGTCATTTTTAACATGTTCAGCTAAGGAAAAAATAAGATGACCTCAGCTTTTCATTTCACAAATGGCAAAATTCTTCAAAAAGTTTACAAAAGCGATTTTACACCTTTCTCAACATGCTTCACGGGCCCGTATTTTAATCACGGGGGGTGTATCATGCGTCCCTGGTGACTTCTGTCATCTCTTCACTGCATCATCCACTATAACACAGTCTGAACTCAGAGACGCTAAAATGTGAAGAAACGTGTGCTTTAGAATCCACGAAATACAGCTCATCTCAAGGAGGAGACTTCGCTCACTGAATGCTTACCTCTTCATAGTATATGCAGTCGGCCATCAGTATGTAGTCTGGTGGCGAAGGAAAGTCTTCTATTTCTTCCCCCCTTAAAAACGTCAAACAAATATTTTAATTGTTGCTTGAATCATGTACCATACTCTTGTCTTATAATAAAAGAACTGGAAACTCCCCTTCGTATTAACCACCCTTTCGGTGAAAAGCAATTTAAAGGCAGGCTACAGATCGCTATCTTAAAACAAGCTGAAAGGCCATACAAACCATTTCAGTACCTTGGCTTGAACAGAACCAGTGACAAGATGCTTGTTCATGTCAATATTCATCTTCAGCAGGTCCTGCAGTTCCTCAAGATCGGTGACTACAACATGTGCCCTACAAAATAACGTCGATGAGGACTAGGCACAGGCTGCGCAGTGGGCACCGGGCTGCACCCCGCCGCCAGCGCTTACCCTAGGGTGGCGGCCATGAGTCCCACGGCTCCGGTGCCTGAGCCCAGTTCCAGGACCGACCGCCGGCTCAGCAGGTGCGTCCCGTCGCCAGAAAACCCGGGTGTTTCCAGGTATTTAGAAAGGACAATAGCTGCGTCCCAGACAACGCAACCCACGCCACCGGAGCTATACTGCTGCAGGCGTAGCACCGTGCCATCCCGCTTCTCCAAAACTCGCACAAAGCTCCGTAGTGGGTCCTCCTCCGACGTCTCCGCAGTTGCCGCCATCGCAGCCAAACCACAGGATGCGGCGCATGCAGTGACGTCACACCCACGCGCACGCCCCGCGGCCCCGCCCTGAGTGGCGGAGCTGGCCGCATGGTGCCACGGCGCGTGCGCGAGTTCCCAAAGCCGCGGGGGCACCGTTACGTGGGCGGGACCGAGCGCTATGCCCCGCCTCCCCAACCCCTAGTCAGCAGAAATCTCTTTTCCAGAAAAACCGAGTGCGATAACCCGCCTGTAATAAAACAAAGGAAACTTCACATTGTTTCTATATGGATGGAGACGGATTCACACGGTGGTCACCGCCTTAAGTTCAGGCAACTTCCAAGATCCAACCAAAGACGGCTGTGATCCCGAGTCCCCTCGCCTGCTAGCTCCCGGTTTTCACAGGAATGCGTACAAACGTTGCTGAAGCTTGTCGTTTGGGCTTAACAGTGAAGGCAGTTATTCCTCTAGAGTTTACGTCAGTTAAATTCTTTGGGATTATGTGATGTGTTGCACAAAACAAAATAACGTGTGTATGAATCTACAGGATTCAATCTCTCCTTGGTTTCTTATAATAAAAACACGTATTTTAAAAGCCTTTTAAAAATTAAGACTGGGTGATTTATTAATCTTGTTAAGAACTCTGATACAAAGCACAGTAAAAGGCCACAGACCAGTAAATAAACAACGTGGCTTTGGGCTACTTTACAATTGCTGCTACAGCACTGTCCGCAATATGCTTTTCATCACTTCCAATGAGGGTGTACAAATACCAAAAAAAAAAAAAAAAAAAAGTGTCACTCCTCTGATTAAAAAGTTTAATAAAGCTTTAAGTATTTGCTGGTTTAAATATTACCAATCTAAAAAATTTTTTTTAAAAGTTTCAGTTAACAGGAGATTTACAGAGACGGTTACTAGGTTTTGAAGGCAAGGCAGCTGGTTCCTATGCCATAAGAAGTTTCTCCTTTGAATTTACGCATTAGTAAAGTAGCAGATTGTATTATAGTCCTCAAGTCACTGAAATTTATATAGGTTATTAGCATTATCTTTAAATATACAATATAAACAAAACTGTACATTGATGGCATATTTGTTTTCCAAAACAATAGGCAACTGATGAGCTAAAGACACCGTAGTCTGCCAAAAACAAAGGCACATCTGAGTGAGATACATGCCCTTTCTCCTCTATGATCGGGTTATGTAGTCCTTGCTTACATCTGACAAAATAATAAACAGTGCATTCTATTATTTTCATCCTACTTTTCATTTTTGTCTTCAGCAGCAAATACTGGCATTTAAGACATGGCATTAAACAGTTTAAGAACTGTGGGTGTTATTCACAATTCTCCTAGATGTAAAAACTAGAAGTAAAAACTAGAAGATGGTCAAAGAGGTTTAAAAATCAGTAACACCATTAGCTTCCATGTTTATGTAAATTCATTGCCTTAAAAAGGCAGCTATTACTCAAATTTGAAAAATTCCACAAAAGCACTATCCCTTTTCAGTGCAATCAATGTCACTTTAAATCATATTTTAGCAGAGTCTACAGTGCAATTATAAATTCATTATACTGGCCTTTTGGCAGCACAGAGGATCCAAGACAAGGCAATGCTACTGACCACCTGAGGAAAATGGTGAACGACTTTTGAATTTTTATTTTTCCAATTCTTAAAAGCTTATTTGATCAGTAGCATTTTTGTAAAAGCATTACAAAATAGTACTAAAATACTATGCCTTTTTTGAATAAATTAAAAAAAAAACTTTACAAATACTATTCCAGTGTCAATGACTACATATGGCTAAGGTCATTGAGGAGTTTCTGCATTTTCTAACAAAGACAGTCCATACAACGGAGGGTGCGAAAGTTCCCGTTTGTAAGTCTTTGGTGGCAGTTTTGGTAGGTGAGGGCTTGAATTCTGCCTTGGAGGGACAGGTGGAGCTGGAGGATGAACAAGATTATTGTGACTAGAACTAAGAACATAGCATCGACGCGGTACCCTTGGAGAGGGAGTGCTAGGAGGAGTGCTTGGTGAATTCGGACATGTATTAACGTCTCTGAACCACTCTGGATCTCGGTGAAGATGTCCCAGTGGAGGAGGCTGAAGATTAAATGGACAGTTGATAAAGTGTTCTGGAGGCCGAAGGGGAACCGGTGGAGGGGTATCAGGAAGAGGATCTCTTGGCGGTGGTGGAGGTGGGCTGTGCAGAGGTCCATCAAATGCACTAGCAGGAACAGGAACTCTGGGTTTTACCTTTGGAGGAGGAGGCTGTCTCGGTGGAATAGCAGGAGGGTCATCATCAGATTTCATATTCCCCTCAAGAAAAAATAAAGTAAGTAAACTACTTTTCTGTTCTCCTGAAAATTTTGTAATAAAAATTTAAAGGATGCTGTATCAAGTTAAATCCAGAGGCTCAGAATGGATCAATCTGATTTAATTATCATATTTATGAGTAAATTCCTCCCAGATGAATTCAGGGTTCAATTTAATATTTTTATATGAGATATTTAAATTGAAAACTTAGAAAAGGAGAGGGAGGGAGAGTGGGAGGAAGAAACATGAAAGGAAGAAGAGAATATCATTATACAAGCTGTATCTATGAACTATATTTGAATCTGTTAAAATCCAAATAATTTTTAAAAATATAAATAAATAAATGGATAACAGAACATAAATCCTCAGGTTATTTTGCTGGTCTTACATTGTAGAAGTTTATTTATTTGAATTACAGTGATAAGTAAGTGAAAATAACACACAGTTTTATAGACAGGAAAGGACGTAATGTCGGAGTCTTAACATCCAGTTTCTGCTTACCAGGCATCTACTTCTACTTGCCCAGTGAGGCTCAGTGCAGTAGATCTGAAAGTGTGATCCAGGGCCTGAACCAACAGTACCAGTAGGGAACTTACCAGAAAAGTAAATTCTTGGGCTCTACCCCAAACCCACTGAATCAGAAATTCTGGTGGTGGGGCTCAACAATCTGGTTTGTTGTTGTTGTTGTTTGACAGGCAGAGTAGACAGTGAGAGAGAGAGAGACAGAGAAAAAGGTCTTCCTTTGCCGTTGGTTCACCCTCCAATGGCCACCACGGCCGGTGCGCTGCGGCCGGCGCACTGCGCTGATCCGATGGCAGGAGCCGGGTGCTTCTTCTGGTCTCCCATGGGGTGCAGGGCCCAAGCACTTGGGCCATCCTCCACTGCACTCCCTGGCCACAGCAGAGAGCTGGCCTGGAAGAGGGGCAACCGGGACAGAATCCGGCGCCCCGACCGGGACTAGAACCCGGTGTGCCGGCGCCGCTAGGCGGAGGATTAGCCTAGTGAGCCGCGGCGCCGGCCAACAATCTGGTTTTAACAAGCCTTCCAGGTGACTAATGCACACTTAAGTTTGAGAAGCACCAATTCAAATTTGAGGAATTCTTTAAATACTAAAGTTCTTTCCGTCTGTACCAGAAATAAAATGTACTCAGTATCTGTCATTTACCCACTCTCTTATTTTTTTCCTGAGGATTGAACAACTAAATATTTTCCAAACATAACAACATAAATGTTGAAAAAACATAAAGGATAGCCAAAATATAACTGGCAGACTCCGTATAAGAAAGAGCACTATTTAGAAGATCCACAACTTTGAGTAAATAGAGGTAAATCAATGTCCTGGTGATTACCTTGGAATTTGACACATCGTGATCAACCTTTTTTCGAGGAGGAAGAGGGGGAGGAATCAGTGGCTCTTCACTTAATTTATGTAAACTACCACAGGAACTGAAGAAGGACTCTAGAGGAGAAAAAGATTAGGATAAACACAATTCATTGTAATTTGTGATCCCTTTTGTAATAGCATTTGTCAGACTATTATTGCTATTACTGTCTTTTAGACTTTCGGTTTATCCCCTCACCCTGCCCCCAATAAATGGTAGCGTGTGGCACCTGTGGCACCTATTAGTGCCTGATACATGGCAGATATCACAGATGGGGGGGTAGGGAACACCCGGTCCTGACGTGCATGAAATCTTTAGCTCTGGCCCTGCCAAGGCAACCACAGGCAGCATTTAAAAGTTCAAAAAATCTATAGCAGGATAATTTTTAGGTTGATAATATTATATGGCCTGTGAATGATATAAATATACAAATGGTCCTTGGCAGAAAAAAGTTTCCCCACCTTTGCAATAGATATCTAAAACATTACACAAAAACAAAAATGTTTATATATGCTGTGGTTGCTTCCAGAAAAAACATCCTAAGAAGAGATCATGTATTGCTGAGGTATCATGTATTACAATGAGGTGCCTTAGGTGCATTACCACGAAAGTAAGAAAACCTCCATATGGGGGACCATAAAGTAGGTTTGTTTCATATAACTTTCTCTTTGCCAGTCCCTCATTGATAATGTATATGTTATTTAATAACAAAAGGAAATTTATGAAATAATAAAGGGTTAGAGGAGATTACTACTAAACAGGTCAACCAAAGAATAAGAATTACTTTCATTTTGATTTCTTTTATCTATTTCATATAATTATTAAAAACTGTAATTACAGTTCAAGTCCCTGTTCATATATAACACAGACATTATAAAAGGCAGGAACTATGTCTTGTTTGTCATCATACTGAGATTGGGTTCATAGGAGCTAGCAGGGAATTAAGTTGATGAGTTTAATTTTAAGCCTGCTAAGTGAACTTCTTATGAGACATCCAAGTAGAGATACCAAACTCATTACTCCATGGCAAAAACCTCTGTCCTGATCATGTGACTCTGCAGTTAACTCTGACGCACGGGCCAGCAGCTAACACAAAAAGGATGCCTGTGAAGTATGCATGGGGAGGCAAGGCAGAGCACCCCCTGCTATGGATATGTTCCTCATGCCGAACCAGCATCCTCTGTTCTTTGTGAGAGCTCCTTGTGGTGGTGGTGATGAAATCTGTCCTATTCAGGTTAGTCAGCCAATCCTGTCCAGTGCACCCTATCCCACCCAAGAACAGGCCTCATGTCCTCACTTTTTTTTAACGTTACCAGATTTTTATCATGTGCTTCAGGAAAAGCTAACTTTACTCTTTAGTTCCAGCTCTGGAGATGAGGCTTAATTAGCAATCTCATTCCAACACCCAGGGTGACTGGTTTAAGTGTAGACATGTGACTTAATTCAGATACCAGCAAAATCTCAAAGCTTTCCAGAAGCTGCTGAAAAGAAAGTTCCTTGCTCTTCTAGAACAGCACTGGGTAAATCTGTCTCTGTACCCCTGCCCTCATTACTTGACTGAACAAAGCAGCATATAAACTTTATTACTCTTGCCAGCATCCTCAGGGCCTGGAGTGCAACAGCCTTAGATAAACCTGATCATCTGGACAACACAGAATCAAAAAGAAACCCAGTCACCAAACCACTGAAGCAACCAGTCTTAAAACAGTCTTCTTCTAGACTTCCAATTACATCTATGGAGAATGCCTTCCTATTGTGTAAGCCAGTCTTATACATCGGTCTTCTCCTTACAGAAACACACACATGGAAGCAGAAGACATCTAAATGGTGGGGGTTCCTGAATGTGGGTCTGACTCTACAATCACCACTTAACCACAAAGTTACACTTCTCCATAGCAGGCATTCAAGTGTGAATAGTTTTATTTTCTATCAACAACATTCTCTCTAAGATTAGTTTTCATGAACATTTTTAAATAGTTGCAGTATTCCAACTTGTGAATGTGAGATACTCTATCATATCTGTAATGTTAGTTAATTAAGTCACTTCCAATTTTTTGCCATTCATTTATCCGTCTATCCACTCAACAAATGATTGTTGGGCACCTTATATATACCCTTAGGTACTCTTCCAAGTACTAGTAATATAATAGTGAAAAAAATGGGGTAAATTATTTTTTCCTGGAGTCTAGGGTATGGAGAGAGAACAGATAATTTACTAAATGTATAATGGCTAGAAATTATAAAAATAAATATTAGGTAGGGAAGGGATATGGAAAGCAGTAGAAGAGGAGCAATTTTAAATAGGATGATTAGGAAAGATCTCACAAAGGTTAACATCAAGCAAAAGCCTGGAGGAGGCGAGGGAGCAAGCCGTGAGGCTGAATGAGCGAAGAGCATCATAAGCAGAAGGAATGGCAAGAGAAGTCCAAATGCAGTAACATAAGGTGCTTCAAAAAGGTATGAAATTAAAAAGCTCATTTTGGTGCAAACTTTTGAAATCTGTGCAGTTTTTTTCATAATACATACTTGCCATGAACTTCTATTTTTAGGAAAAGATCTATTTATTTATTAATTTGAAAGTCAAAGTTATTACAAAGAGAGAATGGAGGGCGGTGGGAGAAGAGAGAGAGAGAAAGAGATCAATCTTCCATCCATTGGTTCACTCCCTTGATGGCTGCCATGGCCAGGGCTAGGCCAGGCCAAAGCCAGGAGCTTCTTCTGGGTCTCCCACATCGGTGGCAGGCGCCCAAACACTTGGGCCATCTTCTGCTGCTTTTCCCAGGCCATTAGCAGGGAGCTGGATCAGAAGGGGAGCAGCCAGGACTCAAACCAGCACTCATAAATTGTTTAGGAGAGATTTTGTACGCAAGAATTTTAAAATATTTTGAAACAAAATATTTTCCATGAAGTTTTTGAAGCTCCCTCATATGTCTACTGTGTTCCAGTGGCAGAGAAGCTGGAGTAGCATGAGCCAAGGGACAGAACAGTACTTGAGGAGGTCTACTAACAGATCAAAGGAGGTCAAACCATGTAAGCCTTTGTAGGCCCTTTGAAAAATCCTTTGCTTTTACTTGTGAGACAGAAAGCCAATGGAGGGCTTTAAACCCAAGCAAGACAAGGTCTAACTAAAATTATAAGACCTGTCTGCTGTGTTGAAAACATACTGAAGTAGAGAAAACTGGAGGTTGCAAAGTAGAGAAAATTGGAAGTTGCAGTGCTACTGTAAAGAGAGAGAGAAAGAGTATGGTGGTTTGGATCAGGTGGCAGCAGTAGAGATGATGTGGAATGGTTAGCTCATGGATATGTTTCTAGAGAAATCAAGATTTGAGGATGGGGGCCGGCGCTGTGGCTCACTTGGTAATCCTCCACCCGCAGCACCGGCATCCCATATGGGTGCGGGATTCTGTCCCAGTTGCTCCTCTTCCAGTCCAGCTCTCTGCTGTGGCCCGGGAGGGCAGTGGAGGATGGCCCAAGTGCTTGGACCCCTGCACCCGCATGGGAGACCAGGAAGAAGCACCTGGCTCCAGGCTTTGGATCGGCACAGCACCAGCCGTAGCCGCCACTGGGGAATGAACCAATGGAAAGAAGACCTTTCTCTCAGTCTCCCTCTCACTATCTATAACTATACCTGTCAAAAAAAAAAAAAAAAAAAGATTTGAGGATGTATCACACTTGGGTGTGAGAAAAAAAAAGAAGTAAAAGATACCTCTAATATTTTTGGCCTAATAATGGTTGCTATTAGAATAAAGATGAGGAGGTAGTAGGAAGAACAACACTGGAGGGGATAAGAAGCTTGACTGTGAAGAATTTAAGTTTGAGATTCCTATTAAGACATCCAAATGGAAAGTTCAGCAGTCTGAAGAGAAGGTCTGACTAGAGATACAGGCTTGAGACTTATCACAGAAATGATGAGAATAAATCATGATACAAGAAGTGACAACTAAATGAATAAGAAAAGAGGTCTGAGGACTGAGTCCTACAACTAGCTGTCTGACGGTATTAGTTTGGAAAGATGAAAAGGAGAAAAGACAAGAAAGAGGGATGAACAATATGATCTGCACACATGTGACTTCATCCAAAAAAATGTGTGTATATAAATAAGGGCAAGACTTTGTTGTTCTTGTTTGTTCCAGAATTCCTAGTACTTAGCAGAGTAGCTGGTACAAACTAAGTACAGGCTGTGTATTCCTTATTCAAAAAGTTTGGAACAAGGAAGTGTTTTGGAGGGCCGGCACTGTGGTGCAGCAGGTTAAAGCCCTGGCCTGCAGTGCCGGCATCCTATGAGGGCATCCTCTGGAACACAGGCTGTTCCACTTCCAATCCAGCTTTCTGTTAATGCACCTGGAAAAGCAGCAGAGGATAGCCCAAGTCCTTGGGTCCCTGCACCCATGTAGGAGACCTGGAAGAAGCTCCTGGCTCCTGGCTTTGAATTGGCTTAGTTCTGGCCATTGAGGCCATTTGGGGAGTGAACCAGAGGATGGAAGACTTCTCTCTGTCTCTTCCTCTCTCTATAACTGTCTTTCAAATAAATAAAATAAATCTTTAAAAGAAAAAAGTGTTTTGGATTTCGGACTCTGGAATATTTGCATATACACAGAGCTATCTTGGGGATGGGACTCATAACACAAAATGTATTTATGTCTTACACACATGGACAAGCATGACACATAGTTCATGTCCACTGAACCATCAGAAAGCAAAGGTGATAGTCTTAGCCTCCATGTCATCTGTGGCAGCCCGGCGTCACCATCATTCCTGACTGAATTTATACATCCCTGATTAGCAATAATTCTCTTACATCTATTCACACATAAGTACTTATAGAGTAAAAATGCCAGTAATACAGTGAAAAAAAGAATGGGTTCACAGTAACTAAGCATCACAGTAGCATCACCAGAATACCTTTATCAGCTGTTAACACCAACAACCACCAATAACCTTACCACACAGCAGAGAGTAAGCAAAAAAACACAGTGAAGAACCTGTCACTGGTGTGTCCCGCTTGCACCTGTGTCATTATAATTATGCTCTGTGGGTGTACTTTGAGAAGTCCCAGCTAATGGGGGCTAGGAGGGTCTTTTTTCCTTCAGGAAAGTGGAATAGTGTGCCTGCATTTTGACTACATCCTGTCACATAGGGCCAGGTGTAGAATTTTCACTTTTTGTGTCATGTTGGCACTCAAAAAGTTTTGCATTTTGAAACATTTCGTATACTAGATTTTCAGATTACAGATTCTCAATCTATATTCAGTTTTCTGTTAAATGACTAAGACCAAAGGGTGTGAACGTTTTTATGGCTTGATATGTTGTTTTCAGATTGCTATCTAAGACAGTCATACTAATATAAGGTGAATCCAAAACATCCATGGAAAAATGGAGCCAGAAGATAAGTTCTGGTATAACAATTCTGCAATCCATACAGTTTTTTCATAATATGCATTTTCCATTAATTTTTTGAAGTACCCTCAAATGCCAATTTACATGGGATAAATAACACACTTTATTTATTTGAAAGAGTAACAGACAGAGAGGGGATGACAGACAGAGAGCTATAGAGATCTTGCATTTGCTGGCTCTCTCCCCAGACTGACAGAAGAACTAGGTCTGGGCCAGAAGAGAGCCAGGAGTCAAGAATTCCATCCTGGTCTCCCACATGAGTGGCAGGGGCCCAAGCACTTGGACCAAGATCTGCTGCCTTTCCAGGAACATTAGCAAGAAGATGGTTGGAAGTGAAGCAGCCAGGACTCAAACTGGCACTCTGATATGGGATGCTAATATGGCAAACGGCAGCTTAATCCACTGGGCCACAGCGCCAGCCCCAGTAATGTACCTTTGACACAGCCTTGCTCATACTTAGAAAAAAATATTAACTCAAAAGACTGAACTGGCAACCAAGTATGCCATAATTAAAATCCCTCTTAGATTTTGAGGGATGACAGTTATCTATCTGTTTCTTTACAACATGTATTTTCTTTGAAATGCAGGATCTATTCATGTCTTGTTGATAGAGTCTTACTGTTTTTCTTCTTTTGTTTGAGCACTTTTGATATTACTATCTTCTTTCTTTTTAGGGGGATGTTTTAGGGATATTCAGAATTTTATGCAGTTATTCTGAACATTTTCCTACCCAATGAAAAATGTATTTTACTATCATACAAAATAATGTTTAGAATTCCTGGTTCTAAAATGACACAGTGTTGCAGTTAATATTATGTCTCTCCCCCACTCCCTATCCCCTCTATATGTTGAAGTTCTAATGCCCAGTACAGGTATTTATGACCTTATTTGAAATATGGTCCCTGAAGATGTATCAAAATAGGACAAAGCATTAAAGTGGGCTTTAATCCAATATGACATGACAGTGTCTTTTGAAGAAGAGAAGAGGAGACAAAATGGGAAAGAACACAGCCATGTGACAAAAGAAGCAGAGACTGAACTGATGTATCTATAAACCAAAAGATGCCAAGGCTTGCCAGCAATTGCCAAAAGCTAGAAATGGCAACAAAAGATTTTCCTTTCCAATTTTCAGGGGGAAAATGGCCCTGCCAATAACTTGATTTTTTATTCCTAGCCTCCATAACTATGAAACAAAAAATTGATCCTTTTTTAAGACTTTCAGTTGGTGGTATTTTGTTATGGCAGCACTCAAAAACTAATACACATGATAAAGACATCTCTACTACAGAACAAAAAAATAAGAAAGATCCATAAATTACAAGAAATACCTGAAGCTTTAATTCACAAAGGCAGACTACAATGTAGAAGGAGACAATTGAAGGAACACAAAACCCAGAGAGTGATAGTGATATGAAATTACTATTCATTCTTTGCCAAACAATGTGCTAGGTATTCTACATAGTACTTGCATTCCATCTTTAATAATTTAGAGGAGGTAATTTGTTCAAGATCACATAATCCCTAGCATGTAGACAGGTCATAAAATGATGAAAACAAACTATAGTAAAGTTTCAAGAGTACACAGCTAGAAGTAATTCATCTATAAGATTTCTTTCATTTCTTATTCTTCAAATGTTGCTAAAACCCGGTAATCCAAATGTAAATTTAATCAACCAGATTATTCCCTTTACAATTGTTTTATTAGAATCAACTTATATGCTTACTTACTTGAATGTGGCAAGAGCACTGGAGCAAAGATGCTATTGCTGCCTATTGGAATAAGAAAAATCAATTCGCAAAGGAGGATAATTTATATATATGGCTTCATTTTGTAAATATCTGCATAAAGTAATATCAATACATATACAGCACAGAACTTTATCACCATCTTTTGCTATGTAACCTTTTAGAAAAGGAACCCAGTACTCTTTGTACCTGGAATGTTTTTCCTTTCTTAGCATAAGTGATTCCTACTTTATCATAGTCTCTCCTTAATTTCCCGCATAGAACTTACTTACCTGTTTTCTTACTGTCTATTGCTCCCTTATGAGGGACTGTGGAGCCCAAAATGTACTAAAATCTTTGTTGAATGACTAAATTAGCAAATAATATGCACAGGGGTAGCATCATGATGTAGGGGGTTAAGCTGCTGCCTGCATTGCTGCTATCCCATATGGGAGTGCCAGTTTGAGTCCTACTTGCTCCATTTATGATACAGCTCTTTGAGAAAACACCTGGGAAAATAGCCAATGATGGCCCAAATACTTGGGCCCCTGCCACCCATGTAGAAGACTCAGATGGAGTTTCTATTTCCTAGCTTCAGTTTGGCCCAGTGTAATCCTTGCAACCATTTGGAGAGTGAATCAGCCAATGGACAATCTCTCTCTCTTTCCCTTTTACTCTACCTTTCAATTAAATAAATCAATCTTCAAAAATAAACAGTACATGGGGCTGGTGCTGTGGTGCAGCAGGTTAATGCCCTGGCCTGAAGCACCGGCATCCCATATGGGCACTGGTTCAAGACCCAGCTGCTCCACTTCCTATCCAGCTCTCTGCTATGGCCTGGGAAAGCAGTGGAATATGGCCCAAGTCCTTGGACCCCTGCACCCGCCTGGGAAACCCAACAGAAGCTCCTGGCCCCTGGCTTCGGACTGGTGCAGCTCCGGCCGTTGCGGCCAACTGGGGAATGAACCAGCAGATGAAAGACCTTTCTCTCTCTCTCTCTCTCTGCATGACTCTGACTTTCAAATAAATAAATAAATCTTTTTTTTTTTTGACAGGCAGATTTAATCAGTGAGACAGAAAAGTCTTTCTTTTTTCGTTGGTTCACCCACCAAGTGGCTGCTATGGCCGGGGCGTTACGGCTGGAGCGTTGCGGCCATTGCACTGTGCCAATCCGAAGCCAGGAGCCAGGTGCCCCCTCCTGGTCTCCCATGCGGGTGCAGGGCCCAAGGACCTGGGCCATCCTCCACTGTACTCCCGGGCCACAGCAGAGAGCTGGACTGGAAGAGGAGCAACTGGGACAGAACCGGCGCCCCAACCGGGACTAGAACCCAGGGTGCCGACACCACAGGCAGAGTAGATTAGCCTAGTGAGCCACAGCGCCGGTCAATAAATCTTAAAAAAATAATATGTATAAACATTGCACAGATGATGTTATTATGTTAATCACCATTTTTACAGTTGGATGTCATTTTTCATACTAATACAGCTTACAAAGAATTCTATAGTGTCCTAATTAAAAAGATGACAATAATTACCTGAAAAACAAAATTCCTTTTTATGAGTGTATTTCAGACACTTACCACAGGAACTGTTGAGATCCACATCTAAAAACACACTACTAAGGTCTGAAGAAGCAGATACTGGTGGAGTAGATGGTGTATTTGGAGAGGTTGGTGCTGACACTGTTGATTCAAGCTCAGTTTCAGCAATCCGACTAAAGCTTATTTTATACGGTTCTCTTTCTAATGGCGTTGGATGACCTCGTAAAGTGCCTGAGGTAGAGCCATGTCGGCCTGTATTGGGCCTTATTCCAGGAGATTTTAAGGAGATGGTTGTTTTCCTGGGCTATGAAAAGCAAACATAACAAACATCACTAACTTGTGGTACTTTGTTCTTATGACTTAGAGTTACCTTAATAATTTTTAAGCACACAGTTAAGAGAGTGGAATACAATCTCAATCTCTAAGAACAGCCTGTAGAAATTTCTGGACTTAATTAGCTTACTCTTTAAGATGGACTTGAATATAAGGCAATCTCTTTCCCTAACTGTAGAAATAAATTCTTGACAATATGTGTGCAAACAACTTTTTGCCCCTAAAACGTATGAACCTAAACTTCTCTTTCAAATTATATATCAGTTTTACAAATATCTATGGGGAAAATGATTTATGTGACACATTATGCTATGTGCATCAGAAAAAAAAATCCCCCCCCTTCTTTTCTGTACTGAATGATAAACCTCCACAACAGTACTTTACAGTTTTTGGAGAAAGTTACTCTCGTTGTCCTCCACCCTAATTTCTGCCCCATTTAAAAAACTCTAGCAGTGGTAAACCAAATGAAAAAGATCACAGAACTCAGATTCTCAACTGTGCCAATATCTCTGGAAAACTTCATTTATTCCCTGTAACGCTCAGTTTTCTTCATTTGTAAAATGAGGATAAGATCTCTAACATACAACTGTTGTGAAGATGAGATAACAGGAAACTACCTAGCTTATTATTGCTTTGCCCAACATTCTTGTTATAAATGTTTCTACTTCCTTTCAAACCTTGCTACATTTTCAGTTAGCTACTTAGAAATTGGTCTTCCATTATTCCTGTAACCAATGCAAATGCCTGGAGTAATGAGAATCCTGGCAGCTAATTCTGTGAGAGAAATGGGTTCCAGTGGCAATCATGGATCAATGAACCCTAATGGCAACAGACATGCTCAAGCCAGAGGAGCCATGATACATCTGGCTTACTCCTTCCCAAATCTTTTCAGTTCTTTGTTCAATTCAGCTACCTGTTAGATTCTCACATCTTTCCCTCTTACATTAGAAGGGATCAAGAGTGGACAGGTAAACAAGTGGTCTATTGGGAAGGAAGAAGTCAAACTGTCCCTATTTGCAGACACATGATTCTTTATTTAAGGGACCCTAGGAACTCCACGAGGAGACTATGGGAACTCATGGAAGAGTTTGGTAAAGCAGCAGGATATAAAATCAATACACAAAAATCAACAGCCTTTGTATACACAGGCAATGCCACGGCTGAGAAAGAACTTCTAAGATTAATCCCATTCGCAAAAGCTACAAAAAAAATCATATACCTTGGAATAAACATAATCAAGGATGTCAAAGATCTCTACGATGAGAATTACAAAACTTTAAAGAAAGAAATAGAAGAAGATACCAAAAAGTGGAAAAATCTTCCATGTCCATGTATTGGAAGAATCAATACAACCAAAATGTCCATTCTTCCAAAAGCAATTTACAGATTCAACATGATACCAATCAAAATATCAAAGACATTCTTCTCAGATGTGGGAAAAATGATGCTAAAATTCATATGGAGGCACAGGAGACCTCGAGTATCTAAAACAATCTTCTACAACAAAAACAGAGCCAGAGGCATCACAATACCAGATTTCAAGACATACTACAGGGCAGTTATAAACAAAACACTCTGGTACTGGTACAAAAACAGATGGATAGGCCAATGGAACAGAATAGAAACACCAGAAATCAATCCAAACATCTACAGCCAACCTATATTTGACCAAGGAGCTAAAACCTATTCCTAGAGCAAGGACAGTCTATTCAACAAATGGTGCTGGGAAAACTGGATTTCCACATGCAGAAGCATGAAGCAAGACCCCTACCTTATACCTTACATAAAAATCCACTCAACATGGATTAAAGATCTAAATCTACAACCTGATACCATCAAATTATTAGAGAACATTGGAGAAACCCTGCAAGATATTGGTACAGGCAAACACTTCTTGGAAAAGACCCCAGAGGCACAGGCAACAAAAGCCAAAATTAACAACTGGGATTAGATCAAATTGAGGAGTTTCTGTACTGCAAAAGAAACAGTCAGGAAAGTGAAGGGGCAACTGACAGAATGGGAGAAAATATTTTCAAATTACGCAACTAATAAAGGATTCATAACCAGAATCTACAAAGAGGTCAAGAAATTCCATAACAAAACAAACAACCCACTTAAGAGATGGGCCAAGGACCTAAACAGACATTTTTCAAAAGAGGAAATCCAAACGGCCAACAGACACAGGAAAAAGTGTTCAGGATCACTAGCCATCAGGGAAATGCAAATCAAAACCACAATGAGGTTTCACCTCACCCCAGTTAGAATGGCTTACCTATAGAATTCAACTAACAACAGATGCTGGTGAGGATGTGGGGGAAAAGGCACACTAATCCACTGTTGGTGGGAATGCAAACTGGTAAAGCTGCTATGGAAGATAGTTTGGAGATTCCTCAAACCTGAATATAGCCCTACCACATGACCCAGCCATCCCACTCCTTGGAATTTACCCAAAGGAAATTAAATTGGCAAATAAAAGACATGTCTGTACCTCAATGTTTATTGCAGCTCAATTCACAATAGCTAACACATAGAATCAACCTAACTGCCCATCAACAGAAGACTGGATAAAGAAATTATGGGATATGTACTCTATGGAATACTACACAGTGGTAAAAAAAATGAAATCTGATCACTTGCAACAAAATGGAGGAATCTGCAAAACATCATGCTGAGTGCAATAAGCCAGTCCCAGAGGGACAAATATCATATGTTCTCCCTGATCTATGACAACTAACTGAGCACCTAAAAGGTAACCTGTAGAAGTGAAACTGACACTATGAGAAATAATAATTTGATCAGTTCTTGTACTGACTGTTGAGGAACAGCTTACTATTTTATTCTTTTTAGTATTTCCTTTTTCTACTCAATACCATTGGTTGAACTCTTTAATTAATACAGAATTATTCTTAAGTGTTTAAATCCAGCTGAAAATTGATCCCTGTTAAAATTAAAAGTGGGAATAAGAGAGGGAGAAGACGTACAGTTTGGCACATGTTCCCTCGACTTACCTCTAGGGTAAAGCTAAAAACTTGCCATGGGACTCCAAATCCCATTAAGTTGGCAGGTACGAATGCTATCTTACTAGTTAAAGTGATCAATTTAAGTTCATAACTGATCATAAAGATAGGATTAAGTGTCAAAAGGATCACATAAATAAGACCAGTGTCTGCTAATAATAATTGATATAATTAAAAAGGAGAGAATAATCCAACATGGGAAGCGGGATACACAGCAGACTCATAGAATGGCTGTCGCTCCCCGTCTTCGTGGAGGAACGACACAGGACCCTGCGCTGTTCTTTTGTCTGCTCGGCCCTCCCCGGGTTTGCTGCTGGTTCTTCCCGGGTTGGCTACCGTCCCTTCCACCTCCGTGGAAAGGCGGTTCCCCCTAGCCACTTTCCCCACTTCCGCGGGGGAGCGGCACACCGCCGGCCGGCTCTCTCGGGGGCTGCACAGGTGTTCCTTCAGATAGATGTTCCCCTTAGATGTCCCTCATGCATGTTGTCTCTCTCCTCCTTTATAGTCCTCTTCCGCCAATCCCAACTCGGCTGCCCACACGCCGAGTACGCTGCTCTCCTCCAATCAGGAGCAGGATCAGCTCCTGGAGGTCATCACTCAAGTTGGCGAGAGGCAGCTGCGTAGAAGCTGTTTCCTTCTCTCCCAGCGCCATATTGTGGGAGAGCAGATGCATAGAATAAGTCTTAATTCCAGTAACTTAGTCTAGTCCGAGTTGCTCCCCACAATGGCAAATGCCCTAAACAGCACTCTGGCCTCAGAATCAGCCCTTAAGGCATTTGGATCTGGCTAAAAAGCCCATAAGAGTTTCTCAGGCATGGAAAGCCAAGACACTGTGGCAAAAAAATAAAAAGAAAAGAAAAGAAAAAATTAAAAAAAAAATGACCTGAATGAAAGATCTCTGTGAGTGAGATCCCAGTGGAAAGAAGGGGTCATTGAAGAAGGAAGTACCTTTCTCTGAAGGGAGGAGAGAACTTCCACTTTGATTATGGCCTTGTCTAAATAATGTCAAGGTTTGTGAACTCAAGAGGCTTCCATAGCCTTGGCAGCTCATGACACTGATCACTGAAGTCATAAATAAGAGTGTCAACTGTTAAATCAACAACAGGAGTCACTGTGCACTTGTTCCCCATGTTAGACCTCTGTTCTTAATGTGTTATACTATGAGAATTAACGGTAAAACTACTCTTCAAACAGTACTTTATACTTTGTGTGTCTGTGTGGGTGCAAACTGTTGAAATCTTTACTTAGTATAAAGTTGATCTTCTGTATATAAAGATAATTAAAAATGAATCTTAATGAAGAATGGGATGGGAGAGGGAGTAGGAGGTGGGATGGTTTGGGGGTAGGAGGGCAGGTATGGGGGAAAAACCTCCATAATCCAAAAGTTGTACTTATCAAATTTATATTTATTAAATAAAAGCTTTCTAAAAAAAGTGGCACTAAGATAAAAGTAAGATTTTATCAAAAGCCTGATATTTTCCTCCATAATATAATTTTAGAAATAGTATAGTACTATAAAACAGTATAGTACTATAAAACAAACACCTAGAAACAGCTGATTATATTGCAGTGTTAAAGGAAAAAGTCACTAAATAATGAAAATAACACTAATTTTAAAAGCAGAACAATTTTTCTAAAATTGGACTTACAAATCGAGGTGGCTGCTTGCAGTTTCGGGGTTCAATTTCTAGAGACTTGTTGAACAAATAATCTGTAAACTCTTTTTCAGATGCACTTCCCATGGGGTTAAGGTTTTCAAAGAATCTCTGGAATTAAACAAATACCTATTAAGTATATATTTTAGGTCTTACTACAGTAATGTCATATTAAAAATTTTGAAGAGAATTATTTCTCATCATTTTAGTGCTAAAACAGTTATCAATGAAAGAAGGGATCACATCTGTGAAGTTCACAAGAATTGCTCATTCTAGTTTCTCTGCTTTTGAATAAGATTGTGTAATTTCTGTAGAAGCTATATTCTGGCCTTAAAGTTAAATTAAGATGAGCAGTTTGGGGCCAGTGCTGAAGTGCCTTAGGTTAATTCTCCTCCTGTGGTGCCAACATCCCATATGGGTGCTGGTTTGTGTCCTAGCTGCTCCTCTTCCCATCCAACTCTCTGCTATGGCCTGGGAAAGCAGTAGAAGATGGGCCCCTGCACCCGTGTGGGAGACCTGGAAGAAGCGCCTGGCTCCTGGCTTCAGATCGGCTCAGCACTGTCTGTTGCAGCCATTTGGGACGTGAACCAGTGGATGGAAGATCTTTCTCTCTGACTCTCACTCTCCCTATAACTCTACACTTCAAATAAATCGTTTAAAAAAAAGATGAGATTTTCATTTATTATTATATTAACAGCTCAATAGTATCACTTGTCATTACTATGATAACATATAAATTGTACTTACTAAGAAAACAGCATGATCATCACTAATCTGACACTAAATATAGAACAAAATTACAGGTATAATCCACAATTAAATTTAGAAAATCACCAAAAAATGGAGTTAAGTTGGATTAAGGTCTATTCAAAAGTAATTTCTGGAACAACTAGAAATCTGAACTTAGATGTCCTAACTTCTAATGCAAAAAAATGTTTTAGGTTTAAATTTAACCAGAACATTTAGATGATGTTAGCAAAGTACCAAAAAAGAAGAAGAAACAATAATCTCACTAACCAGACATCTCTCACTGTTTACATTTTATCATTGGAATATCCTCCAATGTTTCTCCTGTGTGAATAAAAGCATATATATTGAATTTTTCTGTAAAAGTGAGGTAACACCATAGAACTTGGTTGTTTTTTTTTTTTTTTTTTTAAAGATTATTTATTTGGAAAGTCAGAGTTATAGAGAAGGGGGGGGCGGGGAGAGAGATATCTTCCATCTGCTGGTTCACTCTCCAAACTGCTTCAACAACCAGGTCTGGGCTGATCTGAAGCCAGGAGCTTCTTCCAGGTCTCCCACATAATTGAAGGGGCCCAAGCATTTGGGCCATCTTTCACTGCTTCTCCTGGTGCATTGGCAGGGAGCTGAATCGGAAGTGGAGCAGCTGGGACTTGAACTGGCACCCATATGGGATGCCAGCACTGTAGGTGCTGGCTTTACCCAGTAAGCCACAGCGCCAGCCCCTATACTACTCTCTAACAACATTAAGTTGTTCTTATACTCAGCTTAGCTAAACTAACAAAATGACCAAATAGTGATTTAAAGGCTTTCAGAAAGCTATAACAGCTACTCTTTATTTTCTCACTGTTTTTAAATATGATTTAGAGTGTTTAACTATGGTTTAAAATGTGAATAGACGGGGCTGGCATTGTGATGTAGAATGTAAAGCTGCCACCTATGACACCGGCAACCCATATGGGCACCAGTTCATGTCCTAGTGGCTCCACTTCTGAGCCAGCTCATTGAAAATGGCCTGGGAAAAGCAGCAGATGATGACCCAAGTGCTTGGGCCCCTGCTACCCATGCGGGAGACCTAGAAGAAGCTACTGGCTCCTGGCTTCAGTCTGGTCTAGCACTGGCCATAATATCACAATTTGCTCTAATTTGGAAGGTACCTTCCATTTTATGGTAACACAAAATCAACATTATACACTATTCCTGAAAATAGGACATTAGTTGATAGAATGTTGAAAAAAACCTTCTGTTATACATATATTCACCACTCTCCTGACCTTTCCTCTATGAGTCTTCTTTTTTAAAGATTTATTTTATTTTATTTTTTGAAAGGCAGAGTTACACAGAGAGGAATAGAGAGAGAACCTTCCATCCAATGGTTCACTCCCCAAGTGGCCTCAACGGCCGGAGCCACGCTGATCCAAAGCCAGGAGCCAGGTGCTTCTTCCCGGTCTCCCACGTGGGTGCAGGGACCCAAGGACCTGGGCCATCCTCCACTGCCTTCCCAGACCACAGCAGAGAGCTGGATTGGAAGAGGAGCAGCTGGACTAGAACCGGCGCCCATTTGGGATGCTGGTGCCACAGTGCCAGCCCCTATTGAGTCTTTAAACACAGAGTTCATCTGAAGAAATCAGTCATGTAATGTTATCACAGCACATGTAAAATACCTAAAATGGCTTTCAATCAATGGTAATACTAGTAGCAGATTTTCTTTTTACTGCATGGACATCAGAAAGCTTCTTCCATTTCTACTTTGTGGAATTGTTGCTTGAACCAGCTCACAAAGAAGCAAAACTTTCAAGACAAAGTACTTAATAATATTAATAACTGTAGATAATGTAGAATAATTAACTTATCTAGTGACTATTATTATTTTCATAGCAAGATAAATAGCATCATAAATGACTATGGTATTTCTTAGAGAACACTTTTTAAAGATAAGCAAAGAAAATATTTACCCTCATTTCTGGTTCTATCCGTAAACAGTAAGGCTGATTCTGATATTGCTGAATTTCCCCAGTAATTTCAGCAACTTTCCTCCTCTTACTGAAATTGATTAAGTCTTTCCCTTTCTTTTTTAAGAAATCATTATTTCCTTCTTCAGTCTTCAGTATATTTGTTAAATATATTCCTAGTAAAAGAAAACATTTAAAGAAAAGTTATTTTAAAATTGGTTAATCAATATTTGACCTAATAAAATTGAAAGGCATCATATATAATTCAGCAATTCTACTCCTGAAATGTTGATATGTTTAATAGACTTAGTCATTAATTTTCCAGTAAGAATTATTCAACATGGAAATAATTTAAAATAAAAAGAAAATGAGCACTACTAGTCTGATGGCAAATTAAGCTTTACTGGGGCAGGAGTGTTGTACAGCCATTAAGTTGCTGCTTGGGATATCCATATCCCATACTGGAATGTATGCTTTCCTGATTCCCATACAGCTTCCTGCTAATGCACACCCTGGGAGGCAGAAGATGGCTCAAGTACTTGAGTCCCTGATACCATGAGGAAGACTTAGATAAGTTTTGGCCTCTTGCTTTGGCCTGGCCCAGCCCAGGCTGTTGTGATCACCTGGGGAGTAAAACAGTGGATGGAAGACTCTTCTCTGTCAAATGAAATGAAAATAAATATTAAAACTTTTAAATTAAAATTTTCTAAACCCTAATTTCACAGTCTAAATTTTAAGTGTTAAATCTATTTTTAAAAAATTTTCATTATTTGCAACAGAGTGCCAGAGAGAGAAAATGAGAGAGAGGGAGAAATCTATCTATTGGTTCATTCCCCAAATGGCTGCGACAGGTCTGGGCCAGGCCAAACTCAGGTGCCAGGAACCCCATCAGGGTCTTCCACAGGGGTTGCAGGAACCCAAGTACTTCAGCCATCTTTCATTACTTTCCCATATGTATTTGCAGGGAATCAGACTGGAAGTGAAATAGCTGGGACTCAATAAGTGCTCTGATACAGATGCCTGCATCACTAGCAGGGGCTTAACACACTGTGCGACAACACTAACCTCTGTGTTATATTATTATGACAAATTTTTAATATATGATTATAAATATTTAAGGTTAATAATCTTAAGTGATTATTAATCAGTATTTTAAGCCAATTTTGGTTAATAAGATTACATAGTTATAAACTAATTATTTTCAGAGCCAGTAATTCAGATAGAAAAATAATTATTTCTCACCCCTGGAATATAAAAATGATTTTAATCTCTTTTTCATGCATAACTAATGATTCATTTAAATTGACAGTTCTCAATTCGAAGCAATTTTGTCCCCCATGGGATATCTGGGAACATCTGGAAACACTTTGGGTGATCACAGTGAGGAGAAGCATACTACTGGTATCCAGTAAATAGAGGCAAAGAGGCTATTAAACTTCCTACAGTGTACATGAGAACCCTTCACAACACAGAACTAACTGGCTCAAAATGTCAATAGTGCTAAAGCTGAAAATGATTCAAATCATTCTTTATCAATAGAAAAGTGATGAGCTGCATAACAGTTTCAGTCAACAACAGGCCACATATTTGATGATAGTCCCATAATATAATGGAGCTGAACAATTCCTGTCACTTAATGATGCAGCATTCATCATACTGTTGTAGCACAACACATTACTCATGTCATGTGATAATGTCCACGTAAACAAGCCTACTGTGCTGCCAGTCATACAACGGGGTCGCACAGTTATCAACAGTACATAATACTTGCTAATGATAAATGATTATGGTGCTGGTTTATATATTTACTATATCATACTTTTTACTGCTAAGAGTATATTCCTTATACTTACAAAAAAAAAAAAAAAGTTCCCTGTAAAACACTGACATGTTACAGTGGCAGTGGCCTCACTTATCTCATGTTTGCTGAGTCTCTAGATTGTCAGTCACACTGAGGCACTGACCTACTGACCTATCCCATCTGAGTTTGTCAAGTGTACTCTGTGATGTTCATGCAACAGTGAAATCATCTAAAGATGCATTTCTCAGAACGTGTCCCTGTCGTTAAACACATGACTACGTTTAAGAAAACTTTACCTGCCGGCGCCGCGGCTCACTAGGCTAATCCTCCGCCTAGCGGCGCCGGCACACCGGGTTCTAGTCCCGGTTGGGGCGCCGGATTCTGTCCCGGTTGCCCCTCTTCCAGGCCAGCCCTCTGCTGTGGCCAGGGAGTGCAGTGGAGGATGGCCCAGGTGCTTGGGCCCTGCACCCCATGGGAGACCAGGAAAAGCACCTGGCTCCTGGCTCCTGCCATCGGATCAGCGCGGTGCGCCGGCCGCAGCGCGCCGGCCGCGGCGGCCATTGGAGGGTGAACCAACGGCAAAGGAAGACCTTTCTCTCTGTCTCTCTCTCTCACTGTCCACTCTGCCTGTCAAAAAAAAAAAAAAAAAAAAAAAAAAAAAAAAAAAAAAAGAAAACTTTACCTTACAAAATGCTGCCTAATGTATATCAATATCTTAATTCTGAAAAGTCACCTAAAAGCCTCTAATATAGAGAAAACATGAGTTAAAAAAAAAATGGGGGAAACAAACATTGCAGCAGTGATGTAACTAGAGAGATACAATAAAAATAAGTTACCATTTCACCTGTGCCTACTACGTGCTAGACTTTGTATCAGGTAGTACAGTTAAAATATCTTTAAGTCTTACAACAACTCAATGAGGTAATTGTCATAATCATTATTGCATAGGTAATGATGTAAAGAGTTTAAGATTTTCTTAGTAATAAATATAGCCAATGAAAGTAGATAAGATGATAAAAAGTAGGGACAACCTGCCTCTACTGCCTAGCCTTTTCTTTTGGCTACAACACACTCATTCTCTAAATACATTCATATTTAGTAACTTACCAAAAAAAGGCACACAAGGTGGATTGATTGACTTAAGTTTTACTAGGTATTTTTTAAAGTGATCTTGACTCAATTCAACAGCTTCATCCAAAATTCTTCGTTTTCTTTCCTGCAATGCCTTTAAAAAATATAAATTGAGTATAATTTTTAAAACAATTCAATCATATTTAAAATGTAGAGTTTTAAATTTTATAAAATTGTTATTCTTTGGCATTGTCTGAAATGATTTTTTTCTTTATAAGTATAAAACCTAAAACTTTAGTTTTTTCCAAAATAAACAGAGGGTTAAACAAGAAAAAAAATTTCTTCCTCAGGACTCTGTTAGTTATAATTCTGATTAGCTAGGAATTCAAGTTACAGAGGTAGGAGAAGAAAATTATAATCCCTTGGTATTCAAACAGTTTTCTATTGAAAGAAGGGGTAAAGTGAATTTTGGTAAAGAGAAGGAAAGTAAGAAGATTCTAACAAAAATGTAGTAAACAAATTAAGCACAGGAACTTCTTTTATATTTATTACATTTTCTTACTGTAAATTAATTTGAAGTATATACACATGAGGCAGGTGTTTGGCATAGTGGTTAAGACTATGGTTGCGATACCCACGTCCTTTTTAAAGAGTGTCTGGGTTCAAGGCCCAGCTTTCTGCTAATGTGTACTCTGAGGCAGTGGTTGGGTCCTTGCCAGAACTGGATTGAGTTTTTGGCTCTCAGGCACTTTGGGAATGAACCAGTAGGTGGGAACGCACTCTCTCTCTCTGCCTCTCAAATAAATAAAATAAAGAAATTAAAAAAAAACACTTTTTTAAAAATTTATAACACACGAACACACACACACACACACACACAAAACCCATAGCAAACATTACACTTGAAAAACTATTCTTTATCCAGTCTACTGTTGATGGGCATTTGGGTTAGTTCCAATTTCTATTCACAATTGATCATAATGATAGGACTAAGAGCCAAAGGGAGCACATAAACAAGACTAGTGTCTGCAAATACTAGCTGATAGAATAAAAAAGGGAGAGAATGATCCAACGTGGAAGCTAGATACACAGCAGAACCATAGAATGGCAGATGTCCTAAACAGCACTCTGGCCTCAGAATCAGGAAAAGAAAAGAAAAGAAGAGAAGAGAAGGAGGAGAGAAGGAGGAGAGAAGGAGAAGAGAAGGAGGAGAGAAGGAGGAGAGAAGGAGGAGAGAAGGAGGAGAGAAGGAGGAGAGAAGGAGGAGAGAAGGACTATTCAACGTATTTCCTTTAAGTTAAAGAAAAAGCTAAAATAAAGATGACTGCATTGTAGCCTTTTCAGCACTACAAAAAAGTCCTAGCTAACACGGACAAGAAAAGAAAAAATTCTGTCACTATTTATAGAGCATATGACTTTCTAGGAAAAAACTTAAATAAATTCACATATAGACTACTAATGAGAATTTACTAATGTTTTCTATAAAACCAATAACCAAAAATCAACTTTATTGTTATATATGAAAACCTATCATCAATAAAGAAGACATGATTTTAAAAAATAATCTAATAAAAATTTAACAAAATCAGTGTGAGCTATCTGTCAGGAAAACAATGAAAGTTCACTAAATGAGTAAATAAGGGCAGAGATAAACTACGTCCATGGTTGGGAAGATTCATCACTGTTAAAATGTCAATTCTTCACTAATTGCCTTATAAATCCAATGCAACTCCTATTAAATATTCAAATTTTTAATGTAACTTACACAAATCTAAAATTTACACAGAAAAAACAAAGGGCCAATAGGTCCACTTTTAAAAATGAAAATAAATAAGGTTGGTGGAAATGTATCCTATTCCTTCTTAAGAACTAATATAAAGTTATGGCAAGTAAGACATATGGCACTGACACAGGAGAAATCAAACAGAAAAAAGGAACAGAAGAGAAAAGCCAGAAACAGCCCCACACGTGTGGACCTTGACTAACAGTACAGCTAACACTTCCGATTAATGGGGCAAAGATGGAAATAAATGCATGGCAGCAACTGGGTAGGCATATAGAACAAAATTTGAAATTAGACACTAACATTATTCATATTCAAAATGCATTCTTAGCTGTACTAAGATTTCATGAGAAAGACAAAATATTAAGACAACAGAGGGGAAATCTATTAAATTGAATACAAAAAATGCTAATTACAAAGTAAAAAATAAGTGTATTTGACTAAATTAAGAATTCTTGTTCTCAAAAAGAATCATAAGAGATTAAAAAAGAAAGGGCTTCAATCTAGGAGGAGATATTGATAGCACACATAATTGACAAAAGATTAGAATAAAGAATATAAGAGAATTCATACAATTCCACAAGAAAAAACAATGAAAGTCTGAAAACTTCCACAAGAAGAAATACAAAGAATCAATAAACATTTGATATTAGGGAAATAGAAACCCAAACTACAAGACTAGAAAAATTTAAAGGATTAACAATACCAGTGTTGGTGACTACGTGAAATAATTGGATCTCATAAATTTTTGATTAGAGTGTAAATTACAACTACTTAAAACAATTTAGCCTTATCTAGCAGAGTAGAAGACACCCATATCCTATTATTTAGTAATGTACTTCTACAAATTCTTTTAGGGTCTTGCATGTGTGTACATGTGTATATACATGTAAAAAATGCTCATAGGACAAATGCTGATGATTGCCCAACAGGGGAAACAACCCAAATAATCCTTAACTAATAAGTGAGTGAGTACACTTTGGTAAATTTATTCCTATAATATGGCTATTAAATGACTATGAGCTACAGTTATAAGAAAAATCATGGAAAATGTTAGGAGACATAATACCGAGTGAGAGTCATTGCAGAGTTATATTCACATAAAATTAAATATTCAAACAAATAAATAAAGTTTAGAGACATAAAGCGTAAAATTCAGAATGGTAGCCGGCGCCGTGGCTCAATAGGCTAATCCTCCGCCTTGCGGAGCCGGCACACCACACCGGGTTCTAGTCCCGGTCGGGGCGCCGGATTCTGTCCCGGTTGCCCCTCTTCCAGGCCAGCTCTCTGCTGTGGCCAGGGAGTGCAGTAGAGGATGGCCCAAGTGCTTGGGCCCTACACCTGCATGGGAGACCAGGAGAAGCACCTGGCTCCTGCCTTTGGATCAGCGCAGTGCGCCGGCTGCAGTGCACTGGCCGCGGCAGCCATTGGAGGGTGAACCAACGGCAAAGGAAGACCTTTCTCTCTGTCTCTCTCTCTCACTGTCCACTCTGCCTGTCAAAAAAAAAAAAATTCAGAATGGTGGTTGATCCTGAGGTGGCAAGGAAGGAAACTGGATGCCTCAGAGATAGGGTTTTTTTTTTTAATTTTTATTCTTTATACTTAATACATAATTTTACAAATACTGTTGTGTATCCAATATTTTCAAAAAAATTAAAACCCAACATATCAAAATGAATAAAATATGCCAGAGTTTTTCAAAATCAGACTGAAATTAAAAATTATAGAAATTAAAATGCATACATAAAGCAGTTTTTCCTCTCCTCTCCTCTAATTACAACCCACTAAAGAAAGCAATGTTAAGAAAGGAATATACACAGGGGTTGGTGCTGTGGCGCAGCAGGTTAAAACCCTGGCCTGAAGCGCTGGCATCCCATATGGGCGCCGGTTCTAGTCCCAGCTGCTCCTCTTCCAATCCTGCTCTCTGCTATGGCCTGGGAAAGCAGTAGAAGATGGCCCAAGTCCTTGGGCCCTTGCACCCACGTGGGAGACCTGGAGGAGGCTCCTGGCTCCACTTTGGTACAGCTCCGGCCGTCGCAGCCATCTGGGGAGTGAACCAGCAGATGGAAGACCTCTCTTTCTCTCTCTACTTCTCTCTGTAACTCTGACTTTCAAATAAATAAAATAAATCTTACAAAAAAAAAAAAAGAAAGGAGGCCGGCGCCGCGGCTCACTAGGCTAATCCTCCGCCTAGCAGCGCCGGCACACCGGGTTCTAGTCCTGGTTGGGGCGCCGGATTCTGTCCTGGTTGCCCCTCTTCCAGGCCAGCTCTCTGCTGTGGCCAGGGAGTGCAGTGGAGGATGGCCCAGGTGCTTGGGCCCTGCACCCCATGGGAGACCAGGAAAAGCACCTGGCTCCTGGCTCCTGCCACCGGATCAGCGCGGTGCGCCAGACGCGGCGGCCATTGGAGGGTGAACCAACGGCAAAGGAAGACCTTTCTCTCTGTCTCTCTCTCTCACTGTCCACTCTGCCTGTCAAAAAATAAAAAAAATTAAAAAAAATAAAATAAAAAATAAAAAAAAGGAATATACATTCTTCTATACTATTGTCAATACTCAAGTAATTTCACTTAAAAATTTATAGTTTTTCTTTTTGTTATACTACAATGGAATCATAAGTTATTCTGAAGCTTTCTTATGGATTTTGCCCATAACAATCACAAGTATTTTTCCAAGACAATATACATAGATCCACTCACTTTTTTTTTCCATAGCTGAACAATATTTCACACTACAGTTGTTAAGATAATGCATGTAATTATTCTCCTAGTGAGGGGCATTCAGGTAACTTCTTGTTTTCTACAACTACAAATAAAGATATAGTGACTATGTACACATAACATTACAAAATCTGGTACTTTTACTTCTTTAGGATTTTCTTTAAGATATGTGTACTTCTGATTTCAAATACATTGCTAGATGACTTTTCAGAGAGACTGTAAAAATTCACAGCCCCAAAGGCAATATTAAAAAAAAAAAAAGACTTATTTTATTTATTTGAAAGACAGAGTTACAGAGATAGGCAGAGCCAGAGAGAGAGAGAGAGAAAGAGAGAGAGAGAGGTCTTCCATCCCAATGACTGTAATAGCCAGTGCTGAGCTGATCCAAAGCCATGAGCCAGGAGCTTCTTCCAGGTCTCCCACGCAGGTGCAGAGGTCCAAAGAGTTGGGTCATCTTCCACTGCTTTCCCAGGCCATAGCAGAGAGCTGGGTCAGAAGTGGAGTAGCTGGCACTCAAAACAGAGCCCTGGTGCAGCAGGCCAGGGCTTTAACCCACTGCACCACAGTGCCAGCCCCCCAAAAGCAATATTTGTATAGGCAAGCTTGTAACTTACTACCCTTCACTAACAGAGTTTTGATTTATGAAATATGTCAAAGTGTATTTTTAATTGAAAAGCAGGTAAAAACAAAGGTATATACAAATGGGAAAATACAGAGTTTGACCAAGTTAAAATCTTTAGTATCTTCATAATCTATATAATAATCAATAAAATATAAACACCAAAGGACATGAACAGATAAATCACAAAGAAGAAAAGCAGCCAAAAAACATTTAAAAAGAGACATTTAATTTTTAAAATGAGTTTTTATTTTTGACCCATATAATCTACAGCTCGCTACCTCTGCCTCTGTAATTCTTCTTTTCAAATAAATAAATAAATATACAAATAAATCTTAAAAAAAAAAAAAAAAAACTAGTGAATACCCAGTAACATTTTTCATGTCTTATTAGGAAACACTTTGGCAAAAGTATGAGAAGTTTCATCTCTCCCTCTCTCTCCCTCACTCTAACTCTGTCTTACAAAATAAATAAAATAAATCTTACCAAAAAACCTATGAAAAGTCTTAAAATGTACAAATATTCTGACCCAGGATTTCCACCAATAGAAATTTATTCTAGGGGGCTGGCAGTGTGGGCACAGCAGGTTAAGACACTACTTGCAACACCAGCATCCCATATAAACACGCCTACAAGTCCCAGTTGCTCCATTTCCAATTCAACTCCTTGCTAATGTGCCAGGGAAAGCAGCAGAAGATGGCACCAACACTTGTGCCCCTACTTCCCACATGGGAGATGCAGACGGAGTTCCAGACTCCTGACTTCAGCCTGTCCAGGCCCAAGCTGTTGAAGCCATTTGGGGAGTGAACCTGCAAATGGAAGATATCTTTCTTTCTTTGTCTATTGTCTTTCCCTCTCTCCTTGACTCTGACTTTCAAATAAATAAATCTTCAAAAAAATTTTATTCTAGGAGAAAAATCAAATTTTTACAAAGATTTGTATATATGGATATCCTATGATTTAAAAAAAAAAATGTTATCTATTTTGAAAAGCAAAAAGATAAAAAGAGATGGATAGAGATCCCCCATAGCTGGAACATGGGCCCAGACTGAGTTCCTAGCTGGATCACTGACCTGCACCAGGTATTTGGGTCACACTGAAGTGAAGTCAAGAGCTAGGAACTCAATCTGGGTATCCCACGTGGGTGGCAGGGATCCAACTACTCTTCCCAGGGTGCGCGTTATTAGCAGTAAGTCAGAACTGGAAGCAGAGTTGGGACTTGAACCCAGGATGCAGGTATCTCAAGCAGTATCTTAACCCTTTTTTTAAAAAAAAATTTTTATTTTATTTATTTGAAAGACAGAGTTACAGAGAGAGAGAGAGAGAGAGAGAGGTCTTCCATCCGCCGGTTCATTCCCCAAATGACCACAACAGCCAGAGCCGAGCTGATCCGAAGCCAGGAGCCAGGAGTTTCTCCCAGGTCTCCCACGCAGGTGCAGGGGCCCAAGAACATGGGCCATCTTCTACTGCTTTCCCAGACCAAAGCAGAGAGCTGGATCAGAAGCGGAGCAGCCGGGACTGAACCAGTGTCCATATGGGATGCTGGCACTGCAGGCCACGACTTTAACCAGCTGCGCCACAGCGCCGGCCCCAGTATCTTAACCCTTATGTCAAACGTCAACCACTAAATTATTTAGCACAGCAAAAATCAGAAATAACTGAACTGTCCCATAATAGAGTTGATGGAGCAAATTCGGTTTATTCATGAGATATAAAACCATGCAATCATTAAAAACCTTAATTCTGAAAACTAGCTAATAAAAGAAAATTGTGTATGTGAAGACAACACAGGTCACAAAAATCTATGCACAATATAATCTCAATTCTGTAATTAAAAATACACACAAAAATATATAATTCTCTTTCTTTCATCTCTAACCTTTTTAATAAATATTAAATGCATTATTTTATTATTGAAACATTCAAATAAATTTTAGAAAGAGTTCTTGCCATGTTGTGTGTGTTTTTTTTTTACTATATACTTAAGTTGATTAAGAAGGTATCTGTATAACTGAAGATGCTTTCTCATTTATGTGAGACTATCAACCAATGTGCCACTGAAAAAAATTCACTTGGGTCTTTATTACATTTAGGTAAGGATATTAAAAAGAGGCATAAATCCCATATTTTCTGATGAACCCTAGGCTTATACTGCACACTGATTTTTATCCAGTATCTTTTTATCACTGTGTTTAAGGGAAAAAGATGTATTTACAAAGGATTTACTCAAAATGATAAGTAATAGAAGTAATCTTTCAAATTAACTTTATCTTCCTCCAAAAGGATGAAACAGCGAAGCCTAAAACTTACCTCGAAGGTATGGTCTAGTCTGTACACTGACACTGAATTTACTGCACTGACGATCTCCAATACACCATTGAAATTATTCAAATCTTGAAAAACTTGCAGAATTTCTATAATTCTACTTAGTATTGACACACGTTCTTCAAAATTTTCTGCTTCCACAATGCATCTAACAGCAACAAAGAATTCACGAATTAGAATAGTTTTTTCACCTCATTGAGAAAACAAGAAACCTATTTTACAGGCTTTAAGCTTGAATATGTGTTCATACTATGACTGTTAATGAGTAATAAGTCAGCGTAAATAAAAACTTACTTTTCAAACCAGAGGGTAAGATTTGTGGTATGACGAATCATTTTTAATAAATTTGGAGAATTTATTTCTTTATCTTCTTTGGTCCACACACTCCCCACAAGCTCAGAAGGTTGGACTTTCCTGTGGAATTCAAAAAATCATTGTAACTTAACTCTTACCAAGAATCCTAAATCTCAGGAAAAGGGCAACTTTTATGAAGGATCCTAAAACTAAGAAAAAAGACAACCCAAAGCATAAATGACCGAGCACATAACAAATAATTCATAAAGGAGCAATCTTGAATAGCTACAAACAAAAACCACTTGGTCTCTTACTAAGGAACAAAAAGAACATAAAACTGCAATGAAACCCCACACTACTCCTGTCAGACTAACAAAAGTCTGATAGTACCAGTTGGGTAAAAATATGATAAAGAATTCTCCAACATTGATACAGAAACAAAAAATTATAATCACTATGCAAAACAATTTGGTAATACCTTATAGTACTAAAGATACATGAGTTTGTGGCTTCCAAAAATGTTTTGCCTTAAAATAAACTTATCTTTTAATAAAATTTCCACTAACTTTTTTTAAGATTAATTTTATTTATTTGAAAGGCAGAGTTACAGAGAGTGAGGGACAGAAAGAGGGAGATATCTTCTGTCCACTGGTTCACTCCCCAAAAAAGCTGCAATGGCAGCAGCTGGGCTGGTCCAAACCCAGGAGCCAATAATTTCTTCCCATGGGGGTGCAGGGGCACGAGCACCTGTACCATCTTCCATTGCTTTCCCAGGCACATTAGCAGGGAGTTGGATAGGAAGTGGAGCAGCTGGGACTTGAACCAGTGACCATATAGGATGCTGGCACTGCAGGTGGCAGTTTAACCTCCTAGGCCATAATTCCAGCCCCTTTACTAACTTTTTAAAGTACAATTATACATACTAGATGGACTCAGCAATTCTTTTACTAGTTAGTTATATACCAAACAAAAACTCTTATACAAAGCTATAAGAAAACATTTATAATAATGTTCAGTAAAGCACTGTTTCAAGAGTGAAAACTTCCAAATTAACTTAGTAACTCAACAAGAAGCTGCAGTGTTCATGCAATGGAGTACGACAGAGCAGCAAACCAAAACCAGACTTATGAGCTACTAAAACACCAAAATCAATTTGGTAAACCAATGCTGAAAGAACAATGCATACGTACATACAGTTTAAAAATGTGCATCGGAGCCGGCACTGTGGCATAGCAGGTAAAGCTACCACCTGCAGTGCCAGCATCCCATTTGGGTGCTAGTTCGAGTCCCAGCTGCTCCTCTTCCGATCCAGCTCTCTGCTATGGCCTGGGAAAGCAGCAGAAGATGGCCCAAGTGCTTGGAACCCTGAAACCTGCGTGGGAGACCAGAAGCTGCTCCTGGTTCCTGATCAACATAGTTCTGACTGTTGCAGGCATCTGGGGAGTGAGTCAGTGGATGGAAGACCTCTTTTTCTCTGCCTCTGCCTCTGCCTCTCTATAACTCTCAAATAAATAAATAAATCTTAAAAAAACAAAAACAAAAACAAAAAAAAAACAGTAATTGAGCTCCTGCCACCCATGTGGAAGGCCTGGATGGCAATCCTGGCTCTCCCCTTCAGCCACAGGGTTGCTGTGGACATTTGTGGAGTACATCAGGATGGGTGCACTGTGCCTCTCAAATAAATTTTATTTAAATGTGCAAAACAGGGCATCAGCATTGTAGTGCAGCAGGTATAGCCACTGCCTGTGATGCCAATTTGTGTCCTGGCTGCTCTACTTCCAATCCAGTTCCCTGAAAATGGCCTAGGACAAGAAGTGGAAGATGGCCCAAGTATTTGGGCCCCTGGCACCCACATGGGAAACCTGGATGAAGTTCATGGCTCCTGGTTTTGGCCGGTCAGCCCTGGCCGTTGTGGCCACAGGGGGAGTGAATGGAAATCTCTCTCTCTGCAGCTTGACTTTCAAATACATAAATTTTTTAAATGTGCAAAATAACACCATACACTGTTTAAGAATATGTGTTTATGTATAGAAACTATAAATATATATAGGGCAACAGTAAATAACAAATTCAGATTAGCAGTTATTTCCTGGGAAAAAGAAAAACAATGGGATTGTGAAAATTACGTGAAAGATTTCAATTTTTTTTTTTTTTTTTTGACAGGCAGAGTGGACAGTGAGAGAGAGAGACAGAGAGAAAGGTCTTCCTTTGCCGTTGGTTCACCCTCCAATGGCCGCCGCGGCTGGCACGCTGCGGCCAGCGCACCGCGCTGATCCGATGGCAGGAGCCAGGTACTTATCCTGGTCTCCCATGGGGTGCAGGGCCCAAGCACTTGGGCCATCCTCCACTGCACTCCCAGGCCACAGCAGAGAGCTGGCCTGGAAGAGGAGCAACCAGGACAGAATCCGGTGCCCCGACCGGGACTAGAACCTGGTGTGGTGTGCCGGCGCCGCAAGGCAGAGGATTAGCCTAGTGAGCCGCAGCGCCGGCCGAAAGATTTCAATTTTATCTGTAAAACTTTTGTTACCCATGAGCTCTCAATATATTACTCTCTATCTTTTTAGGATGCTTGAGATATTTAGTAAGAAGAGCTGAATAAATTACTGCATAAACTAAATCAAAAATACACAACTGAAAAGCAGATTAGTAGCATTGCTCTCAATATCCTACACAGATGTGGTTATTCATTAAAAAATATGAATATAAACGGTCACTTACTAATAGTTTTGAAATAAGTTTTGAATAGCACTATTATTTCACCAGAAACTCAGTTTACAAAGAATGTCAATATTTTATGTATGTTATCCTTATTCCATAATACATATCAATTAACACAGGTATTTCTAGGTTCTCAAAGCAGTTCCACAAGGAGCTAATTGGTTTGTTTCTTTCTGATGTTCATTTATATAACAGTTCCACTACAAAGAAAACCTTGATTCAGTACTATTTGCTTACCTCCAGTCACAAATCCCTTTGCTCCCATCTATAAAAATTCTCAAAGCATAAAAAACATAACAAAAAAGCCTACCTAAATTTCTTTTTTTAAAAATTTATTTATTTACTTGAAAGTCAGAGTTACACAGAAAGAGAGGCAGAGAGAGAGGGGGGGGGGGGGTCTTCCATCCGCTGGTTCACTCCCCAACTGGCCGCAATGGCCAGAGATGTGCTGATCCAAAGCTAGCAGCCAAAGACTTGGGCCGTCTTCCACTGCTTTCCCAGGCCATAGCAGAGAGCTGGATCGGAAGTGAAGCAGCTGGATCTCAAATCGGCGCCCATATGGGATGCTGGCACTGTAGGTAGTGGCTTTACCCGCTACACCACAGCGCCAGCCCCCTAAATTTCAAATTACTTCAAATATAACACAATGCTTCTGAACTAGATACTGATAATCTCCAGTGGGTATGCCAAAGGCTTGATTCTGAATGGCACAGCCAAGAAAAATCAGAGGCCAATTCCAAAGAATATAAAGTTTATTTGTGGTGCTTTCCTACATATCCCTTAGCAATAAATTTATACATTGTTGCTTTTCCCAGTATAGTCACAGTAAATCGAATATGGCTGCTAATCAGGACAGCTTCTTAAGTGGGCCTGTTTCTGAATGCGGAAAAGCTTCTGGTTTAATGAGAGTGATAAGGGCTAGTTTTTTTGACAGGGAATTGTTAGCTGCAAGAGCCTGAGTTGTCAGGGACAGAATAAACCCTGTCTCATTCAGTACTCGATTCATTTAGTTGTCAAGAGCCTAGCATCTGTACTGACGTGGCTGAATGACCTCATTCTACAGCAATGTGAGAAAGTCAGTAGTAGTAGGAGAGGGGTGATTACCTTGAAAGTGGTTACTCTGCTATTGCTTTTAGTCTTCTCTTTTGCACTCCTCTATGAAGAATGGGTAGGCCCTAATCTAGGCCTACATATTGATACAAGACTTATACCTGCAGGACAGGTTACAGTTAAAAGCTGTGCTGTAAGCTGTCTTCTAAGTTCACAAGAGATGAAGTATTTTTTAGCACTCATGAATAATTTGTAAAATGTTATAATAATAGGTAGAGGTATGTCTATGGTTCTTAAAAACAGAGAAGGACATTTGATTAAGATATTTGTTGTCTACCTGTAAAGATCAGATTCCAAAAGTGTTAGCTGACGTGCGATTTCTATTGGATGCAGTGTCATGAGATCAAATGTTTCAAACTGTCCAGGCTTGCTGATATGCCATTCAATTGGTGGAGGTGGACTCTCAAAGGTAATATTATGGCTTATTCCATTTGCCTGAGCTTGCTTCTTCCTCTTGATGATCTTAGCAATTGATTCTACCCACTTCTTCATAGCTTTCCCTAGAAAAAGAACAAATAAACAAAAACACCTTTTACTTGACAGATAGAAGTGCAAATAAGATCTCTTATTTTCACCTCACTTCAACAACTACCAACTCAGGGCTCAAGCCCCTCCTCTCTCTCCAGGTTATTCTGAAAGAAATTCAAGATACCATACCATGCATTCATGTTTAAGTATCTGTCTCCAAACGTCTCTTCAAAATAATAACTCTAACACCATTATGCATATAAAAAATCACAACTTGTGGGGAGCAGGCTTTTTGCCTAGTGGTTAAGATGCCTACATCCCACATCAGGGTGTCTGGGTTAGATTCCTGGTTCTGGCTCCTGCTAATGGAGATCCTGGGAGGCAGTGGTGATGGCTCAAGTAATTGAGTTCCTTGCCCATTCATTTGAGAGATAGGGATTGAGTTCTTGGCTCCTCGCTTTGACCCAGCCCAGTCCTGGCCATTGCAGGCATTTATAGAGTAAAGAACAGACTCCCTAAATATCTCTAAAATGATAGAGAAAATTTTTTAAACTGACAACTTATCTTCAACTATTGTTGGTGTTAATCTCTTTTGTGATGTTTCTTTGCTCGTGATAATTCCTTATATTTACTATTTTACTGGGAATTGTATTCCTTCCTCATTTACTAGTTGAACTATTTGTGTCTCACAAATGTTTTATTATAGTTGGTTTGTTTGAAAAGACACAAACAAGATAGACTTACTGTATTTAGTCAGTATGTCTCAAGTCTCCTTTAACCTGTAGGTTTCCCCTTTATCAATCATTTTTAAAAAATATTTATTTGAAAATAATGAGAGAAAGAGGGAGAGACAGGAGACAGAGAAGTCTTCTATCTGCTGGTTCACTCCACAAATGGTTGCAATGGCCCCAATAGGCCAGTCTGAAGCCAGGAGCCAGGAGCTTCTTGAAGGTTTCCCAGGTGGGTGCAGGGGCCCAAGGAATTGAGCTGTCCTCTGCTGCTTTCCCAGGCACATTAGCAGGAAGCTGGATCTGAAGTGGAGCAGCCAGGACTTGAACCAGAGCCCTTACGCAATGCTGGCATCACAGATGGCAGCTTTATCTGCTACGCCACAATGCTGGCCATTATCGATCATTTTTGCTTGCAACTCGTTTGTTGAAGAAACTGAATCACTTGTCCTTAAGTGTTCCTCAAACCTGCAATTTGTCACTTTCATCCCTAAGGTTTTACCTGCCATATTTTTCTGTAACCTATATTTTCTGCAAGCCAGACACACGATCCAGAATTTTTTTTTTAATACAAATACTTGCTAAGAACACTTCTAAGAGAAGCATACAATGTCTAGTTCTCTGTCTTTTTATGATGTTTGTCCACTCATATGCCCAGTTCCTTATTATTTTACCAGGAATTGAGAAAGGGTGATAATCTTTCATTTCTTCTTCACATATTAGTAGAATTATTTCTATAAAAATAAACTTTTCCTCATGAATTATTTAGTCATCCTCAGGTATATCTCAGGTAGGAAAAACTTTAGACATTAATATCACACCACTTACTCTTGATTTATTCTAATGTGTATGTATGTGTGTGTGTTAGAAGTGGTGCAGCCAGGATTCAAAGCGGCATTAACGCGGGATGCTGGTGCTGCAGACCACACCTTAACCTGTTGCGCTACAGTGCCAGCCCCTTTTATGATATTCTTAATGTGTTTTACTGTCAAATAAAACATAACTGTTCTTCATCCAATAATAAACATTTATAACATATTTATTTGTTTAAATATTCATGGCCTATAATTTTACTTCATGGGTTGTGATTTAGAGATTTCAAGTAGGAAATTCCCATCTTTAATGTATCAAAATATATCAAAAACTTTTCCAGTGGAAATAAATCTTACTAAAAAAAACTATTAATCATCCAAAGCTAGAAAACAAGATCAAGGAGAATATGTAAACAAAAAAAAATTATGCACATTTTTATTTAACTGAAGCAACGGCAACTCTGAGACAAGGTAAAAATTAAACAACTTAAATTTATTAAAGAGTATTTTTGACTTCTTTAAAAGAAAATATTCTCCCTAAAAACTGAAAAGGCAAGGTTCTAAGACTTCAGATTATTTCTGAATAAATATTATGGGCTTCTTAGTCTATAAAAAAACATTCCAAATATTATTTCAGCTTTTTAAAAATGAAAAAGTTTAGCTTTTAATTAAAAGTCTCCCAAATTTGAAAAAAATCATGTCCAACAGAATATTTAATCAAACTTTTAAATAAATACCTCTTACACTTGAAATGAAGGATTCTAATCTTTCAAGCAATTCCGAATCTCTTTCAAAGTCATAAAAATGGTGTTCAACCCAGTGCCGAAATACATTTAAGATCCTGATGAAACGGAAAGAAACGTATTTTAGTGAAATCTGGCCATTACTTAGACTTCTTTCCTTCCTCAAATGCCAAGATGATAGCTTGTCATACAAGGGTCAATATAATACTCAGAATCTTTGACCTGTATCTAATTAATAGTTTAAGCGCTTCAATACTGTGAAAAATGCAGGTCTCCAGATCATGCATTATTTTAAAACTATACTTCAAAATATTCCTAAAAATAAAAATGTAGTTTTTTTATGTTAAGGAAAAGTGTTTTTATGTTGTGGAAAATTAAATTTAGTCTATTTTGTTTTAAATTCAAGTGTTACCATCGATTTTTATGTAATCTACAAATATACCTACTTTTTTTTTTTTTTTTTTGACAGGCAGAATGGACAGTGAGAGAGAGAGACAGAGAGAAAGGTCTTCCTTTGCCGTTGGTTCACCCTCCAATGGCTGCTGCAGCCAGCGCACTGTAGCCAGCGCACCACCACTGATCCGAAGCCAGGAGCCAGGTGCTTCCCCTGGTCTCCCATGGGGTGCAGGGCCCAAGGACTTGGGCCATCCTCCACTGCACACCCGGGCCACAGCAGAGAGCTGGCCTGGAAGAGGGGTAACCGGGACAGAATCTGGTGCCCCGACCGGGACTAGAACCCAGTGTGCCGGCGCCACAGGTGGAGGATTAGCCTATTGAGCTGTGGCACTACCGGCCACATTTTCTTATTTTATATCCAAAGAAAAATAGTACTTTTAACAGAACTATCCTGTTCTGCAGTATCACAAAAATGATTACATACAACCTTACAAACAAATAATGATGAGTAACATTTGCAAACATAATATTCCATTCACCAACAAAGAGATAGCATACATTAATAACACTAGGATTTTTTTTCCATTCTTACTTCAACCAATGACTATTTCCAGGTTAGTTTATATTTATCCCTAACTGACAGACAATGAGTTTTTCCGCCCACAGGCTAAGAAAATATATTTAGGAGTGAACATTTCAAAAGGGTTAAGGCACCACTAGTGATGCCCACATCCCAGTGGGCATGCCCACATCAGAGTGCCTGGGTTCAAGTCCCAGCTCCACATCCAATTCAGCTAACTGCGACTGTATACCCTATGAGAGCAGGTGATGGCTCAGGTCACTGGGTTCCTGCTACTCATGTGGAATATCTGGATTGAATTTTAGGATTCTGGCTTTGGTATGACCCAGCCTCAGCTATTCCAGGCATTTGGGATGAGCCAACGGAATCACTGTGCCTTTCAAACAAATAAATAAATTTTTAGAAATAAAGTACATTTAATTCTCAGTCTCTGTCACGGTATCTGTAATAGAACGACCTTAAGTCATGTATTTGCTTAGTTCTGTGGCTTAGAGAACATTTGAAGAGATCACAAAGGTGTTAGCTTTAATTTACACTTAGACTAATTCAAATAGTTCTATTTCTACTTTATCTGTTTTCTAGTTTCTATAGCATTCAATATTTTTTAAAGTTATTATCACATAATGGGGAGGTTATTTGGCATGGCAGTGAAGACATAGTTTGGGACATTCACATCCCATACTGGAATGCCTGTGTTCAAGTCTCCACCCAGCTTCCGGTTCCAGCTTCCTACTAATGCTCACCTTGGAAGTCAGCCATGGATGGCCTAAATACATGGGTCCCTGTCAAGTACATGCCAGATACCAGATACTCACTTTTTACTAGATCTCCTAGCTTCAAAGTGGTCCAGTCCCTGCTGTTGCAGGCATTTGGGAATGAACCAGCAGATGGTACGTATCTATCTACCTCTCTGTCTCTCTCTGCCTTTCAAATCAGTAAAACAATTTTTTTTAAAATTACTATCATATAAAAGAAAAAACATTATCAGACTCCATCAAAATTAAAATTTTATGTTCATCAAAAGGGATCATTAAGAGAAGTAAAAGGCAAGCCACACACTGGGAGAAAATATCTGCAAAATGTTTACTTGACAAACAACTGGCATCTAATCCTACTCAATTAACTTCTACAACTAGCTAATAAAAAAAACCCTCAAAATATAAAAGATTTGTACAGATTTCTTCAAAAATAAGTGTGATTAGTTAATACAAGACAATAAGAAGTTCTGAACGTCATTAGTCACCAAAATGGGATACTCAGCAATATGGCTAAGATACAAAGACTGATATTACTAAGTTCTCGTGACGATAAACAGCAAGTGGAACTCTCACACATTGCTGGTGAAAATGCTGAGATAACATTTTGGCAGTTTCTTTCAAAAGTAAACATATACCCATCTTATGACCCAACCATTCCACTCTGAGTTACTATCACAAGACAAGTAAAAAAAAATACATTCACAATAAGGTAAAATTCATAGCAGCCCTATTCATAATAAAAAAAAAACTGGCAAAATCCAGGTATCCTCCAAAAGGAAAAAATAAACAGGCTATTTTCATATAATCAAACACTCCATCCACAATAAAATAGGACAAATGAATTTCAGAAGCATATTGAATGAAAGCAGTCAAACACAAAAACAGAATGTAAGAAGCCATTTAAATGAAATTCTAAAAAGATAAAATTAATCTTTGGTGATCAGAAGACTGCCATTGGTCAGTAGCAACAAAAATTGATTAGAAGGGGCATAAAGGAACTTTCTGGGGTATGGTAGCAATCTATTTCTGGAAAGTTTTAGGTTATAGAGATGTATGTTTGTTAAAATTCAAGCGAAGTACTCTTAAGGTACATTGTTTCATTATATGCACATTTCAAAACAAAAAATAATAAATACTGAACAGTAATGATATACCAGTTGAAGAATTTAATTAGAAGCATTCTTTGAAATACATCCAAAATTAGACTGACTGACAGAAAAACAATAAAGGAATAGGTAAGTGATAAAACAAGAGTTGTAAAATATTAACAATAGATCTAAGTGGTGGGCTTATGGGTGTTCATTGTAAAATTCTCAAACTACTCTGGATTGAAAATTTCTATGGGCCCTGATGTGGTGTAGTGGGTAAAGTTGCTTCCTGTGATACTGACATCCCACATGGGCACCAGTTCTAGTCCCGGCTGTTCCACTGCTGATCCAGCTCCCTGAGAAAAGCAGAGGAGAATGGCCTAAGTGTTTGGTCTCCTGTACCCATGTCAGAGATTTGGATGATGCTCGTAGCTCCTGGCTTTGGCCTAGCTCAGCCCTGGCAATTGAGGCCATCCGGGAAATGAATTAGCAGATGGAAGATCTCTCTTTGTCTGTCTCTCCATCTCTCTGTGTAGCTCTTTCAAGTTAAAAAAAAATTAGAAAAAATTACTGGTGCTGGCGCTGTGGCACAGTAGGTTAAACATCTGCCTGGGGCGCCAGCATCCCATATGGGCCCCAGTTCAAGTCCCAGCTGCTCCTCTTCCAATCCAACTTTCTACTATGGCCTGGGAAAGCAGTGAAAGATGGCCTAGGTGCTTGGGCCCCTGCAGCCACAGACCAGAAGGAGGCTCCCAGCTTTGGATCAATGTAGCTCCAGCCGTTGCGGCCATTTCGGGAGTGAACCAGCGGAAGGAAGACCTCTCTCTCTGTCTTTCCTCTTCACTATCTATAACTCTACCTCTCAAATAAATAAGTAAAAAAAAAAAAAAAGAAAAAAAATAAAAAAATTACTATCGTGTATACAGAACAGGTTTTAACAACATGGCTTGGATTTCAAGGCCATCTTCAACTCTACTCCACTTTCTGCAGTTAATCTCATCTACTGTTACTTGTAATGCTTTCAATTCCTTTCATGTCAATTATATCCTTTTCATTTCTGCCTACTTATCTTTGTTCAGACTATTTCCTATCACCATGAGTATCTATAGTCATCTTTCTGCCTATCTAAATTCTATACATGTTTTGGGCCAATCTCATATATTACCTCTTGAAAGATGTCTTCCCTAATTACTCTGTTCTAATCTCAGCTATAGCTGAGATTTTACAGTAATGTATTTTTCTGAGCTACTTAAACATTCAAAGTAGAGTAACTATCTCATATAGCCTTCTTCCCCAATAAAATCATAATGGTACCATAATATGATAGTTCACATAATTGCTATATTCACCATAGTACAAACTGAGAAAACAGAAAACATCTAGAAATAATTTATTTGACTAAATACCTAAGATTATATTTCACTCTGCCCTATATAACAATCTCCTAATTATATGCCTCATATTAAGGGACTTATTATGAATGTAGATTAGTATAAATGTACCAGCGCCAGAAGAAAAGAATTAATTATTTCTTTATTGCTAGTGGGTAAATAATATGATCTTCTGATACAAACAATGATATGTTAAAAGTTTTAGCTGAAAGACATATACTTATGAGCATTATCATTCCTTTAAAACTGCATTTATTTGTGATAATTATCCTAGAAAACAAATAACTAATAAACTCAGTTTCAAAGTTATAACTGATTTGTTAGCAATCATCAAGGAAACTTAACACTCACAGAGAAAAATATTTTTAGACAATATACATGTAACATGACAACAGTTTCATGGAAAGAAGTAGGTAACACACTTTGGTTGTCACTTGGACTGTAAAGAAGACTAATCAAAGGAGTTTCCAGTTTTCAACATTCAATACAAAATGCTATGGAAACAGACATGGTTACAATCCTGACTTGGCTACTCTGCTTAATATGACCTAGTCCAAACTATGGTACAGTGTAAAAAAGCCCAGGATTACTAGGTGATCACAACAGAATATGAATTAAAAGAAAAAATACGGGGAAAGATTAAGGTTTTTAAAAAATTGGTGAAAGAGTAGGCAAGACTATATGATATTTTATAATTTTAAAATTTATTTTCATTTTACTTGAAAGGCAGAGACACAGATAGAATGACAAAGACACAGAAACAGAGACCTTCCATCTGCTGGCTCACTCTCTAAGTACCTATAATGACCAGGGCTGGGCCAGCCTGAAGCCAGGAGACCAGAAGTCCATCCAGGTCTCTGACATACATAGCAAGGACCAAAGTACTTGGGCCATAACCTGCTACCTCCCAGGGTGTGCATTAGCAGGAAGCTGGAATCGGAGGTGGAGCCAGGAATCAGACCCAGATGCCCCAAAACAGGACGGTGTCACAAGTAGCATCTTAACCACTGTACCAAATGCATTCCCTGACATTTTGTAATTCTTATTTACAAAAAAAAAAAAAAAAAAAAAATAGGTATCTTAGTCCATAAGCCTAATAATATCAAATGCCAGAGGTATCTGTTGCAAATAACACAGTATATTTAAATAATTAAATTTCTTTAGGATATTTAACAGTAGCTTCATACAGAAAGAAGTCTCAAAGCTTAACTTAAATTATGTGAAGTTAACAATAATGCTTATTTGAGTTAAGAACTAAGAGCTAGCAAAAAAAAAAAAAAGAGCTTCAGTATTAACTATGTACTTAAAGTTGAATGGCACATAGAAAATGTAATATTCAGGGCAAACCTCAGTTGTACTGGTTGCACATACTCCTTGCGAAATCTTTTAAGGTCTGCACTGATTGGCTGCTCCCCTTTCTCTATTGCCAATTTGTCGGCTTCAGTAGGTTCAGGTTCTGGAATTTCAAACCTGAGAGAAAAAGCAAACACAAAGAAATCTATTCACATATAAATGAAAAGGATTTCAAGTACAACAGGAAAAATTATTTTGACTAAGCAAACCCCTTTCCTATCATTTCAAGCAAAAGTACAATTATATTTCAAACTTCCCATAAGATACTATACAGCGCGAGAAAGTGCCCTTCAGTTGTTCAGTACTAAGGTTTGGTAGTCTCACTTTTATCAAAAAAAAGTTCTATAATAGCACTACAGAAAATGTCTACAGGGAGATAAAAAAGATCCAAGAAAAGAATCCATGAAAATTAAAATCTCTTTAAAGAACAAGACAAAAATGGCTTATCTAATAATTCATCTCTTTTTTTAAAGATTTATTTATTTATTTTTTTTTAACTTTTATTTAATGAATATACGTTTCCAAAGTACGAATAATGGATTACTATGGCTTCCCCCCCATACCGTCCCTCCCACCCACCACCCTCCCCTTTCCCACTCCCTCTCCCCTTCCATTTACATCAAGATTCATTTTCGATTATCTTAATATACAGAAGATCAGCTTAGTATACATTAAGTAAGGATTTCAACAGTTTGCTCCCACACAGAAACATAAAGTGAAAAATAATAGATGATTTTTTTTAATGATGATGAAATCAGATCAGACCTATTGTCATGTTTAATCCCAGTGAGAGTCAAGTTGGGAGTTGATAGTTTCTTTTCTTTTCTTTTTTTTTTTTTTTTTTTTTTTTTTACAGAGGATCAGTTTAGTATGCATTAAGTAAAGATTTCAACAGTTTGCACCCCCATAGAAACACAAAGTGAAATATATTATTTGAGTACTCGTTATAGCATTAAATCTCAATGCACAGCACATTTACTTGAAAGACTGAGAGAGATCTTCCATCTGCTGGTTCACTCCCCAAATGGCTGCCATGGCCAGGGCTGGGCCATGCTGAAACCAGCAGCACAGAACTTCATTCAGACCTGAGCACTTGAGTCATCCTTGCTGCTTTCCCAGGCCCACTAGCAGGGAGCCAGACTGGAAGTAGAGCAGCCGGGGCTCGAACCATTGCCCATACAGCATGTTGGCACTGCAGGTGGAGGCCTAACTGGCTGCATCACAAAACTGGTCCCTAATAATCTACCTTGAATATTTATATTTTAAGGGGCTAGTGTTGTGGGGTATTGGGTTAATCCACTACTCATGGCATCCCATACTGGAGCGCCAGTTTGAGTCCTGGCTGCTCTGCTTCCAATTCAGTTCCCTGCCAATATGCCTGGGAAGGCAAAGATCCAGGATGGAGTACTCCAGGCTCTCGATTTTGTTCTGGACCATCCCTGGCTGTTGTAGTCATTTGAGAAGTGAACATTGGATGAAAGATCAACTGCATCCTCTCTCTCCCTCTCTTTCTCTGCATCACTCTGCCTTGAAAATAAATAAATAGGGGCCGGCGCTGTAGCACAGCGGGTTAAAGCCCTGGCCTGAAGCGCCGGCATCCCATATGGGCACCGGTTCTAACCCCGGCTGCTCCTCTTCCGATCCAACTCTCTGCTGTGGCCTGGGATAGCAATGGAAGACGCCCCAAGTCCTTGGGCCCCTGCACCCATGTGGGCGTCCTGGAAGAAGCTCCTGGCTCCTGGCTTTGAATCAGCACAGCTCCAGCTGTTGTAGCCATCTGGGGAGTAAACCAGCTGATGGAAGACGTCTCTCTGGCTCTACCTCTCTCTGTAACTCTTTCAAATAAATAAAATAAATCTTAAAAAAATAAGTTTAAAAAAATTAAAAATAAAATGTTTAAAATACATTCATAGGGCCAGTGCTGTGGCACAGCGGGTAAAACCACCGCCTGCAGTGCTAGCATCCCATATGAGTGCTGGTTCTAGTCCCGGCTGCTCCTCTTCCCATCCAACACTCTGCAGTGGCCTGGAAAAGCAATAGAAGATGGCCCAAGTCCTTGGGCCCCTGCACCCAAGTGGAAGACCTGGAAAAAGCTCCTGGCTCCTGGCTTCAGACTGGCACAGCTCCGGCCATTGCAGCCAATCAAGGAGTGAACCAGCAAATGGAAGACCTCTCTATCTCTCTCTCTGCCTCTCTTCTCTCTGTGTAGCTCTGACGTTTATATAAATAAATAAATCTTTAAAAAAAAAAACACAAACAAACATTCATATTATTAAAATGAAAGTTAGGGTCTCCTGTACCCACGTGGGAGACCTGGAGGAAGCTCCTGGCTCCTGGCTTCAGAACAGCCCAGCTCCAGCTGTTGTGGCCATTTGAGGAGTGAACCAGTGTATAGAAGACCTTTCTGTGTCTCCTTCTCTCTGTCTGTGACTCTACCTCTCAAACAAAATAAGTCTTTAAAAAAAAATCTTGCCCGGCCAGCGCCGTGGCTCACTAGGCTAATCCTCCACCTGCGGCGCCGGCATCCCGGTTCTAGTCCCGGTTGGAGCGCCGGTTCTGTCCTGGTTGCTCCTCTTCCAGTCCAGCTCTCTGCTGTGGCCCGGGAAAGCAGTGGAGGATGGCCCAAGTCCTTAGGCCCTGCACCCACATGGGAGACCAGGAGGAAGCATCTGGCTCCTGGCTTCGGATCGGCACAGCGCACGGGCCGTAGTGGCCATTTGGGGGGTGAACGAACGGGAGGGAAGATCTTTCTCTCTGTCTCTCTCTCTCTCTCACTGTCTAACTCTGCTTGTCAAAAAATAAATAAAAAAATAAAAAAATCTTGCCCAACCATAGGAAATATGACTAAATTATAAAATTTAATGATTTTGCTTTCTATATTTTGGGCATGGAAATCCAACTAAGCTGATCTTCATAACATATTACATTGACTTAGTCTGATAAATTTAGTTTCATGGTAACAGTCAAGATAGAATTATGGCAGTAAGGTTTTTTTGTTTTTCAAGATTTATTTATTCATTTGAAAGGCAGAGCAATAGAGAGACAGTCCATTTGCTGGTTTATCCCCTAAGTGGCTCTAACAGCCAGAGCTGAGCCAGGCCAAATCCACAAGACCCCAGATTGCCCACAAAGGAGGCAGGGGTCCAAGTACTTGAGCTTTTATAGGCTGCCTTCCTAGGCATATTAGCAAGAAGATGCATAGGAAGTGGAGTAATCAGCCAAGGCTCTAATATGAGATGGTAGTGTCACCACATTACAACATGGGCCCCAGTATTAAATTTTAAAATGTGAAACAAAAATCATTTTGGAGTACAGATTCTATATTTTAAATTATAAGGCATTTTATATGCCACTAAAATATCAAAAATTTTTTAAACTAAAGCTTCATCTCAAAAATTAATCATAGGCACCGGCATTGTGGCTCACTTGGTTAATCCTCCATCTGCGACGCCAGCACCCCCGGTTCTAGTCCCGGTTGAGGTGCCGGTTCTGTCCCGGTTGCTCCTCTTCCAGTCCAGCTCTCTGCTGTGGCCCAGGAAGGCAGTGGAGGATGGCCCAGGTCCTTGGGTCCTGCACCCACATGGGAGACCAGGAGGAAACACCGGGCTCCTGGCTTCAGATCGGTGTAGCTCCAGTCATGGCGGCCATTTGGGGAGTGAACCAATGGAAGGAAGCCCTTTCTTTTTCTCTCTCTCTCAGCCTCTCCTCTCTCTGTGTAACTCTGACTTTCGAATAAATAAAATAAATCTTAAAAAAAATTAATCATAAAGGGGCCAGCACTGTGGCGCAGTGGGTTAACGCCCTGGCCTGAGGCACCAGCATTCCATATGGGCATATGGGTGGCGGTTTGAGACCTGGCTGCTCCACTTCTGATCCAGCTCTCCTGCACAATCTTCACTAAAATAGTTTTTTTTTTTTTAATTCTCCTGTTTGTTCTTTCTAAATACCACTTGAAACATTACTAACAGCTGAAAAGACTTCTATTATAAACAATTATTTCAGTGAGTACATTATCTGAAAATGACAGTAATACTGCTAATTTAATGACAAATAAATTATGTTCAACACTATCTAAGTATATATACTAGGTACTAAATACTTTGCAGGGTATAAAATAGTAAACTTTACAAAATGTTCATGTAAGTAAAATATGTTTTTCTTACCGTTCAATCAGTAAGCTTAGCAATTCTTGTGGTTTACAAAACGAACGATATGTAGTAAGAAAAGTACGAACAAAATTGGGATCTGCAAAGGAAGAGCAGAAAACAGGTTTCATGTTCAACTTATTCAGTTTAATTAATTCAGACTATCATCACATTTTGAGGCCTTTCTTCCTTTCTATTTTTACTTTGGGCATTATTTGAGGCATTTCCTGCCAATCATGTTATTTCTTGATAAATGAGTATTATTTTCAAATTCTCATTCAAAATATAGGAATATCAAATTTTCCAAATATTTTAAATGACTTAAGTTAACATTACATTTTAGAGACATTTGTTTCTTTCAATTTTGCAGTATTTTTATATTTTGGAAGCAATCCATTTTTTATAAGCCTCAACAATATTTAAACTTCATTAAAAAGCTTTTTGGTTCCAGGCTCCACATAAGCACTTGTAATGAGTTTCACATACCTGCATACATATGATATGTTAACCTTTCAATTAATTTCACAACAGTTCCTCCTTTTATAATAGGGATTCCACTTCTACTTTGCAAGTTGTCTTCAAAAACAATGTTTTCCTCAGAGTCTTTTACCACAAAACGATACACTTCTGGACTTGGTAATCTCAGTGGTTGCTCATTTTCTTCTTTCAATAATACAGAATCCAGCATTCGATCTAGAGTGCTGCGGTAATGAAGAGAGATAAGGGCAGCCATCCAATTATTTTTCTCTTCAGCTGACTTAGCAGCAAATGTTATGCTGTTTTCTTCTTTGGACACCAATTCAAAAGCATGCTTGCATTCACAAGTATCTTCTTTATCACAGATTTGTATTTTCCTCATGACAAATTTTTCTTTTAATCTGTATTCTGCACTGCTGTAGCCTGGAAGCCGGGTCTGGCCATGATTAGGTTTACAGCTGATCATTAAGCCATCAAAGAGAAAAATATGCCGTTCATGCTTTGCACCAATTCTTGTCAATGGTCCTTCCATAATGAATTCGTTACAACACTGTCCAATATCTTTGCCTTCCCATCCATCTATATTTTTCTGAATTTCATTCATTTTTTTGATAGCCAGGTGCTTACTTCTTAACTGACGATTATAAAAGGGGCAAACAGGATCCCTGAAAGAACAAACCAAGTTACATTTAGCTTATTCAACAGCTAGGCAATCCCATAGCTTCAAATGTGAACTACCCCAAATTAAGTGACAAAAACGTAACTAATCATATACTACATTTTACATATAGCATTTATTTCCTTCTAATTTTCCCACTAAATGATATATGCCTTCATTTCATTTTTGTGAAAGTATTACATGTGCTACATTTCATTCCTAATACTTTAAGAACTAAAATTGTAAAGAATCTTAAATTTCTTGTACAGTTGCTACAAAAAAATAGCTAACTTTACTTTTTAAAGTTGTTATGTGTATGTATCTTAACAATATGGCAATACTAATGTGAAAACTAGAAGAGTGAAAGAAAGATGTGAAAGAAAAGTATAACTTTGAAGAATGCAATGTTCACTATATATATTACATTTCTTGAAAAACCAGGCATTAAATACAGTCAATATGCAGAGGCATTCATTCGTGTTTTCAATGGAATTACCCAGGTCGGCGTCTAGGTGAATACTGCTTGTATATTCGGTCCATACTACCTTGGAGATTCATGAGAGCAGTAATAGCTTGGTTCAGACACTCTCTGTCTTCTTGCTCTTCACTACATGCTTTCAATTGCTGGGAAAAACCAAAAAGAAAAATTAAAACTACATTGGGCCATCAACTGCTGCCTCCCAAGTACATGAGCAGGAAACTGAATGGTAAGTGGAGGTGGGAGTTGATTTCAGGCACTCTGATACTAAGAGGCAGCTTAACCCACCAAGTCACAACAACCAAATAAGTGCCCCTGCATTTTACTTCTTTATAGTACATAATCAGGGTTGGCACTGCCTGATCATATAGTATACACATCTTCAAATTTAAAAGATAATACAAAGCAGTTTTCCAAAGGGAATTGTACAGTTTATACTCTTTACAGAATAAAAGTTCTATGCAAAATATATATTAAGAGCTCATGATACCAGGTTAAGCCTCCACCTGCAACGCCAGCATCCCATATTGGTGCCAGTTCAAGACCTGTCTGCCACACTTCTGATCCAGCTCCCTGGTAATGCATCTGGGAAAGCAGTGGAAGACGGGTCAAGTACTTGGGCCCCTGCACCCACGTGAGAGATTCAGAAGAAGCTCCAGGTTCCTGGCTTTCACCTGGACCAGCATGGGCCATTGAGGCCTTCAGGGAATGAATCAGAGGATGGAAGATTTCTCTGTCTCTGTCTCTCCTCTTCTCCTTGTAACTCTGCCTCTCAAACAAATACAAACAAATCTTGGAAGAAAAAGAAGAGTTCATGTTGCTGTTTATATACATTTTCAGACTTTCAAATATCTGTTATCTGGTATGATGAATGTAATGCCACTCTGTGCTTTTTTTCTTAAAAAGATTTATTTATTTGAAAGTCAGTGTTTGAGAGAGGGAGACACAGAGACAGACAGAGATATCTTCTATCAGCTGGTTCACTCCCCAGATGGCTGCAACAGCCAGCACTGGGCCAGGTCAAAAACAGGAATCGGGAGCTTCATCTGAGTCTCCCACGTGGGTGTCAGGGGCCCAAGCACTCAGTGATCTTCCACTGCTTTTCCCAGGCCATTAACAGGGAGCTGGACTGGAAGTGGGACAGCTGGAAAATGAACCAGTGCCATATGAGATGCTGTCGTCACAGGTAACAGCTTTACCTGTTACTCCATAACACTGGCTCTCATCCTGTGGTTTTAATTTGGTTTTCACTGATTATTAATGAGCTTGAATATATGTTTACTGGTCCTTTGTATAACCTCTTTTGTGGGAATATTTAAATTTCTTGGCATTTTAAAGATCTTTTCTTCTGTGGTCTGCCTTGCCATTCTACATTTCTGTTTCTTCCTGTTGTTGCTGTCAATGAATTAAAACTGAGGATAATATGTATTTGGTCCAAGGATTATAGTTTCATTGTTCACAGGGGTCATTTCTCTTCTGTTCATTCTCTGAGGGTTTACAGCACTGATACCCTTTAATAAGAGTATCTGCCACCTTTGAACAAGCATCAGAATTTATCAATGACTTGCTGTTTTCCGACTTCATGTTCCTTATGTCCTTTCCCTTGATCTTTCAGAGTGGTTCCCACAGTGAACATGTGAGAGTTGGGAGATTTTCTGGCAATCACCCATTCTCATTTTTCACATTATTACCACTGATTTTCACAGACTCCAGCTAACATATGAAGATCTTTGCCTACTTTCAGACTCTTTCCCCTTTTCAAGTATAATTACAACATATCTTACTCAGTAAAATTTTCTTCCTCAACTTTTTCATTGTTCTTTAGAAGCAAAGTATATTTTTGGTTGATTATTTTGTGCCTCTCCCTTGGAATGCTGAGTTGCTGCTTTAGACCACCAGCGCAGACTTTGTCTATCAGATCCACTAGTAATAATATCAAAAGCCAGAATAATTCTATGTATATATTTTTTCTTAGATTTATTTATTTATTTGACAGGCAGAGTTATAGACAGGAAGAGAAGGGGAGGGAAGGAGAAGGGGAGGGGGAGAGAGAGAGTCTTCCATCCACTGGTTCACTCCCCAAATCGCCAAAATGGCTAGAGCTGTGCTGATCTGAAGCCAGGAGCCAGGACCCTCTTCTGCGTCTCCCAGAGGCCCAAGCACTTGGGCCATCTTCCACTGGATCAGAAGTGCAGCAACCAGGACTCCAACTGGCACCCATATGGGATGTTGGTACCAGAGGCGGAGGCTTAATCCACTGTGCCACTGTGCCACAGCACCAGCCCATCTATGTAAATCATGTAGGCATCTAGGCAGTAAAATCATTCAATGATTTGATGAACACCTACCTTAAGAAACACTTTTCTATAGAGTCCTATCACCCACAGTAGGAGCCCACCAGATTCCATGCACAAATAGATGAGCAGCTTGACTATATGTACCACATGGAGACTAAGGGATCCATAAAGAACTTATAAAAATGACTTCAAGCTTCATAGAAATAATAAATAATACACAGGCAGCCTCAGATGTATATTTAAATTGGTAATTTTTTTAGATAATGTTCATGTCTTCACAGAAGTTCTATCATTATAGTTGCCTTCTAATATTTTACAACATTTAAAAACTCTGGTTTAACTATTTAACTGAAACATGTCTTTCCCTATCTAGATGACTGGTTTTTATCTTTTTATGCTTTTTGATTGATTTATTTGAGGTGGGGAGGAGAACAGATACAGTGAAAGCTGCCAACTGCTGTTCACTTCCCAAATGCCCACAATCCAGCCAACACTGGAAGTTAAAAACTCAGTCCAAGTCTCCCATGCAGATGACAGAAATCTCCCAGGGTCTGCATTAACAGGAAGCTGGAGTCAGGAGTCAGAGGTGGGTATCAAACTCACACACTTTGACATCTAAACCACTGGCCAAATGCCCACCCTTAGATGATTAGTTTTTAAAATTTTTAAAATTGTTCTTAGAGCTACTGTGTCTGTCTCTGAGATAAGGATTTTCATCATGATACCCTGAGCCATCCTAAGGCCACAGTTACTTTTACCATAAAGTAATCATTAGTCTCCAGGTCTTTTTGGTCAATGTTGCAAGACTACTGGTTGGTCAAATAATTAACGTAAAAGCAAAGAATTATTTTTTAAAAAGTTACATATACATTTTTGCCATGTTGCTTGGTCCTAAGAGGAAGAACACTACAAATGCACATAAAAAATGTCAACTTCAATTATACTTTTTAAATAAAATAAAATAAGATAGAGGCTTTAGCCTGGCCTGTCCTCAGCTGATGCATCCATTTGGGGAGTAAGCCACTAGATGGAATCTCTCTCTCTCTCTCTCCCTCTCTCTCCCTCTCTCTCTCTTTGTGACTCCGACTTTTAAATAAATAATAAATCTTAAAAAAAAAAAAAAAAGACAGAGGGATGGGCATTGTGGCACAGTGGCTTACCACTTGGCATGCCTGCATTCCATATCCGAGGGCCAGTTCAAGTCCTGGCTGCTTCACTTCTGATTCAGCTTCCTGCTAATGTGTCCATGAAGCCGCAGATAACAATTCAAGTAATTTAATCCCTGCCACCCACATAAGAGACCCAGGTGGAATTCCTAGCTCCTAGTTTTGCCCTAGATCAGCCCTTGCTGTTATGGCCACTTGGAGAGTGAACCAGCAATGGAAGACATCTCTCTTTCTCCCCCCTCACTCTTGTCATTCCACCTTTCAAACAAATAAATCTTCTTATAATAAATGAGAAAGACACTTAGAGAAATATTATACATAAAAGTTATAAATTAATTATATAAAACAAAAGTTAAAAGACTCATATTATATGTCTCAAATTAATTTAAAAAATTCTATTCTCTCAGGTTAGTACTGTGAGATCCTATATTAAGAATCCACATATAAAGACACATTTTTTTCTGTCTAGCACATGCAGATGATCTGAAGACAAGTAAGAAATACAGGATTCTCTCCAACATTCCTGTAAAGAAGTTATAAATTTTTAGTTACTTTATTTTTATGAGTAAAAAGTACCAAAAACACTACGACGACATCAGTAGACTTCAGGCCTCAGAAAAACAAATACTCAGGCTCAGGAAGCTTTCTTCTTACCTTTAATAATTCAAAATAATGCCAACAATGATACACTGGAACTAGCATAAGGCGTGGAAGGACATAACGAACTGCCTCTTTAAAGCCATCAGCAATGGACTGTAAAGTAAAAAGATACAAGAGTGTATCTCAGATATCAAGGATATATAATAGCAGTACCTTAAAGAGAAAGGCTTTCAAAATTCAAGATACAGACATTTATCAAAACTACAAAGGAAAACATATTCTGTATTGAAATTGAAGGGCTATATAAATCAAGATTTTCCCTTCCCTTTGTTCAAGTTTTTAGATAAATATATACATGTGTTCCTCTCTTATACAGATAAAGTAACTTTCACAGTAGTCCTCTACAGCTTGTCTTCAAACATTTTTGCTTCAAGGAATTTTGAAAAATCTATGCATTCTCTTGCACATTTTTATGTCATCATAAAAAATGCTTTAAGTTTAGATAGTTACAAAGGATGTATTTTGGGGGATGCTATATACCGTCAATGTGACAAATATATTTTGCCAAACATTAATTAAACACTTTTCAAGTGTAGCTCATTTAATTTATGAAAAACATCTGTTACATAACTTAACTGACAAAGCCAATCTTCAATGACAACCAACCACATCAGACTTAATTTGTCAGAAAATTTGACTTTAATCTGAAATTCAAGTAACATGCTAATATCATGGTCTTAAGGACTGGAAGCACCTACAGAAGCTACAATTGCTCTCAAGACAGAACACCCAGGTATGAGAACTTCACAAACCTCTCCTCTCAGCTACCAGAAATGGACGACCAAGACTTTAAAAAAGAAAAGTTAGTATTCACCCCATGATAACCATCTCACCTTTTATCTTGAAGATACTCAGATAGATATGACAAGACATACACAAGCAGATAGGACATTTCACTATCAAGAGTTTTTACCATAATTATCCCCATACTCTTCTTTTGGAAACTCTTTCGCTTTGTACTCACTGAACTCTTCCACAGGAACAATATATTACGCTTGGGTTTTCTGGTTGGTTGGTTGGTTGGTTGGTTGGCTGATTTAGTTTAATTTTGCTTTTGCAGGGGGAGGTATGTACTCTGGAGATTTTTACACCCTGAACCAATATACAATGAGAAATTAATATAGCAAGAGGTATTAAATAAGAGAGGCAGGAAAAAAGGATGTAACCAACACAAACAAGATCTCCGGCAAACTAGGAATTGATTTCCTTAAAAGCTATCTGTGTGGGCTGGTGCTGTGGCATAGCAGGTAAAACCGCCACCTGCAGTGCTGGCATCCCATATGGGCACCAGTTCGGGTCCCGGCTGCTCCACTTCTGATCCAGCTCTCTGCTATGGCCTGGGAAAGCAATGGAAGATGGCCCAAGTCCTTGGACTCCTGTACCCACGTGGGAGACCCGGAAGAAGCTCCTGGCTCCTGGCTTCAAATCGGTGCAGCTCCAGCCACTGCGGCCAATTGGGGAATGAACCAGTGGATGAAGGACCTCTCTCTCTCTCTGCCTCTCCTTCTCTCTCTAACGCTTTCAAATAAGTAAATAAATCTTTTAGAAAAAAAAAAAAAAGCTATCTGTGCTTTTACATCCCTTGAAAAATGTTGGTGTAAAGCTGGAGATGAGTGTACCTTAGTTTTGAATACTACTATTCAATTGAACAAATGATCTTCTAAAAGTTATAAGGGATTCAAGAGTCACTATTGTTGATTTCAAATGTCTGCAAGGTTGATTTACTGGTATTTTTACACACAAGACAAATACCTACAAGAATGATATACAATGTGAAAAAGAATTTATGCTTCTTTAAAATATCCTCACAGATAACTAATTTATAATTCTCAGATCTGAGTAACTTAGGTTAAATTATAACTTGTTCTGAAGTGAGCATTATGGCATAACAGGTTAAGTGGCTACTTGGCATGCATACATCTCATTATCAGAATTGCCTAGATTAAGTCCCATCTCCAATTCTGATTCAGCTTCTTGCTAATGTGCAACCTAGGAAGCAACAGATGACAGTTCAAGTACTTGGGAAACTGCCACTCACATGGGAGACCCAGACGGAGTTTCTGGCTCCTGGCTTCAGCTCTACCTAGTCCAGGCTGTAGCAGATATTTAAGGAGTGAACCAGTGGATCTCAATCTTTCAATGTCTGTCTGTGTCTCTGCCCTTCAAGTAAATAAAGAAATCTTTAAAAAATTAAGAAATAAAAGGGGCTTGAGAGAACTTGCTTGCCCCTTGCAGCATGTAAGGGAGAAAGTGCCATTTATGTACCAGAACAAGACCTTGCCAGACACTGAATCTGCTGGAGCCTTGATCTCAGATTGCCCAGCCTCCAGAACTAAGATAAACACGTTTTGTTGCTTAAAAGCAATCTAATTCACAGTATTCTGTTTCAGCAGCCTGAATGGACTAATAAGGCATTAATTAATTAATTAATTCAGTGATCTGAATTACTTTGGATTTTATATATTAAACATATATATATATATATATATATATATATATATATATATAAATGTGTGTGTTTTTGTGTGTGTGTGTGTGTGTGTGTGTATGAAGTCCAGAGTTTATATCCGGATAAGAACACAGATGATAGTATTGTGACTAAGAATGGTTAACCAAAAAAAACAAAAACAAAAACAAAAACAAAAACAAAAAACATGGGCCGGCGATGTGGCATAGCAGATAAAGCCGCCAACTGCAGTGCCGGCATCCCATATGGGCACTGGATCAAGTCTCAGCCGCTCCACTTCCAAACCAGCTCTCTTCTATGGCCTGAGAAGGCAGTGGAAGATGGCCCAAGTCCTTGGGCCCCTGCATCCACATGAAAGACCTGGAAGAAGCTCTAGGCTCCTGGCTTCAGATCAGCCCAACAGATGGAAGATCCCTCTCTCTCTCTGCCTCTGTAACTTTACCTTTCAAGTAAATAAATAAATCTTTTTAAAAAAAATAGACAACTGGCTGCAAAGTGAAAAAATGAAAGGGGATATGTCCATTTGTTTATTTGCTTGTTTTAGGAAATCAGATTTGCCCAAATTCATATGCTGAAGTGAAACAGCCAATTTAAATGATTAGTGTCTATAGCTTATAAGGAGTCAAGCATCATTTAGGACAATGTAATCTTCGTTTATAAGGGTTGAGAGAGCAAAAATACAACTTTGTCTTCCTCCACTTATTTTCACTTTATCTAATGGCATTACTGAGCCAACTAACTTGCATAATTATCTGCATACTTCCCCTCAGTGTAGTTCTATCTCCTTTACAATGTAAGCCTGACAGAGAAAACAGAGAATATGATTTTATATATTTATATAAATATATTTATATATTTTACATATATAATAAATATATAAAATATATGTATATATTTTTAAGATTTCTCCAAATTTTCTTTCTGAAAGGAATATGATACTGAAAATAGCTCTCCATATTCATTCCAATATCTCACTCAGTATTTTTTATATACTAGAAAAAATTTTTGCATTAAGAACAGAGCAAAAGAATGTAAGACAGAAAAAAGAAGACAACATTCAGACAGGCTCTAAATGAACAGGATTTGAAAACTGAAGAACTATTTTCCAACTGCTTTATAAAAGGATTCTAGATCCATAAACATTTAAAGGATAAAATGACAAAATATTTGTTTTGTGGCCAGCACTGTGGCGTAGTGGGTAAAGCGCCGCCTGCAGTGTCAGCATCCCATATGGATGCCAGTTCGAGTCTCAGCTGCTCGACTTTCGATCCAGCTCTCTGCTATGGCCTGGGAAAGCAGTAGAAGATGGCCCAAGTCTTTGGGCCCCTGCACCCCATGGGACACCCAGAAGAGGTTCCTGGCTTCGGATAGGTGTAGCTCTGGCCATTGCAGCCATCTGGGGAGTGAATCAACGGATGGAAGACCTCTCTTTCTCTCTGCCTCTCCTTCTCTCTGTGTAACTCTGACTTGCAAATAAATAAATATATACATATGTATATTCGTTCTGTTTTGTATTTTTAAATAAAAATAACATTCAGTTTAGGTTTACCTGAAAGTGTAGAGCAACACCAGGTCTGGCCATCAACTTACTGAAATGTTCATTAAACTCTGGTGAAAGAATGTCCTGGGACAACGTTTCGTAAGGATCAAATGCTTGCTCCTATTTTTTAGAAAAGGAAAATGTGTTAAGTAAAAGAACATCTTCTCTACTAATATGGTACAGACTATTTAATGACAAATTTTCAACTAAATCCTTAACTAGCTTCATCACTTTTTGCTCTCTTCTTTCCAAGGAGACAAACAGTAATTATGACTGAGACTGGTAAAGTTTTAAAAATCTAAGTAGTGATGTTGAACAACTGTTGACAAGGTCTACAATTCCAAAAACATGAGACTTTGTGGTCACATGTACCAAATTAATAAAACGCTTATGGACATTTATCTTAAGGAAGAGAAAAGTGTATTCATTAGTAAAAGAAAGCTAGGATTTGAAATTCAGGTGGGCTTAACTAGGTTGAAATGAGTTTTCACTTAGGATACTTTCAAAGGAAGTAAATGTTATACTTCTATTTTATCTACTCAATAGTTTCTAAAACTAGAGAAAGAAAGCAGAGCCAAGATAATACACTACAAAATAACAAAACAGAAACTGCCCATGGTTTGTCTAATGTCTGTTTTTAAAAATTCCTAATATTTTATAATATTCAACAACTCCAATGTTCGGTTAGACCTAAAGTTTTGTTTCATTTTTTTTCTGTTTTAAAAACACAAAAGTAGTATGTTTCTCCAGCAAACAAACAAGTATTGGCAAGCATGCTGAAATAAGAACCCCTGTCCCACACACTGCCAGGGGACACGTAAAATGGTAGTTCCTCCAAAAATAAACCAAAGAATTATTACATGAACCAGCAATTCCACTCCTAGGTATATACCTCAAAGAACTGGAAACACTGTAGCATTTTTCACAGTATCTACAAGGTGAGAATAATCTAAGCATTCATCAACAAATGGATGGATAAACTAAAGTATGGTATATATATTCCATGAAATATTACTCCACTACACAGACGTTCTGACACATGCTATAACATGATGAACCCTGCAAACATTAAGGTAAAATGAAATAAGACACAAAAAATAAATACTATGTAGTATCACTTATATGAAATATCGAAATTAGGCAAATTCAGAGACACAAAAAGTACATTAAACATTACAAGAAGTTAAGGGGAAGAGGATCGGGATTGCTCACTGGTTAGTTTCCATTTGGGGAATGAAAAAAAAGTTGGGGAAATAGTGATGATGGTTATATGATACAATGAATTCAATCTATGCCACCAAATCAGACACTTAAAATGGTAAAAATGGCAAAATTTATATTTATATTTATGTATATATGGCAAAATAAACAATGAAAATACAGGAGTTTAGAACCATGATATCTGAGAATACGGCAAGTAGGTCACAAATTAATATGATATCACAACATAAAAATTTCCTAAAAACCAAGGCTGAGTATTTTGGCCAGGCACCAGTAACTGAATACTTCTACACTATCAGTTTGTTTTACAAGGCAGAGATTATCAGTTAGTGTTAGAGATTATAAAGTTAGGAAACATTCTTAATGCAATCCAAAGACAGCACTTTTAAAGCCCTGTTTTCCAAAAGAAATAAAAACAGCCAGTGAGTACGAAAAGATGTTCAACATTATTAGTTAAAAAACAAAAAAGCTAAAGCTAAATTAAAGGGCAATGAAATGCAATTTTTTTCCCCAAAAACTGTCAAAAATGAGTAAGAAATCACTCAAAATTAATATGAGGGAATGGAAGGAATTCTAAGAGTACTTATACAAGCTTAGGGAAAAAATTCAAAGTTAAGTTTATTCTGGTGTAAAAAATTTTTAAATCATGAATAGTTTTCTAATACCAATTTTCATCAACTTTTTGAAGACTACCCATTTGCAAAATTTTATGCATCAAAATAACTTCTCTCTTAATTCCCCCTTTCCACAAACTTCTTGAACAATGAAACTTAACTGGAAGTGAATTTGGAAAACTCTTTCAAAGTTTCAAAAATGTACTTAGTTGTTTAATATTACAGTTCCACTTGCAGGAATATATCCTAACAGAAAAAAAAAAGGTATAATGCAATTATTTATTGCACTGTTGTTTTAATAACAAGAAATAAAGGGAAAAACAACAAGCTATGGAAAACAGGTGGTTAAAATGTTGCAGTATCTCCATATAATATGGTACTATTTAGACATAAAGATTGTATTGAAGGATATTAATATGGAAAACGTTCATAATACATACAATAAGAAAATCAGATTACAAAATAGGACTCTATTTTTTGTAAATACATATGGGTAAATATATAGAAATACATATACATAAGTTATAGCTGGTGTTGCAAAGCAGTTATTTTTCATTATATATATATTTGTCTATTTTCTGAAAAATTTGATAATAAGCTATTTTACTTTTATAATCATTTAAAGGCAACAAATGATTTTTCACTTTTCTATTTTTGAAAACTGAGGCTAAAATCCTTAAAAGCTAAAAGCTATATTCAATAAAGTTTCCTTTCCTAGAAGAGAGTAGTGACTACTAGAAAGTAAGGAGGGACTAAGTGGGGAGGGTTGTAGAGGGAGGCTGACCATCAGGTACACAACACAGTTAGACAGGAGGAATAAGTTTTGTGTTCTACAGTACAGCAGAGTGAATACAGTTTACATCAACCTATCGTATATTTTATGAAGAACTGGAGGAGCAGAGCATGAACGTTCCAAATGATAAGGAGATGGAAATGCTAATCACCCTGACTGGATCATTATGCAGTATATACATGTATTGAAATGTCACACTGTATCCCCTAAACATGGACAATTATGAACTATTTTTTTTTATTTTTTTATTTTTGACAGGCAGAGTGGATAGTGAGAGAGAGAGACAGAGAGAAAGGTCTTCCTTTGCCGTTGGTTCACCCTCCAATGGCCGCCACGGCCGGCACATTGCGCTGATCCAAAGCCAGGAGCCAGGTGCTTCTCCTGGTCTCCCATGGGGTGCAGGGCCCAAGCACTTGGGCCATCCTCCACTGCACTCCCGGGCCACAGCAGAGGGCTGGCCTGGAAGAGGGGCAACCAGGACAGAATCCGGCACCCCAACCGGGACTAGAACCCAGTGTGCCGGCGCCGCAAGGTGGAGGATTAGCCTATTGAGCCCCGGCACTGGCCCAATTATTAACTATTAATAAAAAAGAAATGAAAATTTTAAAAGTTGGTAATAAGTTATTTTCTTCACCTTAAACATACTCTCCATTTAAAAAATTCCTAAATTTTACTATGCTATTATATAAATTTATGCTATAAATATTACTCTAAATTCACTGTAATGAAAAATTACTAAAATCACTAAAAATTAGAAAATGTGATTTAAGTTTGCTGTTGGTTAAATCTTCAGTATTCTTTGAACTAGCCAGCAGTATTTTCTAATTTTCACAAAAACAAATAGCTAAAGTAGTTTTATAAACCTACTTCTGCCAAATCTTCAAAACAGCTGCCAGCTAAGGGATGCGGACTGCTTTCATCAGTCATTTCAACTGTGTCTTCAATCAAGCCTAACAGCTTCACAGTTAACTCATGAATATCTGAAATGTTGCTGAAAATCTTTTCAATATCCTACAAAAGAAAAAGAAAGGCTATATAAGACATGTGAGGTCGAGAATTATGGTTAAAATTATTAAATATAAATAGTAACGTGAGTGTTATGGGCATATTTTCACCCAATCTCATATTAACATATTCCAAGACACAGTAAAAAGTCAATCATTAGAACAGAAGAAGAAAAAAATCTCTTGGATTACAGACAGTAAAAAAAATTGGGAAGTACATATTCTAGACAGTTTTGTTCAGTAATTCAAAAATATTACATTGTGGGTGATTCTAATGATTGCTTACAGAAAGAAATTTGGCACTCCAGGAGTCTAAGCATTTAAGATGCTAAAAGACCTGATCATAGTCTTATAGATCTGGTTAATGACAATGGGATCACTAGGAAGTAGGCTCCTAATCCAGCTATAACTTGGCTTTCAATTTTTATGTGACATGCTATGTAAACTTTTATTTTTCAAAAGTTCCACTGCTAAAACTAAAATACTGCTTTAAAGTACTCGCCAAAAGACTTGTAAAAACATGGGTCTTTTTTTTTTTTTTTTTTTTTGCTAGAACACTCATCTTTCTCACCAATTCCAAATCAAGAACTATAAATCTCAGATACTGCATGGCAGAAAAAGACTGCATTCCAGTGTAAAATCTCCCTACCTATTTTTGTATCCAATTTTCACTGTCACTGCATTTATTACTTCAGTACAACAATTCAAATATTTCTAAAACCCACCAATACATAAATAAGTACTTTTATGTACTCATAAGCTACATTACTAGTTGCCATTTTTTGCTATTTGCTTTGGGGAAATATAAAATTTCAAATCCAAAAAGATACTTACAGAAGGTTTAAAAAGCTTTCTGTCAGACAGGAAGGCTTCTCGAAACACTTTTATGATCATATTTAGTTCCCGTAGATACTGCCTTTCTGCTGCAATTTCAGTTCTTACAAGGTCGTAGTAGTTTAATTCTCCTGAAGAACTAGGTTCTTCCTCACAGAGAGAAACCAAACCTATGTCATCCTGATCAAACATGTCCATCAAAACCTGGGAAATATAAATCAGTGATGTAGAACCTAATTTTCCTTATTTTCACAAGACTGGTTGAAAGTACTTGAAATTAAAACACTGGTACAAGAAATTGTGGAAATTCACACATAGTTTTTTTCATAATACAAATTTTCCATGAACTTTTTGAAAATCTTCATAAACAAATAAATATTCCTGGAAAAAATTCAACCAAATGGTGAAATACCTATCTTCATTTTTGTAATACATACATACATACACACACATATATATAATATAACAAAAAAAGAGCATATCTTCAGAAAATAACAATCTGAGCCAAAAATCCCAGGCTCAGCTGCTTACTTAACAGTGATTATGAATAAGTTAATCTGTTGACTCAAATTCCTTACATGTAAAATGTAACTGATGGAATAAAACAATGAGATAAAGCACCTAAAATGCATACTACCATATCTGGCAATGGTAAGTATTCAACATGATAGATATCCATCATATTATAAGAATGGTGGTATGCACTTTGGTAAGTTGCAAGGAGAAAACTAAAATGGTACTACTGTAGAGGCAGATGATGAATAACATTGCCCTCTCTGGACTCAACCAACCACAGCCAGAAAATATTTTTTCTTGTCATTATTCCCTAAACAATGTAATATAACAATATTTACATGGTATTTACATTGTAGGACTTATCAAAAGGAATCTAGAGATGGCTTAAAGGGTAATGGTGCATATGTGTATGTTATGTGTAAATACTATGCCTTTTTATACTGAGGCTTGGGCATCTGCAGATTTTCGTATCTCTGAAGGGTCCTGGAATTAATTCCCCATGGATGCTGAAGGAGGATGTATTTCCAACACGGAATTATTACACCAACAACTGTGATTATGTTCACTTGCATATCACTAATGTTTACATGGCTGTGGTACAGATAGCTGCTATACATTAAAATCAACCACCAAGCAAGAAACACTTGTAAATCAAAAGCAATAGGAAAAAGGTGACCAAACATTTTCTGTAATCCTGAATTTCAAATAAATAAATATTTTTTTAAAAATGACATTGGAATTCACTGCCCTCTGTATAAAATCTTAAGATAACAGCCATTCACAATTTAATCCCAACCTGCTTTCCTAGGCTCAAATCCTGTGATACAGGCCAGCGCCGTGGCTCAATAGGCTAATCCTCCGCCTTGTGGCGCCGGCACACCGGGTTCTAGTCCCGGTCGGGGCGCCGGATTCTGTCCCGGTTGCCCCTCTTCCAGGCCAGCTCTCTGCTGTGGCCAAGGAGTGCAGTGGAGGATGGCCCAGGTGCTTGGGCCCTGCACCCCATGGGAGACCAGGAGAAGCACCTGGCTCCTGCCTTCAGATCAGCACGGTGCGCCGGCTGCAGCGCGCTGGCTGTGGCGGCCATTGGAGGGTGAACCAATGGCAAAAGGAAGACCTTTCTGTCTCTCTCTCTCTGTCCACTCTGCCTGTCAAAAAAAAAAAAAAAATCCTGTGACACTAAAATCCTTCCCCACTCCTTATTACTTGCTCCATGCAACCCATCTTCTTGCCAATGAACACCATCACCTTCAATTCCCAGCTACTTCAGACTTTTGGTCACACTATACCATAAGTCGTGAATTTAACTGTTATGAGAGCCAGACAGCTAACATTACGATAATATATTAGAAGCAGTAGACAATGTGGTAAATTGCAAGGTGTGTGTACCTTATGTACCTAAAGATAAAGTACACTATTCAATGTCGCCTATGTTCTGTTAGCTCTTTTGATTTTCTTTTCTCAAGAAGCGTCTGGACTCTGGATTTTTATATCTTATTTTTAGATCTGTTAATCTCAGTTAAGTGGAAAATAACTCAAGAATTTAAAAACATACATGGAGACCCTATTCACCAGTAGGCCATCAGTTGGAAGCATCTACTGTACTTTCTCCTAGAGTAAATTCATCCCCTTAAATGATTTCAAGTTATTATCTAGGCAATACTGACTTTTAAGTGTTTAGCTTCAGTATCTCCCTGAACCTTAGAGAAATGTTGCCAAAGGCTTGTTAGATATCCTCCCTGCCTTAACAGAACCTACATATAAGCCACCCATTTCAGAACCACTAGTAACATTACTAAACTTGGTCTTTGTAACAAGAAAATTTGTCATTACGTTAGATTTATCACTTCTACAACTTTTCTCCTATGTCAAATCAGTCTCCAAATCCTGTTGACTCTAAGAAGGACCTCTTAAATCTGGTGAGTTCCTTCTATTCCCCTCTGTCTATTATGTCTTCTCTTACCTCCCCTCCCCTTACAACTATCACATTTATCCATCTGATAAACCCCTATCCATTTTTCATTATTTAGCCCCAAAATCATTTTTAATACAGCTTTTCCAAACCCTCTCTAATTCCTTACCAAAATTTTTTCCACTAGCTTCAGTCCTCCATTAGCAATCTTCTCTCTTCCCTAAAGGAGCACCTAATTTATATTGAAATATCTGTCCCTGTGGAACAGTGACCTTCTATGGATTAAAGACCATCTTTTCATCTTAAAAGTCACAGCATCTGACACACAGTAAGTACACAAAAATACTTGTTTAAACAACATATGTGTACTATACATTTGTAAATTATTAGACTTATAATAAAGAACAACAAAGAGGGAGAGCCAGGCTTAGAAACAGAGTAATATTACCATGTAAGAAAACATAGAGGCCGGCCCCGCGGCTCACTAGGCTAATCCTCCGCCTGCAGTGCTGGCACTCTGGGTTCTAGTCCTGGTTGGGGTGCCAGATTATGTCCTGGTTGCTCCTCTTCCAGTCCAGCTATCTGCTGTGGCCCAGGAAGGCAGTGGAGGATGGCCCAAGTGCTTGGGCCCTGCACCCGCATGGGAGACCAGGAGGAAACACCTGGCTCCTGGCTTCGGATCAGTGCAGTGTGCCAGCCATAGCGGCCATTTGGGGGGTGAACAAACAGAAGGAAGACCTTTCTCTGTCTCTCTCTAACTCTGCCTATGAAAAAACAAAAAAACAAACAAACAAAAAAACATAGAACCTGGGGTCAACATTGTGGCACAGTGGGTTAAGCTGCCACCTTCAATAATGGCATACCATATGGGCACCAGTTCAATTGTTGGCTGCTCCACTTCCGATTCAGCTCCCTGCTAACATACCTGGGAAAGCTGAGGAAGATGGCCCAAGTGCTAGGGCCTCTGCAACCATATGGGAGACCCAGATGAAGCTCCTGGCTTTGGCCTGGTCCAGCCCTAACCACTATGGCCACTGGGGAGAGAATCAGAGGACTGAAGATATCTCTTTCTCTATCTCTCCCTTTCTCTAACTGTGCCTCTCAACAAATAAAATAATTAAAAAAAAAAAAAAAAAGAAAGCATAGAACTCAATCCCTATTATGTATAAGTTTGGAAAATTAAAATTTTTTAAGGTTTATTTATTTATTTGAAAGTCAGAATTATACAGATGGAGGGGAGGGAGGGAGAGAGAGAGAGAGAGAGAGAGGCCTTCCATCCACTGGTTCACTCCCCAATTGGCTGCAACGGCCAGAGCTGTGCTAATCCGAAGCCAGGAGTCAGGAGCTTCTTCCAAGTCTCCCATGTGGGTGCAGAGGCCCAAACACTTGGGTCATTCTCCACGGCTTTCCCAGGCCACAGCAGAGAGCTGGATTGGAAGAGGAGCAGCCAGGAGTAGAACGGGTGCCTATATGGGATGCCGGCGCTTCAGGCCAGGGTGTTAACCCGCTGCGCCAGAGCGCCGGTCCTGAGAATTCAATTTCTTTAGAGCTGCTCTGAGTGCTTATTTCCTCTCACCTTTCTTAAACATCAAATTCCTTCTTAAGCATTTATGTTCTTCTTTTCCAGTTTAAATGCTATTTTTCAAAGAGTGACAGAGTAGAAGGTGAGTTCTCCAATTCCTGCTTAAGATCATCTGACTATTCTTAGCAATCTCTCAGATGATGCTTTTATTTTTAAATGTGATGGGGAAAAGTTGATTCTCAATTTCCCTGTCAGACAATTTATACAGATCACCAGAAATCAGTTTTTCAAAGAATTTATTAAACAGTTTGTGAGCTCTTGAAATAGTGATCACCAGAAATCAGCTTGGATTTACTAAGATCACGTCATGTTACATGATCTCGTTACTTCACTCACATAACTAGACTCACAAAGTGATCCAGATTTAACTTACCACAGGAGTGTCCTGTGATAAAAAGGGATCCTGACAGGGGAGTCTGAAACCAGGGTCAGTAAACTATAGTACACAGGCAAATTCAGCCCACTGCCTGCTTTTCAGATGACGTTTTACTGGAACACAGCCCAGGCTCATTCATTTATGGCTGCTTTAATGCTACAAAGTCAAAAATGAGCAGTTGTAAAAAAGACTATGGCCCACAAAGCCTAAAATATCTATCCTCTGGCCTTTTACAAGTAAAACTGGTTGACTCTGCATTAGACAAGAGCTGAAATAGTAGCTCACTTAAAGGCTACAATGAAGAAAAGTGGTAACAGAAAAATGTCTCTAATAGCATATATTTAAAATCTCATTTCTTATGTTGTCTTTTTTAGTATTTTTATTCAATAACTTCAATTAAAACAAAGTTGTTGGCCGGCACCGCGGCTCACTAGGCTAATCCTCCACCTTGCGGCGCCGGCACACCAGGTTCTAGTCCCGGTCAGGGCGCCGGATTCTGTCCCGGTTGCCCCTCTTCCAGGCCAGCTCTCTGCTGTGGCCCGGGAGTGCAGAGGAGGATGGCCCAAGTCCTTGGGCCCTGCACCCCATGGGAGACCAGGAGAAGCACCTGGCTCCTGCCTTTGGATCAGCGCGATGCGCCGGCCGCAGTGCGCCGGCCGTGGTGGCCATTGGAGGGTGAACCAACAGCAAAGGAAGACCTTTCTCCCTGTCTCTCTCTCACTGTCCACTCTGCCTGTCAAAAAAAAATTAAAAAAAAAAAAAAATAGTTGCCCAGATTTCTATACATTAGAAAAAGGTAATAGGATATCTAAAACGCTGAATGACAGAACAGGATTCTGTATTTTAAATTTAAAATATTTAAATATTCTGGATCTCTGCCTCTCTGCCTTAGTAACAGTATGAAATTCCCAAAGATAAACCCAAATTTAATGTTACTTAAAAAAAGAAAAAACTCAAGTTAAAGAAATCAAAGACAAGAGCTGGCACTGCCATGTAGCAAGTTAAGCAACACCACATCCCATGGGGGAGTGTTGCTTCACGTCCTATCTGTTCTGCTTCCAATGCAGCTTCCTGCTAATGCACCTGAAGGACAGTGGAGGACGACCCAAGTAACTGAGTTCCTGCCACCCAATTGGAAGACCTGAATGGATCTCCTGGCTTCAGCTTGGCCAAGGCCTGGCTACTGCATTAGCAGATGGAAGATGCCACTCCCCTCCACTCGTCACTCTGCCTTTTGAATAAATAAATAAAATATTTTAAAAAAGGAAGGAGGGGAGTGCTCAAAGGCAGAAATAGAAAACCTTAACTGGAGTTCCCAGTGGCTGCATCTGGGACAAATCTGAACACCTATATAAACAATGAAGTAAGGGATTCTGGCCTTGAATAAAATAAGAATCAATGAATCTATATTAAAATAACCAAATAAAAAATTTAAGGCATGAAAGGAACAAAATACTTAGTAACAAAATATCCCACACAACATTTATTAATTACAAAACAGAAGAGTAACTCAAAGAGAACCCTAGCAAAAAAACCCTTTATTTTAAATTTCAGTTTCCTTATTTGACAAAGAGCACTCCTATCTGCTGGTTCACTCCCTGAATGCCACTGACACCCAGGGACCAGGCCAAACCAAAGTTGGGAGCCAGAAACTTAATCCAGGTCTCCTATGTGTGTGGCAGGAACCCAATTACTTGAGCCATCAACGCAGTCTCCCAGGGTTCGTATTAGACAGGAGCTGAAACTGGCTTTTGAACTCAGGAAGTAGAAAACAGAAAACAGTGTCTAACCACCAGACCACCTACACAATCCTTTTAATCAAGTAATCAAAGTGAATACACTGCTAACAGGACACATAAAAATTGCATCCACATGCAGCATGGGAGAAGATAAAATGAGAACACAGTACAACTTGATTCCAATCAAGAGAAAATATCAGAAAAATCTAAACTGAGAGACATTCTAAACATCTGATCTGTAACCTGTAATTCTTTTTTTTTCTTTTTCTGTTCTTTTTTTTTAAAGGTCTTCCTTTGCCATTGGTTCACCCTCCAATGGCCACTGCAGCCGGCGCACCGCGCTGATCCAAAGCCAGGAGCCAGGCACCTCTCCTGATCTCCCATGCGGGTGCAGGGCCCAAGCACTTGGGCCATCCTCCACTGCACTCCCGGGCCATAGCAGAGAGCTGACCTGGAAGAGGGGCAACTGGGACAGAATCCGGCGCCCTGACCGGGACCAGAACCCGGTGTGCCAGCACCCCAAGTTGGAGGATTAGCCTATTGAGCCACGGCGCCCGCCTAACCTGTAATTCTTAAGTGTCGAGGTCATAAAAGTTAAGGGAACAAAGAATTGTTTCTGGTTGAAGAAGAAAAAAGATACATCACAGCTAAATAAACAACACATGATTTCAAACTGGATTATTTGGCTATTAAGGACATCATTGGAACAACTAGCAAAACCTGAATGGGGTTAGATGATGTTAATATGTTAATACCAATGTAGTTTTATTGTCATATTCTTGTTTGTAGCACACTCTATGTTGGCAACTTACTTTCAAATGGTTCAGCTAAAAAGGAAGCACTTCTGGGGTAGGCATTTGACACACTAGGACACACACACCTGGGAGTTTTGAGTCCCAGCTCCATTTCTGACTTCAGCTTCCTACCAATGGGCATCCTGGAAGTCAGCAGTGATGGCACACGTGTTTGGGCCCCTGCATCTCACCTGGGAGACCCAGAATGAGTTCTGGGCTTCTGGCTATGACCTGGCCCAACCCTAGCTACTGCAGTCATTTGGGGAATGAACCAGCAGAGAGATCTCTCTCTCCCTCTCCATCTCTGTCTCTGTCTTTAGCCTTTCAAATAAATATAAACTTCTAAAATATGTAATCTAACTTTAAAGTCAAAGTAGAATAAGGAATTATTACTGTAAAACAAAAATGAAAATCATTTTTTGAAATTATGACATAATACAATGGATTTCAAACATAAACGCACATCAGAATCACCTGGGATGTTTTCAAAAACACTGAGACTTGGAGGTCCAACCCAGGCCAATCAAATCTTTAGGGTTGAGATATAGATATCCATATTCTCTATGGATTAAAAATGCTTCCTGGTAATTCTGATGTGCAGTGAGGGCTGAGGTTCCCTGGCATGTGCCAGGTCCTGAGGTTGTTCACTTGTCAAAGCTCCATTTAGGCATTTCTCTGTGATGTCTTCCAGTCCCTTCCAGTGACTACTTTCACCGAACTTTAGATTTATTCATGGAACAATTTTAATCACACTGTACTGCAATTATTGTTTATACTATTTTTATTTCACACTAAAATAAATTCCTTCTAACACAAGGAGTGCTATCATATGCAATTTTATACCTTCAATGCTCAGCTTAGTAACTGGCACATAACAAGTTCTTCAAAACATTGATTTAAAAAGATTTTTTTTAAAAAAGGAGAAAAAGTAGGAAAGGGGAAAAAAAAGAGGGAGGAAAATGAAAGACTCAATTTCTTCCCCTAAATACTTTACAGCCAGGAAGGAAGTCATATCTGCAAACAAAAAATTACTTAAGGGAGTGTCTTTGGCATTACAAAGATTTTTTCTCTCTGCCTCTGTCTCTGTGAAACCAAGTATGTTCTACTTGGGGTGGGTGTTTGATACAGAGGTTAAAATGCTCACTTCCCACCTCAGAGTGCCTGGGATTGAGCACAGGCCCCACTCCCAATTCCAGCTTCCTGCTAATAATGTGCCCCAGAAGGTAGCAAGTGGTAAGTCAAATAGTTGGGCCCCTGTCGCCCACATGAGAGATACAGACTAAATTCTCAGATCCTAGCCTTTCTTCCTGTACATAAAAGGTTCTTAAAAGCAAAGCAAAACAAGGCCGGCACCGCGGCTCAATAGGCTAATCCTCCACCTAGCGGCGCTGGGTTCTAGTCCCAGTCAGGGCGCCAGATTCTGTCCCGGTTGCCCCCCTTCCAGGCCAGCTCTCTGCTGTGGCCAGGGAGTGCAGTGGAGGATGGCCCAAGTCCTTGGGCCCTGCACCTCATGGGAGACCAGGAGAAGCACTTGGCTCCTGCCTTCGGATTAGCGTGGTGCGCCGGCCGCAACGTGCCAGCCGTGGTGGCCATTGGAGGGTGAACCAACGCCAAAAGGAAGACCTTTCTCTCTGTCTCTCTCTCTCTCACTGTCCACTCTGCCTGTCAAAAAAAAAAAAAAGGAAATCCCAATCATTCCACAGGTATGAAAATCTAGAAATACTAAATTTATTCTGTAAAGCCAGGATTTTTCTGTATTTCAAAACCAGGAATTGTAAAAAGTACTAATAAAATCACGAGTTAAAAGAGATTGAGACAAAAATGACATATATTCATTATTATTAAGTAAATTTAAATACCTATAAACACTTACCTTATCTGCACACATTGACACTTTAATGTCTTGCTGAGATATTTCATAATGTCGGATATTAAAAACATAATTACCAGCCAATTTCAAAATATCAGCTGAGATATACTCTAGTACAGCCACAATATATAGGGACACATGGTAATCCACCTTGTACCCTAAAACTTCCTGTGGAAAAAATAAATAACTTAATTCCATGCAATGTCACTTTGAAGTATCAGTTAAAACTGTAAAAATTCCTATTTAACACACTTGTTTATTAAAACAAAACTTTCTATAAATCAACTGTCTAAACTCATGGGTGCCACAGGATACGAAGTGAGTCTTTGGTCCCAGTATCAAGGCCTTTACTCTTTTTTAAAGAGACATCTAATCTAACGAATCTGCTTTTCATCATATGAAAATAGCTGATTTTAATATAGAAAGCTTGAGACTTCACTAAAAACCTCGGAATATATTACGCAAAATGCATTTTACAAATAACTATCTTCCATCTGTCTTCAAATCTATTGTACACTAAGCATATTCTATTGGCTAATACCTCCTAAGCTACTTTTTGACATTTTTATAAAAATATCTGTGAAAATATAGATTAATCTATTTTCTCAGTCAACAAAAGATTGAGAATCATGGCCTACCACATAAGAATCAATCAAATGCAGCAGTCATCAGAATATGCCAAAATGCATTATCACCATTATTAATTTTAACATTATATGAAAGGTAATCTGATTACATCAGAATATATTTTTAGCACATATGAATATATACATGTATGGGGCCAGCGCTGCAGTGTAATGGGTAAAGCCACCATCTGCAGTGCCGGCATCCCATATGGGTGCCAGTTCGAGTCCTAGCTGCTCCACTTCCAATCCAGCTCTCTGCTGTAGCCTGGGAAAGCAGTAGAAGATGGCCCAAATCCTTGGGCCCCTGCACCAAAGTGGGAGATCCAGAAGAATCTCCCGGCTTCTGGCTTCAGATCAGTGCAGCTCCGGCCATTGCTGCCAACTGGGGAGTGAAGCAGGGGATGGAAGACCTCTCTCTCTCTCTCTGCATCTCCTTCTCTGTGTAACTCTGACTTTTAAATAAATAAACAAATATTTAAAATATATATATATACATGTATTTATATGTTTACATACAAATACATACTCATGCTAGTACACATTAACAAGCCCAAGCCACAATTCTATTTTAACACAAGAATGCTACACAAATAGAATTATTATTTGTTATTAAAAAACTTTCCCATTAAATTGTTCATACCTTCAACGAAGGATGGATTTTGTCCACAGGCAGTAAAAGAGGATTTCTTCGTTTTCGTTTCTCTATGGCAGATTGTGCATCAGCAATAGCCCATTTATCAATTGGATGAGGAAAGGTCTTTTGAACTCGTTCCTGTTCAGATCATAGCAGAATCACTGTAGTATTAATTTAACTGTTCACAAGTAGAAAATTCATATAAAATTGAAATTTATCATTATTTTTAATGCTAGCATTAAAGATGCTAGCTAGTGACACAGAATATTCCGATTCTTTTAATAACTGAATTTTTTGGTTTAAAAAAATATTAACAGGACTATCAAGATTTTTCCACACAATTCTGATGGGTAAAGAAAACAGTAGAGTTGAAAAAGAAAGTTTGAGGATAATTAAGATGAACTGGAGGGGCCGGCGCTGTAGCGTACTAGGTTAATCCTCTGCCTGCGGCACCGGCATCCCATATGGGTGCCGGGTTCTAGTCCTGGTTGCTCCTCTTCCAGTCCAGCTCTCTGCTGTGGCCTGGGAGGGCAGTGGAGGATAGCCCAGGTGCTTGGGCCCCTGTACCCATGTGGGAGACCAGGAGGAGGCACCTGGCTCCCGGCTTTGGATCGGCATAGCTCCAGCTGTAGCAGCCATTTGGGGAGTGAGCCAACGAAAGGAAGACCTTTCTCTCTGTCTCTCACAGTCTGTTAACTCTACCTGTCAAATTAAAAAAAAGAAAAAAAAAAGAAAGAAAGGATGAACTGGAGGAGCCAGCACTGTGCCACAGCAGGTTAAAGCCCTGGCCTGAAGCACCAGCATCCCATAAGGGTGCCAGTTCTAGTTCCAGTTGCTCCTCTTCTGATCCAGCTCTCTGCTATGGCCTGGGAAAGCAGTAGAAGATGGCCAAAGTCTTTGGGACCCTGCATCCACGCAGGAGACATGAAGAAGCGCCTGGCTCCTGGCTTCGGACGGGCACAGCTCCGGCCATTGCGGCTATCTGGGGAGTGAACCAGTGGATGAAGACCTCTCTCTCTGACTCTGACTCTACTTCTCTCTGTAACTTTGTCTTTCAAATAAATAAAATAAATCTTGGGGCCGGCGCCGTGGTGCAGTAGGTTAATCCTCTGCCTGCGGTGTCAATGTCCCATATGGGCACCGGTTCTAGTTCCAGCTGCTCCTCTACCAATCCAGCTCTCTGCTATGGCCTGGGAAAGCAGTAGAAGATGGCCCAGATGCCTTTCGCCTGGGAAAGCAGAAGATGGCCCAGGTCCTTGGGCCCCTGCACCCAAGTGGGAGACTTGGAAAGAAGCACCTGGCTCCTGGCTTCAGATCGGCGCAGCTCCAGCTGTTGGGGCCATTTGGAGAGTGAACCAACAGATGGAAGACCTTTCTCTCTGTCTCTCCCTCTCACTGTCTGTAACTCTACCTCTCAAATAAATAAATCTTTAAAAAAAGAAAAAAAGATGAACTGGAAAAAGCAAAAGGTAATCATATATCGCATATATGGGAGAGAGTAAAGGCAAGAAATAGTGTATTAGTGATTTTAAGTATGTTTCCACAGTTGAAACTACTTACTCAGAAGTTGCTAATTTATTAATATTTATTATATAGCCATTTACCTTTTGCTAGTGGTAGAGCTTCAAACATAGGTAATAATTTAAAAGAACAGATATCATAACCTCTTGGAAGATCAACTGGGTTGGGGAGCTCAGAATGGATATGGAAGTATTCTAGCAAGAATAATTCAAGCCTTTGTGATTCATCTAATCTTAAATTTAACCAGTGACTGGCATGAATAATTAAAACTGCTGATAGTGGAATCAAACTCCAATTTAGCAGGGTTTCCTATTTTTAAAATTGTAGCCTCAGATTTTGGCAGATTTCATGTATGGAGACGTGCTCTTTCAATGTATTTACTTAATGTTCAAACATTATAGCAGAGAGTGGGAAACAAATGCTCAGTGCCAACAATCCTTCAAAATCTTAATAGCACATCACTCCAAAATTAAGATTTTTTTCCTTTACACTGAAAGTTGCTACTTTATCATAGAAAAAACTTCAAGAGAGATAATGTAAATAGTGTAGTACAAAGGTAATTTCTTAAAGCTGTACTGACATGTATTTCTAAAATTCTAGAAACATTCACCAAATAAACAAGGCAAAACAAGTATCTGGACACTAATCTACACATACTCTTTTAGAGGAAAACATTTTTAAATCAATGACAACCTTCAGATTTACATTAATGCTTTACTGTGGTAATATTTATATGAAGTAAAATGCACTGAGATTAGATATGCAAATCAGTAAGTTTTGAAAATGTTTATATCCATGTAATCACAACCCCAATTAAGATGTAAAATATGTCTATAATCTTTTTTTTCTTTTCCCAAAGAAACCTTTTATTTAAGGAATACAAGCTTCATGAATTTCATAAATACAACTTTAGGAACATAGTGATTGTTCCCACTGTAGCTGCCCTCCTATCCACACTCCCACCCCTCTTCCTCCACCCTCTCCTATTCCCAGTCTTATTTTTTACTAAGATCTATTTACAATTAACTCTATATATAGAAGATTAACTGTACTAAGTAAAGAGTTCAACAATTATATGGAAAAAAAAAAAACTGTCCCTCAATAGTCGAGACATGTCTATAATCTTGATCTTCATTCCTCATAGGCAACCATCATCTTCATTTATACCCAATTGATTTTAGATGTTTCCCAATCTCATAAAAATGAAATCATATAACACATACTCTTTTAGGTCTAGCTTTTTCCACTCTCTATGCCTGAGAATTGCAGCTGTACTACTACAGATATCAACAGATCATTGTTTTATTGTATTATTGTGTACTATGCCACTTTATCAATCTACCATATTTGTTTATCCATTTTCCTACTGGCAGAATTTGAGTTGCTTCCAACTTTTGGCTATTATGAATTAAACTGCTTGCCATTCATGTGTAAGTCTCTTTGTGAATATGTATGTTCATTTTCTAGGGTTAAATACCTACGAGTAAAATTGCTATGTCACAGGTTATTAGCAACTTTTCACGAAACTCCCAATTTTCCAAAATGTTAATACCATTTTATACTCCCACTAGACTTGTGTAAAACTTGGAGTTGCTCTACATCCTTACCAACATTTGATATAATCAGTCTTTAATCCCTTTTGGTGCATATGAAATGATATCTCAGAGTGGTTTTAATTTTTGGATATTAGTGCTCACTCTGTCTTTTATGAAGTGTCTGTTTAAGACCTCTGCTCATTCCAAGAAAAGTATCTGTTTGTTATTGGTATGTTGAAATTTTAAACATTTTCTAGATGTAAGTCCCTTTTCAGAAATATATAATAAAAACATTTTCCCCTAATCTGTTATTTATACCTTTTAATTTTCTTAATTTTATTCTTCAATAACTATTGCATTTTGAATTATCTAAAAAATTATTTGCCTGGCCCCAGATTATGAAGATAGTCTCCAGCATTTTCTCCCTGGAACTTAGGAGTTTCAGCTTTTATGTCTAAGGTTATCATCCCTCTTGAATAAATTTTTGTCTGCTGTGTGAGATCTTTCAAGGTTTTTTTTCTTTATAAATTTATTTAGTGGTTCTAGCACTTTTTTTTTTTTGCTGAAAACTTTTCCTAAATGAACTGTCTTGACATCTTTGTCAAAAATGAACTGAAAATATATACCAAACATAATTTTTGTGGTTTTTATTTCCACAATAATTTAGAATAAGGAAGATTTACATATAAAAATTTTTTTACAGTGGTTCAATGACTTTTTAAAGTAACAAAATAATTTTTACCTCCACATCTTGAACAGTTCTTGGCTGGGCCATGCATAATTTATTAAGCAGCTGAAAAATCAGCTCTTCAATATAATAGAGAGACTCTTCATTAGCTGAGAGATTGGGATGTACTTGCTCCTGAACCTTTAAAAAAAAGTTTTTGGTTAAAGCACTGGCAAAAAATAGGAACTGAACAAAGTCAAAGAGAACCACACATAAAATTAATAATATTTTACTAGAACAATTACTCAAATAAAGACATAAAACAAAATGAAAGGAAAAAGTTATATTTGAGGGTCTATGTAAACTTTTAACCTACATAGCCCTGTTTCTTAACCTTTTTTGGCACCTTTGAATACCCATCAAAAGCCACTGAACTCTCTTCTCCCTACCACCAAACAGCATATACACATAAAGTATTCTACATAATTTCAGGATTCATGAATACTCTGAAGTCAACTAATCCACTAGAAGTCACACTAGGTCATCAATCTTTACAAAGAGGTACTATTAAAACACCCTTCTATTCTACAATTCACAGAACTTAGTAAACACTACTCAGCTTTTACAAACGCATGCTCTTATTGCCAACACCTACCTACGGTGAGCCGCCTTTGTCATTTTTAATTTTCCTAAAGTTAGAACCCATCAATCTGTCCTAAAAATAATCCAATCAGACTGGATATGAGAAATATGGTGAAAAGCAGTGCTTAGCACATAATTTAATAAGTGCTCAATAAATATTTGTTGAAAGAAATATTATTCTTTCTACTCTGTGATATTAGAAGGATGTTAGTGCTACTGGCACAAAAAAGAAAACAAAACAAATAGTCTCAGAGTTATTTTGAAAAATAGAATCAGTAATTAAAGCTTTCTCAAAAGAAAACAGCATGGAATTGACAATTTCTATCTCTATTCTCAAAACTTAGCATTAAATTCTCCCTCACATTTGGATCATGTACCCAGCACTAAATCAACCATTGCCAAAAATGCTTGACTTACAACTTAGACTTTGCCATTTCCTGAGCGATCCACCTCTGAACAAAATGAGGGACAAAAGATTAGCTTAAGATTGTATATTACAGCCTTCAATATTATGTAGGTCTACAGAATCTGTACCTAAGTCTGTTTGTTTGCAATATTAGTTACTTGTATATTCATTCTTACTCTTCTTTTAAAAATGATTTATTTTATTTATTTGAAAGGCAGAGTTAGAGAGAGAGAGAGAGAGAGAGAGAGAGAGAGAGAGAGAGAAAATCTTCCATCTGCTGGTTCACTCCTCAAATGGCCACAATGGGCCAGATGGAAGCCAGAAGCCAGGAGCTTCCTCTGAGTTGGCCACGTGGGTGCAGAGTCCCAAGTACTTGGGTCATCTTCCGCTGCTTTCCCAGGTGCCTGAGCATGGAACTGGATTGCAAGTGGAGCAGCTGGAACAAGACTAGCGCCCATATGGGATACTGGTGTTGCAGACAGCGGGTGTGCCACAATGCCAGCCCCATCATTCTTATTCTTGATCAGTGTCTCAGAAGTTTATCACTTTCATTAATCTTTTCAAGAACCACCTCTTGGTTTTGTTGATCCTATTTTATGTACAATGTATATTTCATTTATTATTCATTTATTATTTATCTTCATTATTTATTAACTTCCTGGTTTTTAAGGCATAATAATTGTACAATGGGAACCCAGAATAAAGTACTGTGTGTCATACAACCTGTACATGTACAGAAGAAGAAAAATCTAGCCAGCAGAAGCAAAGAAAACTAGGGAACCACTAGAACTTAGTATACCAGAGCTGTGTCAGACTCTACAGGTATACTGAACACAGAAATCCAGAATTAAAGAAAGGAAGTGAACAATGAAGATACAGAGGAAGAGTAGAAAAAGGGACACCTATAGGAGCCACTCCCAGACTGCCACACTCTGCACTTGACCTCACCTCATCATCCTTCTCTTAACAGACATGCCAAAATTAAAACCATCTCTGGGTGCTGGTGCCGTGGTATAGTAGGTTAAGTCTCTGCCTGTGGCATTGGCATCCCCTATGGGCCCTAGTCTGAGTCCTGTCTGTCCCACTTATGATCCAGCTCACTGCTAATGCTCCTGGAAAAGCAGTGGAAGATAGACCAAGTGGTTGGGCCCCTGCACCCACATGGGAGACCAGGAAGAAGCTCCTGGCTCCTGGCTTCAGATTGGCTCAGCTCCAGCAGTTGTAGCCATTTGGGAAGTGAACCAATAGATGGAAGACCTCTGTCTCTCTGTAACTCTGCCTTTCAAATAAATAAATCTTTAAAAACAAAATAAAACAAAAAAAACTACATCTTATACTGCTGGACTGATTCCAAGTCCCCCAATGAGAACTTGCCTTTCCAGTGTTTCTGCTTATCAGCTCCCTCTCAATATACTTTCTCTTCCCAAAGTATCACGGCTTCCTTCAGTATATTGGCCTTCTGATGCAAGCCATCATAAAGACTTATCTTGGTTTGATAACAAATCTCTTCCATTTTTCTCTAAATATTATTTTTATAAAAATCCATATATTTTAATATGCAATGTTTCTGTACTCCTCTAGTTAAAAATAGCTTCTGCTTTCCATCCTTGTTTCTTCTTCGACCTTAAGAATCTAGAAATATAGTTTTTATTTTTTAAACATTTGGGATTTTTTAAAATTTAATTGACAGGTAGAGATAGAGACAGTGAGAGAGAGACAGACAGAGAGAAAGGTCTTCCTTCCATTGATTCACTCCCCAAATGGCTGCCACGACAGGCGCTGCACCGATCCGAAGCCAGGAGCCAGGTGCTTCTTCCTGGTCTTCCATGTGGGTGCAGGGACCCAAGCACTTGGGCCATCCTCCACTACCCTCCCAGGCCACAGCAGAGAGCTAGACTGGAAGAGGAGCAACCGGGACTAGAACCCAGTGCCCAAATGGGATGCCGGCACCGCAGGCGGAGGATTAACCAAGTGAGCCATGGCGCTGGCCCCAACATTTGGGTTTTTTAAAGTTGTCTTTTTTCATTGCTTTTTAGAATAATAAAATGATCAGAAAATACACTTTCAATAATTTTAATTTTTTGAAATTTGCTGAGGCTTGCATCACAGCATATTATATGGCCTATATAACTTCAACGACAAGGTCATTAACATTAAGTAAGAAATGCAATAATCTTAAGCAAACTCATTCGGAAAACAGACAAAGCAGGCTCTCTCTCTCTTTTTTTTTTTTAAGATTTATTTTATTTATTTGAAAGACAGAGTTACAGAGAGAGGTAGAGACAGAGAGAGAGGTCTTCCATCTGCTGGTTCACTCCCCAGATGGCCGCAACGGCTGGAGCTGCACCAATCCGAAGCCAGGAGCCAAGAGCTTCTTTCAGGTCTCCCATGTGGGTGCAGGGTCCCAAGGTCTTGGGCCATCTTCCACTGAAGATGGTCTTTCCCAGGCCACTGCAGAGAGCTGGATTGGAAGAGGAGCAGCCGGGACCAGAACAGATGCCCATATGTGATGCCGGCACCTTAGGCCAGGGCTTTAACCCACTGCGCCACAGCACCAGCCCCAAAACAGGCTCTCTTTAACATAAAAGCAAAGGAAGGCAGGAAGGCAGGAAGGCAGGAAGGAAGGCAGGAAGGCAGGAAGGAAGGCAGGAAGGCAGGAAGGCAGGCAGGAAGGCAGGCAGGAAGGCAGGAAGGAAGGAAGGCAGGCAGGCAGGCAGGCAGGCAGGCAGGCAGGAAGGAAGGAAGGAAGGAAGGAAGGAAAGAAAGAAAAAGTATAGGCTATTTTCACCCATAAACCCAGAAATGAAGGCTTACATAAATTATCCACTTAAGTGAGCATTTGGCCTACCGGCTAAGATGCCAACTGGTACACCTGTATCTCATACCAGAATGTCTGGCTCCCAGGTCATGCTCCACTCGCAACTCCAGCTTCCTGCTAACGAACACCCTTGGCAGCAGCAGGACTGGCTCAGGTAGTTTAGTCCCTGCCACCCATGTGGGAGACCTGAGTTGATTCCCCAGCTCCCAGCTGTCAACTAGCCCAGCCACAGCTGGCATTTTAACAGCAAATCAGTAGTAGATGAGAACTCTCTCAGTCTATCTGCCTGCCTCTCCCTGTCTCCAAATAAAGTATCAACTAAATTGCATAATATATAAAAAGACTGCACAATATGACCAAGTTGAATTTATTCCAAGGAAGATGAAGTGAGTTTAATGCTGTAAAATGAAGCAATATAATTCACCATGTCAACAGATTAAAGAAGAAAAATAACAATGATCATCTCAGTAGATGTAAAAGAAAGCATCTGAAAAAAATTCAGCATTAATTCATAACAAAATCTCTTAGTGACCTTCCTCAAGTTGATAAAAAGTTATTTTTCACTGATTTTTAGAATAATCACATGTGATCAGAAAATATACTTTCAATAACTTTAATTTTTTGAAACTTTTGACCTTCAAGTTCTAAAGAGTATCTACAAAAGCACTAGAATAAAACAATACCTGATAGTAAAACACAAGAACTTTTCTTTTTGCGACTGAGGAAAAGGTAAGGGTATCTATTATCACTTCTATTCCATACTGTACTGGAGGTCCTAGTGCAATAAAGCAAGAGAACCAAAAGTATAAAAATCAGTAAGGGGCAAACAAATTTGCAGATGATTACTCATTGTGATGGTTAATTTTAGTGTCCAGATACTGAGATTTGCATCACAGCATGTTATATAAGCCTACATGACTTCAAAGACGTAAAGTTTTAATGACCTGGTTTAACATTATTTCTGGGTATGTCTGTAAGAGTGTTTTGGGATGAAATGAACATCTGGACTGGTAGACAGGGGCCAGAGCTGTGGCACAGCAGGTTAAAGCCCCGGTCTGCAATACCAATATCCCATATGGGCACCAGTTTGAGTCCCGGCTGCTCCACTTCTGATCTAGCTCTCTGTAATGGCCTGGGAAAGCAGTGGAAAATGCCCCCTGCATCCGCATGGGAGACACAGAAGCACCAGTCTCCTCCTTGCTCCAGATTGGCCCAGCTCTGGCCATAGAGGCCATTTTCGAAGTGAATCACTGGATGGAAGACCGACTCTCTCTCTCTCTCTCTCTCTCTCTCTCTGCCTCTCTGTAATTCTGCCTTTCAAATAAATAAATAAATATTTACCCAAAAAAATGGACTGGTAGACTACCCTCCTCAAGGCACATGGCCTCATCCAGTCTAGTGAAGCACTGAATACAACAAAAGGCTGAGTAATAGAGAACTCTTTTTATCTGCCTGTCTTCCAGCTGAGGTATCATTTAGAATGGAACTTATATCCATCAGCTCTCCTAGAACTCAGATCTTCTCAATCAGGCTGGACTTATTTCAGTGTTTTTCCTGGTTCTCTAGCTTGCCAAATGCAGACCTTGAACGTCTAAGCCTCCATAAACTCATAGCCAATTGCTTTAATAGTCTCCCTTTGTGTGTGTGTGTGTGTGTTCTAATGGTTTTGTTTCTGTGGAGAATCAATACTGCACAAGAGGCAGGCATTGTGGTGCCGTGGGTTAAACTGCCACTTGGAATGTGTGCATCCCCTCTCAGAGTGCCTGGGATTGAGTCTACCTCTGCTTCTGATACAGCTTCCTGCTTGGGTCCCTGACACCCATGTGGGAGATCCAGATGGAGTTCCTGGCTCTTGGCTTTAGTCTGGCCCAGCCCCAGCTGTCTCAGGCATTTGGGGAGCAAAATAACAGATGGAAGATCTCTCCTGCTCTCTGTCTCTCTCTGTCATTCTGCCTTCCAACTAGGTAAACGAATAAAATTTTTTAAAGCAAAATTGTGCAAATAAGTTTTGTGAATTGATTTTTTTATCAGTCTGCTCAGTGATTGAATTTTGAATCCAGCTTGCATTTGTCTTGGCAGGGCCAGACCAAGTGATTTTTTTTTTAAAGATTTATTTATTTTATTTGAAAGTCAGAGTTACACAGAGAGAGAAGGAGAGGCAGAGAGAGAGAGAGAAATCTTCCATTCACTGGTTCACTCCCAGTTGGCCGTAACAGTCAAAGCTGCGCAGAATCGAAGCCAGGAGCCAGGAGCTTCTTTTGGGTCTTCCACACAAGGACTTGGGCCATCTTCTACTGCTTTCCCAGGCCACAGCAGAGAGCCAGATCGGAAGTGGAGCAGCCAGAACTCGAATTGGCACCCATATGGGATGCTGGCACTGCAAGGGGCAGCTTTACCCACTACCCCACAGTGCCAGCCCCGTGAATTCATTTTTTAAAAAGAATTATTTTATTTCAAAGTCAAAGTTATGGAGGGGGGGGGGGGAATCTTCCATCCACTGGTTCACTACTCCCCAAATGGCTGCGAAGGCCAGGAGCCAGAAACTTCATCCAGGCCTCCATATGAGTGCAGGGTACCAACGACTTGGGCTATCTCCCATTGCTTTCCCAGGCACATTAGCAGGGATCTGGATCAGAAGTGGAGAAGCCAGGTCGACGCTGTGGCATAGCAGGTTAAGCCACTGCCTGCAGTGCCGGCATCCCATGTGGGTGCCGGTTCAAGACCCGGCTGCTCCAGTTCTGATCCAGCTCTCTGCTGTGGCCTAGGAAGGCAGAAGATGGCCCAAGTACTTGGGCCCCTGTACCCACATGGAAGACCCAGAAGAAGCTCCTGGCTCCTGGCTTGGGATTAGCCCAGCTCCAGCCATTGCGGCCCACTGAGGAGTGAACCAGCGGATGGAAGACCTCTCTCTCTCTCTCTCTGCCTCTCCTTTCTGTGTAACTCTTTCAAATAAATAAATAAATCTTAAAAAAAAAAAAAAAAAAAAAGGCCCAGCACTATGGCACAGCGGGTTAATGGCCTAGCCTGAAGCGCCAGCATCCCACATGGGCGCTGGTTCAAGTCCCAGCTGCTCCACTTCCAACCCAGCTCTCTGCTATAGCCTGGGAAAGAAGTAAAAGATGGCTCAAGTCCTTGGGCCCCTGCACCCACATAGGGGACCCGGAAGAAGGTTCTGACTCCTGGCTTTGAATTGGCGCAGCTCCGGCCATTGCAGCCAACTGGAGAGTGAAACAGCAGATGGAAGACCTCTCTCTCTCTCTCTGCCTCTCCTCTCTCTGTGTAACTCTTTCAAATAAATAAATATAAATCTTTTAAAAAATAAAAAAGAAAATGTTGCTAGGAAACAGAAAATATTGTATATAAATGGAAAAGAAACTGATATTTTTCCTAACAAGCTTAATGAAGCTAGTTATTATAATTTCAACAAATACAAACTAACTGATAAAAATAATTTGAAGGGGGGAGCGGAAAAGAAGATGACCACAGGAAAGTACTAATAAGGAAGTAGTACTCGTTAAAGAAGTTTGTGTAAGCAAAGTTTAAGTAACAGAGTTAGAATTTCATAAGCCAATGTCAGAAAGTCAGGCTTTATAATCTTCTTTTAAATTCAAAATAGGTACTAGGTAAATACTTCCTTTCACACCACATACTTCTTTAATAACAAGAAGAAACTTACATACATCTTAGCATTCTACAAGATTTGTAGAAAAACAAAACTTCTTTTCATATAAAACACTTATATGGCAAGTACAGCAATGGATTTCCTAAGTTGTTTTCTTACAGAATCTTTCCATAAAAGACCAAGGATCCTACTAAGTGAAAATAACTAATAATGTCTAACTGAGTTGGACTTTTAAAAAAATGTATTTATTTATTTGAAAGGCTGAAGAAAAGAGAGACCGCTCCCAACTGCTGGTTCAATGCCAATATGCTTGCAATGGCTGAAGGTGAGGAATTCAATCCAGGTCTCCCACAAAGATGGCAGAAACACAATCACTTGAGCCACTGTCTTCCAGAGTCTGTATGTGTAGGAGGCCGGAGTCGGGAAAGCAGTGGGGTATCCATCCCAGGCACTCCAATAAAATGTGATGTCTTAATTGCTAGGCCAAATGCCAACCCTCAGATGGATTTTTTTCTTTGATTATGGTCTCTGTAAGTAACTTAACAAAGTACTCAAGTTTTTTATGCCAAACTTCTTCATTTAATATGAAAATAGTCCTAAGGACAAATACACAATCCCACTCATAAATACTCTAATGAGACATCAAGATGACAATGAAAAGACAATGGCAGTTTTGTACTTCTACAGTATTTATTATCTCAGCACCCAAGAGACAGTATATATAAAATCAACTAATCAAAACAAACTCATCTCTATTTTTCTGAAAGACTAGTCAGAAAAAGAGCAATTAAGATAATTTTCAGTCTTTAAAAGTATATTAACAAGTTAGACCCATATTTTAGTTACACCATATTTTCAAAGTGCCAGAAGGCTATTTCCTTACACATATACTATAAATAGAATAGTGGTAATATTATAAATACATGTATAAACACATAAAGTATTTTAATTTTAAATTTTGTCCTAAATACTGCATTTGACAAGGTATACAAATTTTATTTTCTAATTTATATTTTTCAGTTTTACATATTCACAGTAAAAAATTTAAGTAGCACATGCTAACATTTGAGTTTCAGGTATAATCTGAAAATAAATGCCTTTGGCTACACAGTCTGACTGGCATTTATTTATGCCAAATTTGTCATTCTATCACCAATATCTTTAAAAATTTTTTGCTTTTCTTTTTTAAAGATTTATTTTAAAGGCAGAGTTACAGAAAAAGCAGAGGTGGGGAGGGAGGGAGGGGGGGAGAGAGAGAGAGAGAGAGAAAGAGAGGTCTTCCATCTGCTGTTTCACTCCCCAGATGGCTGCAATGGCCAGAGCTGCACCTATCCGAGGCCAGGAGCCTCTTCTGGGTTTCCCACGTGGGTGCAGGGGCCCAAGGACTTGAGCCATCTTCTACTGCTTTCCTAGGCCATAGCAGAGAGCTGGATCAGAAGTGAGGCTGCCGTTACTCAAACTGGTGTCCACATGGGATGCTGGTACTGCAGGCTGCTGCTTTACCTGGTATGCCACAGCGCCAGCCCCACAGAAGTTTCTGATACAGAAGTTTCAAATATCAGCTGAATACACTGGAAGTTTTTTCATTCTGAAAGTCAAGTCAATTTAAAAAGAGATATTTCATTCAAAGATATTCACTAAAACTACAAACTACTGCTGACAAGAGTAGCATTTTGCTATGCAGTCAAGATGATGCCTGGCACTCTAGAATCCTGTATCAGAGGGCTTGGGTTTGAGACCCAGATCAGCTTCAGATTCCAGTTTCTAGCCAATGCTGGAAGGAGGTGATGGCTCAAGCAACCCAATCCCTGCCACCCACATGAGAGAGCTACAGTATGAATTCCAGTACTTGGCTTTAGCTTGGCCCAACCCAGGCTGTTGTAGGTATTTGGGGAGTGAACAAGTGGCCAGGGAATCTCTTTCTGTCTTTCAAATAAATAAAATACATACTTTTTTAAAAATAAGAGAGAAAAACTTTATTCATAGATTAGAAGACTCAATATTGATAAGATGTTAATTCCTGGGGCCGGTGCTGTGGTGTAGTAGGTTAAGCCGCTGCCTTTGGTGCCTGCACCCCATATGGGTGTTGGTTTGAGTCCCAGTTGGATCCAGCTCCCTGCTAATGGCCTGGGACAGCAGTGAAAGATGGCCCAAGTGCTTGGGCCCCTGCACCTGTGTGGGAGACCCAGAAGAAGCTCCTAGCTCCTGGCTTAAGATCAGCCCAGCTCTGGCTATTGCAGCCATTTGGGGAGTGAAACAGCAGATGTAAGACCTTTCTCACTGTCTCTCTCTCTCTCTCTCTCTCTGTAACTCTGACTTTCAAGTAAATAAATAAATCTTAAAAAAAATGAAAATTAGGGCAGTGCTGTGGTGTAGTGGGTAAGGCCGCTGCCTGCAGTGCCAGCATCCCATATGGACGCCGGTTCGAGTCCCGGCTGTTCCGCTTCCCATCCAGCTCTCTGCTATGACCTGAGAAGGCAGTGGAAGATGGCCCAAGACATTGGGCCCCTCTGCACCTGCGTGCAAAGACCCGGAGGAAGCTCCTAGCTCCTCGTTTCAGATAGGCACAGTTCCAGCCGTTGTGGCCGACTGGGGAGTGAACCAATGGATGGAAGACCTTTCTCTCTCTCTCTCTCTCTGCCTCTGCTTCTCTCTGTGTGTAATTCTGACTTTCAAATAAATAATTAAAAAAAAATGAAAATTAAAAAATGTCAATTCTTCACTAATGGTCTTAATTCAACACAATCCAAATCAAAATTCCAGCAGGCTTTTTTGTAGAAATTTACATGTGGATTTAAAAATCCCTACAATAACCAAAACAACTCTAAGAACAAAGCCCTAAGACTAAAATCATCTGGTTTCAAGAATTTTCATAAAGCTAGGTTAATCAAAATAGTGTGATGCTGATGGAAAGAAAAGCAAAAAGATCAAAGCAACAAAACAGAGATTCTAAAAATAAATCCACATAATATATGAATGAATGATTTTTTTCAAAAAGACATGAAGATCGTCAGCAAAGGAGCAAGGACAACCTTCTCAAGAAATGGTGAACAACCAAAAACCCATATGCATGAAACCAAATATATTATGTACAGAGTCATCATATCACATATAAAAATTAACTAAAATCAACCATGGCACTAAATGTGAAACCTAAAACTATAAAACTCCTAGAAGAAAAACAAATAGAGAAAAATGTTGTCACCCTTAAGCAGAGAATGTTTTTTAAGATTTATTTACTTATTTGAAAGGCAGAATTACAGAGAGATAGAGGAAAACAAAGAGAGAGAGAGAGAGAGAGAGAGAGAGAGAGAGAGAGAGAGAGAAACAGATCTTCCACTTGCTGGTTCACTCCTCAAATGGCTGCAACATTTGGAGCTGAGCTGGTATGAGGGCAGGAACAAGGAGCTTCCTCTGGCTCTGCCACATTAGTGGCAGGGGCCCAAGTCCCTGGGCCATCCACTGCTACTTTCCCAGGCACATTAGCAAGGAGCTGGATCAGAAGTGGAGCAGCCAGAACATAAAACAGCACTTGGATGAGATGCTGGCATTACAGGCAGTGGCTTTACCCACTAAACCACACCACCAGTTCCCCTCTTTTCTTTTTTTTTTTTTTAAGATGAATTTTATTTATTTGAAAGACAGAGTTACAGAGAGAGGTAGAGACAGAGAGAAAGGTCCTTCATCCACGGGTTCACTCCCCAGATGGCCACAATGGCCAGAGCTGCGCCAATTCGAAGGCAGGAGCCAGGAGCTTCTTCCAGGTCTCCCATGTGAGTGCAGGGTCCCAAGGACTTGGGCCATCTTCTACTGCTTTCCCAGTCCATAGCAGAGAGCTGGATTGGAAGAGGAGCAGCTGAAACTAGAATCAGCACCCATATGGGATGCTGGCGCTTCAGGCCACAGCTTTAACCTGCTCCACCACAGTGCTGGTTCATCTTTTTTTTTTTTTTTAATTTATTTATTTGAAAGGCACAGTGACAGAGACAGAGAGGCAGAGAGAGAGAGATCTCCGTCTATTGGTTCACTCCCCACATGGCCACTACAGCCCAGCCCATGCTGCATCAGGCCAAAACTAGGAACCAGGAACTCTGAGTCTCCTACGTTGGTGGCAGGGGCCTAGATAAATTTGGCCATCTTTCACTGCTTTCCCAGGCACATGAGCAGGGAACTGGATTAGAAGCGGAGTAGCTAGGACTTGACTGACACCTAAACATGGGATTGTGGTATGGATGCCTGTTTAGTCTTCCTGTGGGAAACCCGGAAGAAGTTCCTGGCTCCTGGCTTTGGATCAGCACAGCTCCAGCTGTTGCAGCCAACTGGGGAGTGAACCAGTGGATGGAAGACCCCACCCCCCCACCTCTCCTCTCACTTTGTGTAACTCTGACTTTCAAGGAAATAAATACATTTTTGGAAAAACAAAAATCCTGGAATAGTAGGGGATGGACCAGGCCAAAGCTGGTAGCCAGATATTCAACGCAGCTCTCCCAAGTGGGTAGCAGGGATTTAACTACTGGAGCCATCCACTGCCTCTGTGGGTCTGTATTAGCTGGAAGCTGGAGACAGAAGGAAGAGCTGGATACCAAAGCTAGGCACTGTGATGTGGGACATGGGTATTCTAACTGACATCTTAATTGTTAGGCTACATGATTATCTCCAAAATGTAGTTTAATTAAATGCAGGTAAGTACAGGATAGAAATTTCATTCTATTTAGTTTAACATTAGCTGAGGACTTATCATAAAATAACAAAATACATAAGAAAGATTGGCTCAAGTTAAAATTTTTGTTATCAGAATTGTATTTGGCAGGCACCGCGGCTCACTAGGCTAATCTTCCGCCTGCAGTGCCGGCACCCGGGTTCTAGTCCCGGTTGGGCTGCCAGATTCTGTTGGGTTACTCCTCTTCCAGTCCAGCTCTCTGCTGTGGCCCGGGAAGGCAGTGGAGGATGGCCCAAGTCCTTGGGCCCTGCGCCCGCATGGGAGACCAGGAGGAAGCACCTGGCTCCTGGCTTCGGATCGGTGCAGCGCGCCGGCCATAGCAGCCATCTGGAGGGTAAACCAACAGAAGGAAGACCTTTCTCTCTGTCTCTCTCTCTCTCTCACTGTCTAACTCTGCCTGTCAAAAAATTTTTTATTTGAATGGAATTAAATAGCTTATGAGCCATTTCCCATAATGTCACCTTCATACAAAGCAGGCCATTCGCCTATAAAGCTAAGAAAGTACAGACTAGAAATGATTCCCTACTTGTTCCAGCGGCAGAGCATTTGGAAGTCAGTACTCTTTGCAGAATGTGAAACAGTAAGACATTTATATTCCACCATGGTTAGCAAGTGCAAAGTTGGTAAAAATGATTATAAAACTTAAAATCAAAACTAGAGACATGGGGCCAGCGCTGTGGCACAGAGGATTAAACTGCTGCTTGCACATATACCAGCATCCCATACCAGAGAACTGGCTCAAATCCTATCACTCCGAGTCCCACCAACTCTGATCCAGCTTCCTGCTAATGCACCAGGGAAAGCAGTGAATGGTGACCTAAGTACTTGTGTCACTGTCACCCATGTGAAGTTCCTAATTCCTGGCTTTGGCCTGGCTCACTCCTGGCTGTTGAAGTCATTTAAGGAGTGAATCAGAAGATGGAAAACTGTGTGTGTCTGTGTGGGGTGTCCTTCTGTCACTCAGACTTTGAAATAAATAAATCTGTTAAAAAAAAAAAACCAAAAAGCCAACCTATAGGTGTATGTCTATAAGAAAAAAACAAGTATGATAAGTCATTTTCCTTCGAAGAAATCTCGACATCTCTTGTTCATTAACTTTACAATATTCTGCTAATCACTGGACAGTAAAGATTTTTAAAACATTTCTGAGAGAAAAATAATACTGGCTTTTTCCCTCCTGCGAACTAGAAAAGATCAATATCACTAAATTTGTCTTATTCATTAAAAGTTTAAGAATTCCTGGGTGGGGCAATTGTTTAGCCTGGTGGTTAAGATGCCAAGGAAGGGGTTGGTGCTGTGGATAGTATTCTAAGCCTCCTTCTGTGGCGCTGGCATCCCATATGGGCGCTGGCTTATGTCCCAGCTGCTCCTCTTCCAATTCAGCTCTCTGGTATGTCCTGGGAAAACAGTAAAAGTTGGCCCAAGTGCTTGGGCCCTTGCACCCACACAGGAGACTGGAAAGAAGCTCCTGGCTAAAGGATTCAGATCAGCCTAGCTCTGGCCTTTGTGGCCATTTGGGAAGTGAACCAGCGGATGGAAGACCTTTCTCTCTGTTATTCCCTCTTTCTGTCTGTAACTCTACCTCTCAAATAAATAAAATAAATCTTACAAAAAAGAAAAAAGGAAATAGCAAGATAGCAAGACAAATTAAAAAAAAAAAAAAAAAGATGCCAATGAAGACATCCCCATCTCCTATACCAGAGTACCTTGGATTTGATGCCTGGCTCCAGCTCGACTCCAGTTTTCTGGCTAATGTCTATCCAAGGAAGCAGCAGTTATGGCTTCAGTAATTGGTTTCCTGCTCCCCATTTGGGAGACCAGGATTGAGTTCTCAGCTCCCTGCTTTCATACCAGTCCAGCTACAGCCAATGCAGACACCTGGGGAGTGAAAGATCAGATGGGAGCCCTCTATCTATCTCTCTACCTCACATATAAACAAATATACAATTAAATGGGGAGGGGGGCGGATCCCTGGGGCAAACTCCTACATCCCTCAGCATTCTACCGTAAGTATTCTTTCTTGAAGAAGATGCTTGACATGGAACTTGTACCAAGGCAGAGGGTCTCCTTTCCCTCCTTTCCTTTCACAAATGCCCTCCTTCCACTACACTTAAGGAAAGGCAGAGCTCTCACATATCCTGAAACTCACCATGGCATTACTCTAGGATGAAATAAATAAATAAATACTAGAACACTAAACGGAGAGAACTGTGCTTTTATTTCAGTAACTTGCCCCTTCCATCCTATTGTCAAAAAACACATCTTCCTGATGGCCCAAGTGCTTGGACCCCTGCCACCCACGTGGGAAACCCAGATAAAGCTCCTGGCTCCTGGTTTCAGCCTGGCCCAGCCCTGGCTGTTGCGGTCATTTGGAGAGTGAACCAGCAGAGTGAAGATCTGTGTGTGTGTGTGTGTGTGTGCACGCGCGCGCGTGTGTGTCTATTTCTCTATCTGTAACTCTGCCTTTCAAATTAGTAAATAAATCATTTTAAAAAATTCTCCTCAGGGAACAAGCCAGGAAAATAAAGAAAAAAGAATATTTTTAAGACATACTTAAGATATATTACAGCCGGCGCCGTGGCTCAATAGGCTAATCCTCCACCTTGCGGCGCCGGCACACCAGGTTCTAGTCCCGGTCGGGGCGCCGGATTCTGTCCTGGTTGCCCCTCTTCCAGACCAGCTCTCTGCTGTGGCCAGGGAGTGCAGTGGAGGATGGCCCAAGTGCTCGGGCCCTGCACCCCATGGGAGACCAGGATAAGTACCTGGCTCCTGCCATCGGATCAGCGCGGTGCGCCAGCCGCGGCGGCCATTGGAGGGTGAACCAACGGCAAAGGAAGACCTTTCTCTCTGTCTCTCTCTCTCACTGTCCACTCTGCCTGTCAAAAAAAAAAAAAAAAAAAAAAGATATATTAAGGTTACTACTACCTAGGCCATTCAATAGAAAAACAATCAAGTTGGGGCCAGCACTGTGGCACAGCAGGTTAAAGCCATGGCCTGAAGTGCCAGCATCCAATACAGGCACTGGTTGTAGTCCCGGCTGCTCCTCTTCCAATCCTGCTCTCTGCTATGGTCTGGGAAAGCAGTAGAAGATGGCCTAAGTCCTTGGACCCCTGCACCCACGTGGGAGACCCAGAAGAAGCTCCTGGCCTCTGGCTTCAGATAGACGCAGCTCCGCCTGTTGCGGCCATCTGGGAAGTGAACCAGCAGATGGAAAACCTCTCTCTGTCTCTACCTCTCTCTGTAACTCTTTCAAATAAATAAAATAAATTTTTAAAAGAAAAACAATCAAACCAAGTTTTCATACCTTAGCTAGCTATATATAGTTTAGATATTTATTTATTTATTTGAAAGAGTTACACAAAGAGAGAAGGAGAGGCGGGGGAGGGAGGGTCTTCCATCCGCTGGTTCATTCCCTAGATGGCTGCAACAGCCAGAGCTGCACCAATCCGAAGCCAGGAGCCAGGAACTTCTGTCTCTCTCATGAGGGTTCAGAGGCCCAAAGACTTGGGTCATCTTCCACTGTTTTCCCAGGCCATAGCAGAGAGCTGGATCAAAAGTGGAGCAGCCTGGACTTGAACTGGCGCCCATATGGGATGCTGGCACTGCAGGAGGTGGCTTTACCCACTATGCCACAGTGCCAGCCCCATCTAGCTATTTTACAAATTGAATTCAGAAAGTGAGATGATTGGCATGACACATATTAACACATTCATTTTTTTTAATATTTATTTATTTATTTGAAAGGCAGAGCTAGAAAGAGCAGAGACATCTTTCATGTGCTATTCACTCCCCAAATGGACACAACAGGCAGAGCAGAGCTGACCCGAAGTCAGGAGCCAGGAGTTTCCTCCAGGTTTCATACGTGGGTGCAGAGGCCCAACCATTTGTGCCATCCTCCACTGCTTTCCAGTGCATTAGTAGGGAGCTGGATCAGAAGTGGAGCACCCAGGACTTGAACTGACACCCACATAGGATTGCAGGCGGCAGCTTTACCTGCCATGCCACAGCACTGGCCCCAACACAGTCATCTGAATTAAAAAATTAAGTCAGATTTTTGAAAAAAATATAAAAATGATGATCCTGGAAGGCTTGACAGCAACAATGCCAGAATCTCATATCCGATGTGGCATCCCACATCAGAGTGCTAGCTCAAGTCCCACCAACTCCGCTTTTGACCCAGCCTCCTGCTATGCACTTGGGACAGCAGCAGCAAATACTTGTGTCATTGCCACCCACATGGAAAAATCTGGATGGAGTTCCTACCTCCTGGTTTTGGCCTGGCCCAAAGGTTGAAGTTATTTAGGGAGTGAACAAGCAGATGGAAAATCTGTCTCTTCCTCTCTGGCCTTACTAATTCAGTTATGTAGTAGTTAAATTCCATAAAACAAGTAAATGCAGTAAACAGAATTCAAAGATGGCCCCCAAGTCTCTCACCCACTTATATAAATGCCCAGCATAGTCCCCTCTCCTTAAGCATGGGCAGCACCTGTGAATATGATGGGCTATCATTCCTGTGATTAGGTCTCTACATGGCAAATTCCTGTGATGAAGTCACCACAGCCACTAGTCAACTGACTTTTGAGTTGATCAAAAGGGAGTCCTATGGGCCGGCACTGTGGCGCAGTAGGTTAATCCTTCACCTGTGGCGCCAGCATCCCATATGGGTGCCGGTTCATGTCCCTGCTGCTCCTCTTCTGATCCAGCTCCTTGCTATGGCCTGGAAAAGCAGTAGGAAACAGCCCAAATGCTTGGGCTCCTGCACCTGTGTGGAAGACCCAGAAGAAGCTCCTGGCTCCTGGCTTTGGATAGGCCCAGTTCTGGCCGTTGCAGTCATTTGGGGAGTGATCCAGCAGATGAAAGACCTTTCTCTCTGTCTCTTCCTCTCAATGTCTATAAACTCCACTTCTCAAATAAATAAAAATCTTTAAAAAAAAAAAAAGGGGGGGGGGGGAGGGCGTGCAGTCCTGACCTAATCAGGTGAATCCTTTAAAAGTGGATCTAGAAGTACAAGACAAGAAGTAGCAATTTACGCATTTCTGTCAACCTTGCTATGCTAAGGGCTGTTTAGCAAGGAATGGCGGCAGCCTTTGGGAACTGAGGGTATCAATCCTGTAACTGAAAGGAAATGAATTGTGTCAATAATCTTATGATTATTCAGCTTGGGAGGAGAGATCAAGACTCAAATGAGAGACCAAAGCCTCAAACAAAATCTTGATTTCAGACTTGTAAGATGCCAACAGAAAACCTAGCTAGGCAGTTCCAAGACTTCTGACCTACAGAAACTGTGAGATATAAATGGGTATTGTATTAAGCCACTATGTCTATGATAATTTGTTATCCATCCAATACAATGAGCTAGAACTGTAGCTCCAAGGACTCAATAAAAACATATTTAAGAACGAGATATGGGGCCAGTGATGTGGTGTAGTGGGTTAAGCCACCACCTGCAGTGCTGGCGTCCCATATGGGCACAGGTTCAAGACCTGGCTGCTCCACTTCTGATCCAGCTCCCTGTTAATGCATGTGGGAAAGCTGCAGAAGAGGCCCAAGTGCTTGGACACCTGTGCCCATGTGGGAGACCTGGAAGAAGCTCCTGGCTCCTGGCTTCCACTTGGCCCAGTCCCAGCTATTGTGGCCATTTAGGAAGTGAACCAGCACATGGAAGACCTATCTTGCTTTGTCTCTTCCTCTATCTATATATAACTTGGCCTTTCAAATAAAAAAAAAAAATCTTTAAGAAAAAAAGGCTGAGATAAATTAAAAAGGCATTTTATCAATATATATTGTATTGGTCACAGTGTAATGAAATTAATATTATTTTTACCATCCAATTTTTTTGGATACACTGAATTAAACAAAGGACCTCTAAGTAAAAAAGTTAAAAAAGTAAGCTATAGTTATTATTTTATAAGTCCTAAAAAAGCCAACAAATGAAAAAGCAAATAACTCTAAAAACCAGGTAATGAATTATTTTCCAACTCAGGTGATTTCCAACTTCTTGCTTTAAACAAAATTAAAGGAGAACCTAATTAAGTTGCTGGTTAAGAAATCATCAAAAGCAAACTTTGATGACAGGTATACTATGTAATTTTAAACAGTCATATAATTTGAAGTTAAAAACTGGATTTGGTATCTTTAAATGTTTCTTCTATTTATGTAACAAAAGTTCTTAGGATTTACATCTATAAAAATGGAAACAGGAAAACAACTGATGCTAAAACCTGATTTACTAGAGCAAGACCCTATCTCATTATAACAATAAATAATATTTGCTCATGAAACATGAACTAAAAATCATACAGAGTATACAGATATTATTGAGATATGCATATTCAATATTCATATGGTTGGTTCTAGGGGAAATTTTTAAAAATTCAATATTAGACTTTTTATTCTTATAAGAAGTATAAATACAAAGGAGAGATAAAAGACTTTTAAACATATATATATATATATATATATAAAACACACATGTATGTGGGGGAAGTGGAATGAAAAGTCACAGGGATAAAAAGTAAAATTATCAACTGTTAAAGAAGCACTCTGACATGTATTTTTAGAGATTTTTATTGATTTGAAAGGCAGAGTTATAGACAGAGAGAGAGACAGAGAAAGGGAAAGAGCTTCTATCAACTGGTTCATTCCCAACATGGCCACAATGGCTGGGGCTGAGCCAGATCATAGCCAGGATCCTGGAACTGGCATTTTAGATGGCAAGGGCCCAAGTGCCTGCACCATCTTCTGCTGCTTCTCCAGGCACATTAGTAGGGAGCTGGAACAGTACCGAAGCAGCTGGAACTTGAACCTGCACTCATATGGGATGCTGCTGTTGAAGGTGGCAGTTTAAACCCCTGTACCAGAAGGCAGGCCCCAACATGTGCATTTTAAAAGGATGGCAGGTATAAAACTATTTGGGTATTTAGATTGCATTACATACACTTAAAAGACTGATGGAGGGGTCAAGGTTGTGGCATACTGGTTTAAGCCTCCATTTGCGATGCCAGCATCCCACTTGGGTGCCGTTTCAAGTCCCAGCTGTTCTGCTTCCAATCCAGCTTCCTGCTAATGTACCTGGGAAAGTAGCAGAAAAATGGCCCAAGTACCCCTGCACCCATGTTGGAAACCCTGATGAAGCTCCTGGTTTCAGCCTGGCCCAACCTTGGCCACTGTGGCCATCTAAGGAGTGAACAAGTAGATGGAAGATCTCTGTGTGTGTATCTCTGCCTGTCAAATAAATAAATAAATCTTAAAAAAAAAAAAATGACAGAAACGTTTTACAACTTCACTATTTATAACACATACAAAATCATCCTCTGAAAGTATTTACAATGAAACAATGAAAATTGTTAAATATCAATGGAAAAACATGCAGGTTTTGTGAAATTCTTTGGGGGATATGCAGGGAAAGAAATTAGAAAATTTCTACTTGAGGAGAAAGAACAGAGAAGCTGCAATGTGTGGTATGAGAGAGGGAAAGGATGATAACTAGGTTGCTGGCTCAGGAACTGGGTATATCATTTATCCTGGAGATGTAGGTTTTTGGGAGAAAATAACAAGTCTGGGTTATGTTGTGAACACCTGTGAACATCCCCATGGAACTCTTCAAAAAACAAGACAGATGTAGCAGTTTTAGATAGACTTCAAGGAAAGGTCTCTTCAAGAAGTTTTACTATAGGGTCCGGCACTATAGGTGACGGCATAGCGTCATCTGCTGTCTGCAGTGCCAACATCCCAGATGGGTGTTGGTTTGAGTCTCAGCTGCTCCACTTCTGATCCAGCTCTTTGCTATGGCCTGAGAAAGCAGCAGAAGATGGCCCCAGTCCCTGGACCCCTGCACCCAACCTACATGAGAGTTCCAGAAGAAACTCCTGGCTCCTGGCTTCGGATCGGCCCAGATCCAACAGTTGCAGCCATTTGGGAAGTGAATCAGCGGATGGAAGACCTCTCTTTCTGTGCCTCTGCCTCTCTCTAACTCTGCTTTTCAAATAAATAAATAAAAATCTTAAAAAAAAAAAAAAGACATTTAACTATAAAGGTTCAAATGACTTTAAAGGGCCAGTTAGGTGATTATTTAGGGAAGGGTGTTGCAGGCAGAAGATACATCATCTACAAAGTTGTGAGACTAGGAACAAGGAAGCCAGTAAAAGGCAGGAGTAGATCAGACAAGAAAGGGTAGTAAATAAAGTAAGAGCATTACAAGGCATGAGGGACAGCACCAGAACATACAAGAGCTAGCCACTGAAAGGACTTTGGTTTTTTTTTTTTTTTTTAAAGATTTACTTGAAAGAATTACACAGAGAGAAGGAGAGGCAGAGAGAGAGAGAGAGAGAGAGAAGTCTTCCATCCGCTTGCTCATTGGCCACAATGGCCAGAGCTATGCCGATCAGGAGCCAGGAGCCAGGAGCTTCTTCTGGGTCTCCCATGCGGGTGCAGGGGCCTAAAGACTTGGGCCATCTTCCACTGCTTTCCCAGGCCATAGCAGAGAGCTGGATTGGAAGAGGAGCAGCCGGCTCTCAAACCGGCACCCATATGGGATGCCGGCGCTTCAGGCCAGGGCATTAATCTGCTGCACTACAGCGCTGGTCCCAGAACTTTGACTTTCATTCAAAGAAGCACTAAGTTCTTAAGAAGAGTGACACAATCTCACTTTACTGTGTTGAGAGGAGATGGAATGAGGCAAAAGTAGAAGAGAGGTGAACAACAACGAGGCTGTCTCAATACTCTAGGAAACTGATGATGACTTGGCTCCAGGTGATAGAAGTGGAAAAGTACAAAATGATGTCTGAATATAGTTGTAATGTGAAATAGAGCTGAAAGGATTCGCTGACAGATTAGAAGTATGACATGAAAAAAAGAATTAAAGCATAGCTACAGATTTTCAGTTTGGGCTGGCATTGTGGCACAGCGGGTTACGTGGCTGCTTGGGTTACCCAGATCCCATATCAAGTGCCTAAGGTCAAGTACTGTGTCGGGTTCCAATCCAGCTTCCTGTTAATGTACACCATGTACATTATGTACATTAATGTACACTTCATTCCCTGCTACCCATGTGGAAGACCCCAGTGGAGTTCCTGACTGCTGATTTGAGCCTATCCCAGCCCCACTAGGGCAGTAAACCAGCAGATGGAAGATAATCTCTCTTTCTCAATCTGCCTTTCAAATAAATAAACTTTAGAAAAGACTTTTAGTTTGAGCAACTAGAAGGATGAATAGCCTCTTACTGATAAGGGAACCACTACAAAAGGAGCAAGTTTTGGGGGGAAGGAGGGATGTCATTATTAGTTGAGATATCTAGCATGTCTATGTGGAAGCATTCAGAAAAAAGACAAACATCCCAATGTAGGAGAGATCAAATTTGGAAATCATCAGGTACAGATGATACGTGAAACAGTGAGGCAGAGTAGAATATCTAGGAGAATGAGTGTAACTATAAGTCTAAAAACTAAACTCTGGGGAGGTCAGAATGAGGTGACTGGGAAAATAAAGAGGAACATGAAAGGAGAAGACCCAAAGGAAAATGCAGAGAAAACCAGGAGAGTCTGGTGTTCTGAAAGCCAAAGGAGGAAAGGATTTCAAGGAGGAAGAGATCAACTGTAACGTGCCTCTAAAAAGTCGATTTAAAAACTACAATAGTGCTTTGGAAAGGAAGAGATACTGTTTTGAGTTTACAAAATCATTTAATGTAGTGGGGTATAGAAAACTACTTGAACTAATACTAGTGCTCATATATCCAGATCTTACTGGTATTTGCACTGTGTTGCTTCACTCCTACACAATAACATATGAATTACTGACTGCATTATACAGTTCAAAAGCTTACTACTGAGCTGGCGCCGTGGATCAATAGGCTAATCCTCCACCTTGCGGCGCCGGCAAACCGGGTTCTAGTCCCGGTTGGGGCGCCGGATTCTGTCCCGGTTGCCCCTCTTCCAGGCCAGCTCTCTGCTATGGCCAGGGAGTGCAGTGGAGGATGGCCCAGGTGCTTGGGCCCTGCACCCCATGGGAGACCAGGAAAAAGCACCTGGCTCCTGGCTCCTGCCAGGATCAGCGCGGTGCGCCGGCTGCAGCGGCGGCCATTGGAGGGTGAACCAGCGGCAAAAGGAAGACCTTTCTCTCTCTGTCTCTCTCTCTCACTGTCCACTCTGCCTGTCAAAAAAAAAAAAAAAAAAAAAAAAAAAAAAAAAAAAAAAGCTTACTACTTACTATCATGTTTTTATGTAAAAGAAGAAAAGAATTTCAGGTTGTTAATTTTTAACATTTCTATATCACATAATGCTAAATCTATTAGTCCCATTAAAATTCCTTGCTGATCCAAATATGCAGGCTAACAGAGGATATAATCAAAGTACTATTCCCTTGAACAAGAGGCTATGGTTAATATAAAAGACATATATTTGATTTATGTCAAGTGGTAATATAGGTAATGCTTTGGCTACTCAGCATAAAACACTTTAATGGAATATTACTGCTCCAAATATACCATACCAAAATTAAACTGAAAATAGAAGGCGACTACTAAATCATGGCTGACAGGGAGCCAACTGCAGCAAGTTAAAACGCATTCCTAATGCTCATCCAGTACTGGCTGAACCCCTTGAGTCAGTTTGGGTCATTATTAGTTTGGAGTAATTCCAAATGACTCCCTCGAGTTCTACTGTTACATTTAGTGGCTTTAAGAAATCCAGATCTGGCCTTATGTCAAAACAAAAACAAAAATTAAAAAAAAAAATCATAGGATGTCTTACTAGTTTCTTGTTTAGACTGATATTTCCAAACACGATTCTAATCAGGTTAATCTAATTACTTCGGTGTATAAATGATAACTCCACAGTAAGTACTTCTTATTCTCAATTAGAGACACTAACTAGGTCTACCTATATATAGTCTACCACAGTGGCCTTATCTCCTTTTTTGGTTTGTTTTTTAAAAACAAGTCCTGTTCCTATCCTTCCCTCTGTTCAAAATCTCTCCCTTTCTCTTGTTAATTCCAACTGATCTTTCAGATAATTGTTTACTTCTTTTTCTATCTCTCCCAGGCCTCTGCCACAGCCATGTGGGATGCAAGCTTTGTGACAGTAAGGGCCTTGCTAGGTCCTCATGACCAAGAACAGACACTAGACACTCAGTAATTTATTTTAATATATCCTCCAGAATTCAGTACATCTTAAAGAAGGCTTCTTTGACTCCATTACACACCAGTGACATTAATTTTATTTTCTCAAATCACCCTATACTTTTCTTGTTGGCCCAAGGAAAGATCTCCTGTCATTTTGGGACCAGCACTGTAGCATAGTAAGCTAAGCCTCCGCCTGCCATGCCGGCATCCAATTAGGTGTCGGTTCATGTCCCAGCTACTCCTCTTCTGATCCACCACTCTGAGATGGCCTAGGAAAGCAGTAGAAGATGGCCCAAACGCTTGGTCCCCTTCACCCCCGTGGGAGACCCAGAAGAAGCTCCTGGCCCCTGGCTTCAGATCGGCTTAGCTCCGACTGTTGCGTCCATTTGAGAAGTGAACAAGCAGATGGAAGACCTTTCTCACTGTCTCTCCCTCTCTCTAAGTCTACCTCTCAAATAAATAAATGAAATATTAAAAAAAAAAAAAAGATCTTGTGCCATTTTCTAAAACAAACTTCTGAGACACAGGCACAAAGGCAGAAACACGGGGCTGATGCTGTGGTGTAGTGGGTCAAGCTGCCGTCTGCAGCACCAACATCCCACATGGGAGTTAGTTCAAGTCTGGCTGCTCTACTTTCAATCCAGCTCCCTGCTAATGTGCCTGGGAAACAGCAGAGGATGGCCCAAGTACTTGGGCCCCTGCACCCACGTGGGAGACCCAGATGAAGCAAGCTCCTTTCTCATGGCTTCAGCCTGGCCCAGGCCTGGTGGTTGTCATCTGGAGAGTGAACCAGCAGGTGGAAGATCTCTCTCCTCTCTCTGTCTCTCCCTATCTCTCTGTAACTCTTTCAAATAAACAATTCTTTAAAAAAAAAAAAAAGGAATTAAAAAAAAAGGCAGAAACACTAAACCGCATCAGATTTTACATACGCGTTTCTGAATCAAAGCTCCTAGTTTTTCTTTGCCATAGATTGCTATTAATTAATCCAGACATTCTCTCACATCTCTTGCCTTTTAGATAGCTATCTACCAGCAAATTATCATGGGATGGAGAGATTCATATTTAACCTGAATCAAATTAGACTCAGTAACAAAATAACTCAACCAATTCTTTCTGGCTCTCTCTGACATTTCCAACTACAGATGGTAAGACAACAGACATTTTCTTTTCCATGGATAGCTTGGTTCAGAACAATTACAGAAAGGACATCTACAAAGGAAGGATCAGGGACTGAAAAATCTGATTAAATCATTTTCAGATAGAGTGGGTATTTAACATAGCATTGAAGACACTTGTGTCCTGCATCAGAGCACGTGAGTTCAATCTGGGCTTCAGCTCCTGACTCCAGCTTTCCAACAATGCAGATCCTAGGAGGCACTGGTGATGGTTCAAGTGATAAGATTTCTGCCACCATGTGAGAAGCCAGGATTGCGTTCCTGACTTTGGGAGCTCCCGACCCATGAGCCAGGAGCTTCATCGGGGTCTCCCACATGGGTGCTGGGGCCCAAATACTTGGGCCATCTTTCGCCACTTTCCCAGGCCATTAACAGGGAGGAAGATTGGAAATGGAGCAGCTAGGACAAGAACTGGTGCCCATATGGGATGCCAGTGTCACAGGTGACAGCTTTACCTGCTATGCCACAATGCCAGCCCCACTCTGTATGTTTTTAAATGCCTACGTGAGGTTGTGCTTTATAAATAAAGAACAAATAAGCAAAAAGGTAAAGAACAATATTTCTATTTCCAAAAGTACTTTGCCATAAATCTAATTTTTCAACTTTTGTGTTTCTACATAGTGAAATGAATACTCACTGTTTTTGAAAAAAACCCTTCCATTTTCAACATCAACAATGGTGCTTTAAAAAATAAATACATACTCATAGAGACATGCACACATGAGCATACATACACATGGGAACTTCAAAAAGTTCATGGAAAATAAATAAGCCATAAGTTTATTTTTGCGCAAAAAATTTCTGACGGATGGGCATTTGGCATAGCAGTTAAGATACCACTGGGATAACTGTATTTCATATTGGAGTATCTGGTTTAAGTCTTGGCTACTCAGCTTCTAATCCAGCTTCCTTCTAATGTGCATCCTGGGAGGCAGCAAATGATGGCTGACATACTTAGATCTTTGCCACCTATGCTGGTGACCCAGATTGGGTTCCAAGCACCTGGCTTTAGGCTGGCCCAACACTGGCTGTTGCAGGTACTTTTGTGGGAATCAGCTAATGAATGGAAGGTCTCTCTCAATCTCTGCCACTCTTTTTTGTTTTAAAGATTTATTTATTTAAGTGAAAGGCAGAGTAACAGAGAGGGAGGAAGAGGTGGAGAGATAGAGGTCCATTCGCTGATTCACTCCCCAAATGGCTGTGACAACTAGGGTCCGGCCAGGACAAAGCCAAGAACCAAGAACTACATCCAAATCTCCCACAAGGCTGCAGGGACCCAAAGACTTAGGTCATTTTCTGATGCCTTCCCAAGTGCATTAACAGGCAGCAGGACAGGAAGTAGAGCAGCTGGGACGCAAACTGGTGCCCATATGGGATATCAGCAACATGGGCTACAGCTTAACTTGCTATATACCACAATGCTGACCCCACTCTTTTTTAAAATATACATATATATTTATTTATTGACCCGAAAGGCAGAGTTACAGAGAAGCAGAGGCAGAGATAGAGAAAGTCCTCGCCGGCACCGCGGCTCACTAGGCTAATCCTCCACCTTGCGGCACCGGCACACCAGGTTCTAGTCCTGGTCGGGGCGCCAGATTCTGTCCTGGTTGCCCCTCTTCCAGGCCAGCTCTCTGCTGTGGCCAGGGAGTGCAGTGGAGGATGGCCCAGGTGCTTGGGCCCTGCACCCCATGGGAGACCAGGAAAAGCACCTGGCTCCTGGCTCCTGCCATCGGATCAGCACGGTGCGCCGGCCGCAGCGTGCCGGCCGCGGCGGCCATTGGAGGGTGAACCAACGGCAAAGGAAGACCTTTCTCTCTGTCTCTCTCTCTCACTGTCCACTCTGCCTGTCAAAAAAAAAAAAAAAAAAAAGAGAAAGTCCTCCATCCACTGGTTCACTCTCCAAATGGCTGCAACAGCTGGAGCTGGGCTGATCTGAAGCCAGAAGCCAGGAGATTCTTCTGGGTCCCCCACGCAGGTTAGGGGCCCAAGGACTTGGGCCATCTTCTACTGCTTTCCCAGTCCAAAGCAGAGAGCTGGATTGGAAGTAGAGCAGCTGGGACTCGAACTGGCGCCAACATGGGATGCCAGCACTGCAGGCAACAGCTTTATATGCTATGCCACAGCACTGGCCCCTCACTCTGTCTTTAAAATACAATGAAAAATAAGAACCTTCTAAAAAGTACTTAAAAAAAACTTTTGAAATCCATGCACAGTTTTTTCATACTATGTATTTTCCATGAACTCAAGACTACCCAGGTCTCCCATGTGGGGAGCAGGGACTCAGGCACTTGAACTATACTCCTCTGCTTTCCTGCCACATTAATAGGGAACTGGATCGGAAACAGAACAGCCAAGTGCTACAACATGGAATGCTGGATTGCAATTGGCAGCTTAACCCACGGGGACACAACATTGGCCCCCAAAACTTACTCTTTTATGTTCTTGCAGGAAGTTAACTAATTTTGTATCTAACCTAACAATCTGAGCTCAGTACTCTTTTATTAAATTGTCTATAAGTACTTACCTCCTCAAAGTTTCTCATGAGCAGCTTTGACATTTTACTAGTTCTCTAAGTAATAGGTTGAATCAAAACCAATGACACGTGTCCATTGACATTTGCACAAAAATCATGATTTTACCTTTCTGAAAGCTGTATTTTAACAATTTCAGAGACACTGCATTATGTCACACTGGGTTAAGCCTCAGCTTGTGATGACAGCATTGCATACTGGAGCACCAATTTGAGTCCCAACTGCACTGCCTCAAATCCATGACCCTGCTTAGACACCTTGGAAGACAGCAAAAGATGACCCAAGTATTTGAGCCCTATCACCATGTGGGAGACCAGGATGGAGTTCATGGCTCCTGACTTCATTCTGTCCCAGCCTCAGCCATTGCATACATTTAGGGAGTGAACCAGCAGATGGAAGATCTCTTTCTCTCTCTGTCCCTCCAGCTTTCTCTGTCATTCTGTATTTATATATATATATATATATATATGTGTGTGTGTGTATGTGTATATATATATATAATATATATATATTTTGGAAGTTCCACCAAGACACCCAAGTGGACTAACTTGATAGAGTCAATTAAACTACATTACTCACTTCACACACACATAAATACTCCTTACAGAACTTGGAACTCAGAAATACTATTTCATTTTCATGAAACAAAACATCATAATTTAGAATTTTCAGTCTAGGTGATAAACACCTTTAAACAAGGGCCTTTACTTTTTAAAATCCACCTTTGTATTCTTAAGATCCAGTATGGTATCAAGAACCTAAAATGTGTTCAGTAAACACTAAATGAATCAAAGAAGCTGGAATACACCACATGCTCCATGGTAACACCAACAAAAGAAAAAAATATTACAGTAAAATCCGGGTAGTTTTATATAGCTAGTCAACTGCAGAAAGGAAGCGAAATTCTAGATGCTTGAAATGTAAAGGCAATCTCCCCAGAAGTGGCAGAAATCCTCACTGTGCAAAGACATGGTTACAGACACCACAATTTGAAATTTTCAGCAAAAGAAGAATGAACTTCAAGTCCCTTAAGAGCTACAACTTGGGGCCGGCGCTGTGGTGTAGTGGGTTAAAGCCATGGCCTTAAGCGCCAGCATCCCATATGGGCGCTGGTCCTAATCCCATCCAGCTCTCTGCAATGGCCTGGGAAAGCAGTGGAGGATGGCCCAAGTCCTCAGGCCCCTGCACCCACGTGAGAGAGCTGGAAGAAGCTCCTGGCTTCGGATCAGCGCAGCTCCAGCTGTTGTGGCCATCTGGGGAGTGAACCAGCAGATGGATGACCTCTCTCTCTCTACCTCTCTCTGTAACTCTTTCAAATCTCTCTGCTGTGGCCCAGGAGTGCAGTGGAGGATGGCCCAAGTGCTTGGGCCCTGCACCCCATGGGAGACCAGGAGAAGCACCTGGCTCCTGCCTTCGGATCAGCGCGGTGCGCCAGCCGCAGCGCACCGGCCGCGGTGGCCATTGGAGGGTGAACCAACGGCAAAGGAAGACCTTTCTCTCTGTCTCTCTCTCTCACTGTCCACTCTACCTGTCAAAAAAAAATCTTTAAAAAAAAAAGAAAAAAGAGCTACAACTTTTAGCAGACACTACAAACCCACATGTTGCAATGTCTCCAACACCACAAAATGATATAATCCAGATTACTCTGACCAAAAATTTTCCAAAAACATAAAAAATGCACCTCAGTTCTATAAGAGCAAGTTAATAAGTTTTTTTTTTTGTTTTGTTTTGTTTTTTGGTTTTTTTTTGGACAGGCAGAGTGGACAGTGAGAGAGAGAGACAGAGAGAAAGGTCTTCCTTTGCCGTTGGTTCACCCTCCAATGGCCGCTGCGGCCGGCGCATCGCGCTGATCCGAAGGCAGGAGCCAGGTGCTTCTCCTGGTCTCCCATGGGGTGCAGGGCCCAAGCACCTGGGCCATCCTCCACTGCACTCCTTGGCCACAGCAGAGAGCTGGCCTGGAAGAGGGGCAACCGGGACAGAATCTGGCGCCCCGACCAGGACTAGAACCTGGTGTGCCGGTGCCGCAAGGCGGAGGATTAGCCTAGTGAGTCGCAGCACCGGCCTCTAAGTTTATTTGTTTGTTTGTTTGTTTTTGTATTTGCCTCAAAAGACTAAACTTTCTTAGATGTATTTATTTCTTAGGCATAGACAATACCATAAATGTAGCATATGACAACATAGTATCCACATAAGGTACCTATATTCCAGGAAACAAGTAGGACATACAAATGCAAAGTAACAGTACCAAAGCAATGTACTAGAATGGGATGCTAGCCCTAGCTTTGTTTCCAGCTCAATCTGAAAAATTAATCTGTATCAGTACATGAAGAATTATTAGAGTCAAAGCTACCAATTAAGTAAATCATGCAACACCCACTCCAATGCCATTTGCTACCAGAAAGTACTAACGGTTATACACCTGTGTCCCAATGCTACCCATAAGGCCTGCCTGACAACCGCACTCACACTTCTGTGTGGCAGCAGGGCTAATTAATATCTAAGCATTTCCCTCTTTTTAATTTAGGCCAGGTTTCATTATCACTACTCAGCACACTTTCCATTTCTTTCCCTTTCTGTACAGAACTGGGCTGTACATGGAAGAATAGTCACTTTAATGTCCCGCTTTAGCACTTGCTCTAACAGTGAAATAACTCTGCAGCCCCCTCAGTCACCTCCACCAAGTTCTCTAAAAACACAGGACTTGGTGTTTGCTCCACGAGAAGCAGCAACAAGTCTTTGTGAGAAGGAAAATCTGAAACTTCAAATGCATGAGGACAATGTTTTTACCTTTAAAACACATGTCTTACTTTCATTTATGAAACTGAATGTGCAAAGACTTATTTTCCAAGCGCTGTCTTTTACATTTTTATTATTTTATATTCCTTCTTACTTGGCACAGAAGGCAGAAGGGACTAAGTTTGCATCAAGGGCAAAGGGAGCCCACGTTCAGCTGCCATTTACGGCCTTCCAATGTGCTTGGACCTCAAAAAGGATTTCTTATAAAAATGACCGTGTGATTAGTAATTAAAATCACAGAGGAAGCCTGACGCCGCGGCCTCCTGAAGAGATGCGCCCTAGCAATGCACTCAAACTCCAAAGATGGATTTCGATGAGCTTGCCCCTGGTTTGTTCCTTAAAATCCCTCCGAGTCCTCCATCGCACCTAGGGAAGACACGCACGGAATTCTTTAAGGGAAATCTTCTGTAAGACACCTTTGGCAGGAAGCGGGAGGCGCTTTAAGTTCACCTTGAGAGCTGCAAAGGTGAGAATCCTGACTCACTGACATTCACACACGGGCTAAAGAGCCGGGCTACCAAAAAACAAAAACAAAAAAGCTCTGCCTCTCCGGCAGTGGGACCCTTAGACCAGCACACTGCCTACGGGGGGCTGCCCCCCAAAGTCATTACCCCGCCCCCAAAAGGTGTTTTTGTTTCAGAAACTGTCTGAACGCCAGCGGGACCTTCTCGTGCCGAATTCAGCCCGAGGACAACAAATTGGTCAACGGCGGAAGTTGCCTTTCGAAACGACTGCAACATGAAATCCAGTTTTATGATCATAACAAAAACCTTCCTTCCGGGATCAGGCAAAAAAAAAAAAAAAAAAAAAAAAAAAACTTGAGAAAAGGTCTTTCTGGATGCAACGGGCAATCGCTGACCCTCCCGTCTCCAGCCAAAAACACACAGCTCGGCCCCGGGGTCCCGAGCCCTCGGAGGACGAGCTGCGCCCCGGCAGACCCTCCGGGGGGCCCCCGGGCCGGACACCTCGGCCGCCCGCTGCGCCGATGCAGCCCGCGGCCGCCCCGGCCCTTCCCTCGGCCGTCCCGACCCCAGCACTGACCTTCCGCAGGGCCGGGACCAACAATCCCCGCCATTTCGGGCTGTTCTCCTCGCTGAAGAACTCGTACAGCTGCGGCGCCTGCTGCATGGCCCCGGCAGCAGCGCCTCCGCATCGGGGGCGGCCCGTGGGCCGGGCCGGGCCGATGGCCTGACAGGCAGGGCACGGGCCGCCTCGCCTCGCCTCGCCGGCGGCCGCCGCCTGCCGCCCGGGCCCAGGCGGCTGGGAGGCGGCGCCGGCGGGCGGGCGGGCGGGGACCCGGGGACGGCTTCCTCGGCCCGGGCGGCCCCGCTGTCGCGCAGCTCCCTCAGAGGAAGCGCCGCGGCCCGCGAGCCCGGGCGACCCCCGGTGGCGACCTCCTTTCGCCGCGGCGCTGGCCGGCTTCTCGGGCGGCTCCTCCTCCTTTGTCTGGGTCCGAAGCCCTGAAGGTTTCAGCCGGCCTCACCCCGGCCCAGACTCCCGCTACGGCCGCGGCGGGCGGAGAGCGGCGGCGGCGGCGGCTGCTGCTCGTCTCCTCATCGCCTCATCCCCGCCCTCTCGGCCCGCAACACCGCCCGGCTCGGCCCAGCCCTGCCCGCCCGAGTCACCTCCAGAGGGCCCTGCGGACTGACGGGGCGCGCGCGTCGGGCGGGAGAGCCACACTCGCGCGGACGGAGCTGGCCGCCGCCGCCGCCGCCGCCGCCCCTTCAGCAGCGGCGCAGAGAGCGCGGAGGCCGCAGACGAGCTCCGGGGCCCCGCACTCGCAGCTCGGCCCGCCCCCTCGGCCCGGCACTCATCGTCCCCGGCCGCCGGAGAAGCCCCGCACGGAGCATGCGCGCCGCGGAGCTGGCAGCGGCGCCGGCCAGGCGCGGAGGTGCTGGGGCCAGGGGGCCCGCCGGGGGGTCCGCCTCTCCCGGGAGCTTCGCCTATTCCAGACAGACTCGGCAAAGTTACTGACTCTTTTTACGCATACTCTTCTTCCTCCCCTCTAGCTTCCCAAGGCAATCGCGATTCGGTGCGGCTCTTGAGGAGTCCGTGGACTGCGGTGGTGGGAGACGGTCTAGGGTTGGTGAGGGAAAAGGGCTTTGGGGTTAGACACTGTAATTAACGTGTTTGTGGCGGACTTGGCTCCTTTGGATATAGGAGACGGTAACTTTCACTTGGTGATGCTGTGGGGAGCCGAGAAGAGACGGCTTGGAAATCTCTTAGCCCTCGGTGGCAGGGCCAGAAGTGGCAAATGACAATGACGTCCATCAAGCTTGAAGTGAAAGGTCCCTCACTTGCACAGGCCCCTGTGTGTTCACAAAATCAGATCGTTAAAAAAAAAATCAGTAGATATTTTTGAGCTATTAATCTATCCTCCACTTTGTGTAGGCTTCGGGTCCTACCGAATCTGGATCCGATCCTGCGAGGAGGTATTTACTCGTTAGCAACTCCCAGTAAGATCTCTGACAAGCTTTTCCAAGTTGAAGAAGCATAGACTCTGGAAACTGTATGATTAGCACAAATTCCATCTCATGAAAGATACTGAGCACATGACTATTAACCTGCTGTAAAGAGGACAATCAGTCCTTCACGCCCTGTCCCTGGCCACCAGTGAGGAAGGGAAAGACAAGCTCCAAAAAACCAAGTCTGTGCCACAATTTCAGGCCCAGGACCAGTGGCTGAACAATTATCCTCCCCCCAAAAACGCATGGTGTGTTCAGCTTGGCAAAATCAAAAGGGCAGAGTGGGAAAACTTAAAGAGATCATTTTTAATCAAGTACCCAATGAGTCAAGAATGTCGTGTAATAAATGGGCACATCCACATTCCCCGCACTTGGGATAGTGGAAGCTTGTATTTCTACAATTAATCTTAGTGTGTGAGGGCTAAGACCTGCTTATATACAGTGTCCTCACTTCTCTCTCCTGTTCCCAGCCCCCAGCCATAAACTACCAGGCTGTCGCTGTATCTTCTCCTGGGAGAGTCAAGTTGTTAGTGGTAAGTTTCATTCTTGGCCAAGGATATTAGAAGGCTTTTTCTAGGGCAGATCTGGCCTGAAGACATATTTTGTTTGGCCAAGGTTGTATTTAAGTTTTTGACATTGTGGTTCACATTTTACAACCCAGAGATTACATATAAAAATGTGTATTTCCAGCTTCTCTTGACAAAGATCCAGCTACAGGGAGTCCTACGGCCTTTACGCAAGGGAATACTGAGCAGGCGCAGGTAGTGGCTGCCCTCTTTAGAAAAGTATGCCATCCCATTTCCAGTTGGCTGTCCTCCCCACCTGGCACTGCTCACTCTTTTATGTAACCTGCCCAGTCTCTGCAGGCGCCTGAGTTGTGATCTCTGGGCTGGAAATATGATCCATGTGGGATCATCCAAGAGTGACACCAGAAGAGTTCCCCAACCAGACAAATGAGCCATCCAGAAAAAAATATTAGATTCATACCCACACTCGACACGAGGATAGATTCCAGATATGTCAAAGATTTAACTGTCAGAAATAAAGCCATAAAGTTATAAGCTCAGAGTACAAAAGACCTTTTCATATGACACAAAATCTAGAAGAGAGATAAATTCAACTTTAAAAAGAAAGCCATAAACTAAGCCAAAAGGCAAATAGCAAACTGGAAAAAATATCTGTAGCTCATCTTTGAAGAGTTAATTTCTTTAACATATAGGCAAGGTTTTACAAATAAAATTTAAAATAGCCGGCGCCGCGGCTCACTAGGCTAATCCTCCGCCTAGCGGCGCCGGCACACCGGGTTCTAGTCCCGGTCGGGGCGCCGGATTCTGTCCCGGTTGCCCCTCTTCCAGGCCAGCTCTCTGCTGTGGCCAGGGAGTGCAGTGGAGGATGGCCCAGGTGCTTGGGCCCTGCACCCCATGGGAGACCAGGAAAAGCACCTGGCTCCTGGCTCCTGGCTCCTGCCATCGGATCAGTGCGGTGCGCCGGTTGCAGCGCAAAGGCCGCGGCGGCCATTGGAGGGTGAACCAATGGCAAAGGAAAACCTTTCTCTCTGTCTCTCTCTCTCACTGTCCACTCTGTCAAAAAAAAAAAAAAAAAAAAATTAAATTAATGGGGGAAAGGATAAAAGATATGAAAATACAGTTCACAGAAAATGAAACCTAAATGTCTCTTAAACACATTAAAAATGCTGAAGCTTACTCTCATTAAAAAACTACAAATTTGGGGTGGGCACTATGGCATAGTAGGCTAAGCCTCCACCTGCGGTACTGGCATCCCATAAGGGTACCAGTTCAAGTCCTGGCTGCTCTACTTCCAATCCAGCTCCCTGCTAATGGCCTGGGAGAGCAGTGGAAGACGGTCCAAGTGCTTGAGCCCCTGCACACATGAGCAAGACCCAGAAAAAGCTCCTGGCTCCTGGCTTTGGGTCAGCCCAGCTCCAGCTGTTGTGGCCATTTGGGGTGAACCAGCGGATGGCAGACCTCTCTCTGACTCTCCCTCCCTCAATCTGTAACTGCCTATCAAATAAATATATGTATATTTTAAAAAAAGAAAACTGCAAATTTAAATTACATTGTTAATTTTTGCACTTAATTTTTTACCAATTAAAATAACACAAATCAAAATGGTTGATCATACACTATGATGGTGAAGATATGGGGAAACAGGCACCCTAATATATAATTGGTGGGAAAATAAAATATTTTTAAGTTTTTGTTTTTATTTTATTTGAAAGGGAGGAAGGGGGAAAGAGAGAGAGAGCGCACAAGGGAGAGGGAGAGGGGGAGGGGGAGGGGGAGTATCTTCCATCTAGTTAAAAATAACCAAACCTCTGTGGAACATTCTCCAAGATGTGCTGCAAAGTGGAAAGAACAGGCCATACTTATGCAATACAGAATAGAATATGGTACCACTCATATTTTTTTTTAAAAAGAGACTGTATTTTATTATAAATTATTTATCTGCAATGCCACACAAGATTTCTGTTGCCACAGGGATGAAAACGGTGGCTGGAGGACAGGGAGAGACTTTACTGTGTACTTTTTTGTGACTTTTGAATTTTTAACCACATAAATGCAGTATTTATTCAACATATTGCTTAGTTAAAAGTAACTTCATGAAAAATTTCGAGTTCCTTATATATATTTGCTTCAAGTGTGAAAAAAATGCAAGTATTAAGCCTGTGCATACTATAAGAGGGAGGGTCTAATAAAAAGTTCGATCATAAAATTTAAACTAAGATTAATATTCTAACTACTGTGGTAATAATTTGGTGCAACTTTGCATGCTTTTTTTGAAATGTAGAGTTATTTTTTGGGAGATCATTCGAATGACCCAAGCAAATCCTAGGTTTTAAAATGCAGTTAATACTTACCATAAATCTCTCATTGAAAAACATTGGCTAGGACTTACTCAACATTTCTCCCATTTACTCTCTCATACTTCCTCAATTTATTTAAAGCTACAAGTGCTGCCAGTCAGCAGCAAACCAAAGCAATACCACAGGAAACAATAAATGTTGTTGTCCTTCACTGCCATGGTTCATTGCCATTGCTGGCTGTTTTTCTCACAGTTCATCTGCATCAAAGAAGTCAGAGCAAGTGCTCAGGTGATCCTTTGCCCTTTGACCCTTCAATGAGACTCAAACTGAGAAAGCCCACCCCTGCATGCAGAGCATCAAAAAATGTCTTCTCAGGAGGAACTGTAATTTTTTATGAAATTCCATGACTAATTTTTTAAAAATCATGCTCCCCTCTCCCCAAAGCATTGTCTTTGTTTCATATGAGAAGGGTCTTCAGAAGGTTCATGAAAAATGGAATTAAAAATGAATTTATTTTGGTGCAAAATGTTTTGAAATCCATGTATATATGGAGTCTTCAAAAAGTTCATGGAAGGGGCCGGCACTGTGGCGCAGTAAGCTAAGCCTCTGCCTGTGGCGCCCACATCCCATTCAGGCTGCTCCTCTTCCAAAGCAGCTCTCTGCTAGGGCAGAGGGAGCAGAAGATGGCCCAAGTGGTTGGGCCCTGCACCGGCGTGGGAGACCCAGAAGAAGCTCCTGGCTCCTGGCTTCAGATCAGCTCAGCTCTGGCCTTGTAACCATTTGGGGAGTGAACCATTGGATGGAAGATCTTTCTCTCTGTCTCTCCCTCTCTCTGTCTGTAACTCTATCTCTCAAATAAATAAAATCTTTAAAAAAAAAAAGTTCATGGAAAATGTGCATTCTGAAAAGTCTATGCATATATTTTAATATTTTTTGCACTGCAAAACTTATTTTTTAATTCCATTTTTCTTTAAGGTGTTTTAAGTACCCTTGTACTATCTCTCATAGAGTAGCAATCATGTCCCCTGGTATGACAACACTGAAGTCATCCAAATATTGCCACCATTACCAGATGGAAAGTCATGTTTAATGAGTATGGAACAGACTGTTCCAGACACCAACTTCTTTATTTTTTTAGAAAAATTTATTTGAAAGTCAGAATTATACAGAGAGAGGGAGAGAGATCTTCCATCCGCTAGTTCAATCCCCAAATGGCCACAACAGCCAAAGTCAGGCCAGACTGGAGCCAGGAGCCAGGAGCTTCTTCCAGGACTCCCACATAGGTGCAGGGGCTCAAGCACTTGGGTCATCTTTCTCTGCTTTCCTAGGCACATTAGCAGGGAGCTGGATTGGAAGTGGAGCAGCTGGGACAGGAACTGGTGCCCATATGGGGTGCTGGTGCTGTAGGTGGTGAATATACCTGCTGCAGCACAACACTGGCCCTAAGACAGCAACTTCTATTATAAAAGTGAAATGGAGGGCCGGCACCACGGCTCACTAGGCTAATCCTCTGCCTTGCGGCGCCGGCACACCGGGTTCTAGTCTCGGTCGGGGCGCCTGATTCTGTCCCGGTTGCCCCTCTTCCAGGCCAGCTCTCTGCTGTGGCCAGGGAGTGCAGTGGAGGATGGCCCAAGTGCTTGGGCCCTGCACCCCATGGGAGACCAGGATAAGCACCTGGCTCCTGCCATCGGATCAGCGCGGTGCGCCGGCCGAAGCGCACCTGCTGCGGCGGCCATTGGAGGGTGAACCAACGGCAAAGGAAGACCTTTCTCTCTGTCTCTCTCTCTCACTGTCCACTCTGCCTGTCAAAAAAAAAAAAAAAAAAAGTGAAATGGAAAGGCACCATTCAAGTGCTTGTTAATTATATTATTGAAATAAAATCTTTCCAAGTCCTGATAATTATAAAGTTGGGCTGTCAGCAATTAAAGTCCTCATAATCTGTTCAGTACAGCTCCCAACTGGGGGTTGGTTTGTCAATAATCACATATGCATATGGATCTTGATCACAAAACAGGCATTTAGTAAAGACAAGAAATAAAACAACTACTGGTTAGCACACCTCAAAGTGTTAATAATTATGGCAATTTGCTTAAATTGTTTACTTTTGTGCATAATTACTGTGATGGATAGAGTATATAGCAGGTAATATCCATTCTCTTCTTCCTACTGTCAGAGATTAGAAAGGTAAAAGCAATACTTCCTAAATTCCCTTGAAGCCAGGATTTTGCATGTGATTTAAGTTGGACCCATCAGATGTACTGATGTCAGATCTAGGAGGCAGAAGCGAGTTGGAAGCTGCAGCTCTGGCATTTTTGCTGCAACAGCTAGATTCACTGCATGGCAGTTCCCTGTGTGTGCATCCTAATTGTTTGGAAGCGCTTTCATGGTAGCCTGCATCTGTAGGGTGCCTCTGGGACTTGTTCCTGAAAGTTCAACATACAGTCTACTTCAGCAGCCTTCTAATTATTAATAAGCCTAAGAAGAAATGTATTCTTGTTTAGCTGGAATAGATTCTATTCTTTGCAACCGAATTCAAAATAATATACCACCAACACAGACCTCCTCCCTCAGGGGTAGAATATGTGAGTTTGTATCAAGTAGCCCACAAAATGGCTTTTTTTTTTTTTTTTTGACAGGCAGAGTGGACAGTGAGAGAGAGAGACAGAGAGAAAGGTCTTCCTTTGCCGTTGGTTCACCCTCCAATGGCCGCTGCAGCCGGCGTGCTGCGGCCAGCGCACCGCGCTGATCCGATGGCAGGAGCCAGGTACCTATCCTGGTCTCCCAGGGAGTGCAGGGCCCAAGTACCTGGGCCATCCTCCACTGCACTCCCTGGCCACAGCAGAGAGCTGGCCTGGAAGAGGGGCAACCGGGACAGAATCCGGCGCCCCGACTGGGACTAGAACCCGGTGTGCTGGCGCCGCAAGGCGGAGGATTAACCTAGTGAGCCGCGGCGCAGGCATTGTTTTGTTTTATAAATGCAATGCTCTAGTCACTCTACTACTCGGAAATTTGGTTCTTTTGACCAAATGCTCATGTATTCCTTACTTAGGAAAACACGGTGATTTTTCTGGTGTGATCCATTGATATGGCCTTCTTGAAAACTTTCGTTGCTTCTCTTGGAAGCTGAGTATCTTGGAATGATCCTTCAGGTTCCCTTTACCCCGTGACTCCCCACTGCCATAGCCATTTGTAGAGTAACTGCCATCGTTTTTTTTTTTGTTTGTTTGTTTGTTTTTTTAAGATTACTTATTTATTTGAAAGACTGAATTACAGAGAGAGAAGCAGAGAGAGAGAGAGAGAGATGTTTCATTCTCTGGTTCACTCTCCAAATGGCCATAATGGTCAGGGCTGGGCCAGGCCGAAGCCAGGAGCCAGAAGCTTCATCCAGGTCTCCCACATGGGGGCAAGGGCCCAAGAACTCAGGCCATCTAGTGCTGCTTTCCCAGGCCCATCAGCAGAGAGCTGTTTCAAAAGTGGAGCAGCTGGGACTCAAACCACACCCATATGGTGGGATGCAGCACTGTAGAGCCACAGACAACTGCTGAACCCACTGAGCCTCAGTGCCAGCCCAATAACTGCCATCGTTGTATACTCGTTCCATAGGAAACCTCTATCCTCTCAATTAAAAATGCTGGTAGAACCTTGCAATGTTCAATGGCATGTCACCTTCCCTAACATAATGTGGTATTTAAACTTTTATTTATCTATTTTCATCTTATAGGAAAGGCAGAGAAAAACAAGAGCAGACATAGAGATCTTCCATCCACTAGTTCATTCCCCAAATGCCTACAACAGCCAGGGCTGGGTTAGGCCTGGAGCTAGGACCACAGTTGGGTCTCCCACATGAGTGGCAGGGACCCAAGTTATCTGAGCCATCACCTCCAGGGGTGTGCAGATGCAGTAAGCTGGAATCAGAAGCGTAGCTGGGACTCCAACCCAGGCACTCAGATATGGGATGCAAGCATCCCAAGCAGCATCTTACCAGCTGTACCAAATGCCCTCCCCTAACATAATAATAATATTTCATACTAAACTTTTTATTTCTTTAATTACAGAAAACTAAGAAATTTTGGTGAGTAGTCTATAAACTTAAAGTACAAAATTCTGACAGGCACAGTAATTGAAATGAGCAATTTGATAGCCCCAGATTCTAAAGCACAAAGTTGGGTATTAGAAGACAATCTTGGGGCTGGTACTGTGGCATAAAGGCTGCTGCCTGCAGTGCCAGCATCCCATATGGGCCCAGTTTGAGTCCTGGCTGCTCCACTTCCAATCCAGCTCTCTGCTATGGCCTGGGAAAGCAGTAGAAGATGGCCCAAGCCCATGACCCCTGCATCCGCATGGGAGACCCAGAAGAAGCTCCTGGCTCCTGGCTTTGGACTGGCGCAGCTCTGGCCATTGAGCCAATTGGTGAGTGAACCAGCGGATAGAAGACCTCTCTCTCTCTCTTTCTGCCTCTCCTTTTTCTCTCTGTGTAACTCTTTCAAGGAAATAAATCTTTAAAAAAAAAAAGAAGACAATCTTTTCCTATCAGCCTTTAACATAACCAACATGCTTAGTTCCTGGTAATTAGAAGGATCCAGGCAATTGGAACTTTGTACTTGCCTCAGCTAGAATTACTGATCAAACATCTAACAATCAGTTAGGAGGAACTAGGCATTCTGGGAAACAGAAATTGAAATGTGTGCAGTATGATTTGGGAAACTTGTCCCCAGTCCAAAAACATCCTTGTTCATAAATTGATATACTTAAAATGTATCTCTCACATCGCCAGTGGGAAAATTTAAGTCAAATGATATCTGAAAAACATGGAAAAAACAATCACCACTCCAGCTCTTTCATTCCACTCCATCTTGTTTGAGATCACTGAAGTTAAGAAAGGGCATTCTCATTACAGAGTTTTAAACAGAGCTTGACTGAAGTTTAAAGTTCTCTAGCAATAGAGAACTCGCCGACCTTGAGGTCCTTTCCAAAATTCAAAGTTGCACATCCAGGCAAACCAAGGTGTGCCATCACACCTGTCTGTTGCCAAATCTTTTTTTTTTTTTTTTTTTTTTTTGACAGGCAGAGTGGACAGTGAGAGAGAGAGACAGAGAGAAAGGTCTTCCTTTGCCGTTGGTTCACCCTCCAATGGCCGCCGCGGCCTTTGCGCTGCAACCGGCGCACCGCACTGATCCGATGGCAGGAGCCAGGAGCCAGGTGCTTTTCCTGGTCTCCCATGGGGTGCAGGGCCCAAGCACCTGGGCCATCCTCCACTGCACTCCCTGGCCACAGCAGAGAGCTGGCCTGGAAGAGGGGCAACCGGGACAGAATCTGGCGCCTCAACTGGGACTAGAACCCGGTGTGCCGGCGCCGCTAGGCGGAGGATTAGCCTAGTGAGCCGCGGAGCCGGCGCCAAATCTAAATGACAAAATTTCTCATCTTATCCAAGAGGCAGAAAATATTAGCACCTAACAAAAAGAACACAATCCTTGAGGCCAGAAAACACACAGCTGGTTGGTTATCACCACTGCTCTTCTCTTCAGGGATTTGGGATTTTATTTCTCGTCTTAAACCCTTTAATGGGCACCAACTCTTCAAAAGCATCTCTAGGGAGCTTTCTCTTTCTCAAATCACCTTGCCCTGTCCTTGCAAATCCTGATAGAGAGACTGCAAAAACTCTCAACGAGTACATTAAAAATTTAGTAACTGGCTTCAGAATTGCTCCTCAAAAATGTTCATAAGATCTCTGGATAATACATGCTCTGAAAGATGAAACATCTGACCAAAGCAGTGTAGATGTAGATCAAGGGCCCAGGAGGGCAGAGCCAGCCCTTAGACGCTGCAGACACCATCTGCACACTCACAGGGATGGTTCCCAGGCACAGCCATCGGGCTTGGTCTCCAGAGCAGGCCCTGTAAACTCCCTTGTTGGGGCCGGCACTATGCACCACCCTCGTCACTATCCTCTGAAGAAAGTTCTAAGAGTCCAGGTTATCCCACAGGCCAGTGGGGAGATTTTCAAATGGCCTCAGGCTAAATGGAACTCTGCCAATAGTAAAGGCAGCTCCCCAAACAGGACATGCTCTGAAAGGGTCATGGGGTGGACTTCGATTGACACTTACGTGTATGGATAAAAGGGTTACGTCACATAAGGTCAATCACCCAGAATTTACTTGCTTGTGCTAAGAGTTCCTCCCAAACTACTCTGAAGCTAAAATCTAAAATGCTTCTCTTCTAATTCGTAATATAAATTACCTCATTATTATAATATATACAAATACAGAAGCAGCTTGCTTTTTTTTTTTAAATGATGGGCTGCTATCTAAAGCTCTGATAGTTTGTTTTATACATGGGAAATGTATTTGAATAAAAGTTTTCATAGACCTTAAAAAGTTGCTCTCCACAACACCCAAGCTCATTAAAATATTTTTAATATTAATATACATTTCCTCTCAGAAATACACAAAACTTTTAAATATCATATCAGTATTAAACAACAAAGCCCTATTGATACAAATATCAAATGTTTTACAAACATAGTAACCTACATAATTCAAAACATTTTCAAGAAATTTTCCACTTGTATTTCTTGTGAGTATAACACAGACTCACAGGGAATGAGGATTGCATGAATTACAATAGTTATTTTTGTGATTTCAGTCTTTCACAGTATGATGTGTATGCAATTTTACTGCTGATGAAATAGAATTACAATAATCTCTACTTCTTGGTTGTCTTGTAATGGAACAAAACAAATAATCTCTGTGTTGTAGTTCTTGCAAGAATGAGTTTTATTATGAAGAACCGGTAGGGTCTGCTTCTTCTGTGAGTGACTTGAGTGTTTTCAGGGTGTCCATCCCCAGTGTTGAGTAGTGACTGCCTGTTCTGTGCACCTGGGATGTGCTGCTGCTTGAACATAAGCTGATGAATGTCCTTGCAGATTAATGGATGAGGTAGCTCAGTCAGTGTGATCATCAAGTCTTGAAGTGAAAAGGCAGCAAACAGAAGCTTTTCCTGTCGACCAAAATGCACATCCTTCTGAGTCCTCACAGAACTTTGGAGAAAGAGAGAGCGAGACAGGGAAAGGAGAGAGCCCACGTGAGAGAACGGATGGCAACGTCCCCCTGGACAGGGCTCTGTTACCATGGCTTCCCCAGTCAGGTCGCCGCGTCGCCGTTCTCGTTTCTATTCCCCAACTTTCCAAAACAGTAAGCATCATTGTAGCAGAGAAGCCACACGCAAACACACAGAATACAACACAGCACTGGGCACCGACTCGAGAGACTCATGAAGTGCGTGTGGACGTAAGGCACTTTCGCGGCTGACAAAAGTGAATGCCTCAAAGTGAAGGTGTGAACCCAAAGCGGAGAAGTAACCTCATAAAATTCACAGAAGCCCTGAAAAACCACATACGCGTGACTCATTAGCGATTCTGGCCAACGTCTTGAGAACCCTCGTGTGGCCGAAGAACGGATATATAAGAGAGGAAAAAAAATTATTTTAATTCCAGTTCTATACATCAGGGTTAAGATTCTTAAACTGCTCTTGTAAAATCCTACCTGTTCTACGTCCTTCTAGTTTCTTAGTCACAGAAGACTGAAGAGCAGGCAACAGTCTGGCAGGGCGGACCACTGCGAGACCCTAGGGAGACCCCTCACCACATCAGCTATAAGGGGCCCAGGTGTCACAAAGGTTTTGAGTCGTTCTGCCAAGTTATTTCTCACAAATGAGAGCTAAGGTAGAATCTAATTCCTTCCAAAGCTGTGGTGTGGTCAGGCCAAAGTCAGAAGCAAGGAACACAATGGAGGTTGCCCACGTGGGTGGCAGAGACCTCATTATGGGAGCCATTGGTGGCGGCCTCCAGGGTCTATATCAGCAGGAAGCTGGAACTGGAAGCCGGAGTCAGGAATCGAACCCAGGCACTCCATCACGGGACATGGGCACCTCGACCGGCGTCTTCACTGTGAGGCCAGAAGCCCACCCCCAAATCAAGAGTTTTTAATTTCAAATACAAATAATGTTGCTCTAAATAATGTGAGCTCTTCTATGACTCTTCAAGATTAAGAGAATGTTTACAACTTATGCTATATCATATTTTCTTATCTAGGACAGACTAAAAAGCTCACGTATTACAACACTAAAAAACTGACTTAAGGGAAAAAAAATCAGATTTTCATAACATCATTCTCCCAAATTCTACAAGAGCCAAATATTCTCTGACTCATGGTTGCTAAGGACAGGGTATTAGCAAAGCCAGGGATTCGGAACAGATACAGCTGTATCACGCCTCTTTATTCACAAAGTAAAAGAACATGGATCTTAGTTAAAAAAAATGTTCATATGTTACATCATTTTAACAATCCAGCAGTTATCTCTGCCTTAAAAATGCTATCTTAAAAACATTTTCTTAAATTAAAATGGAAGGATGCAACCAGTACACAACTGTTGCAGATGTGCAATTACAATGCATACCTAGCTCCTTTCATGATTTATAATTCAAATCTTTGCTGCACTTCATCTGCAATCATTTCAGAAATTGCAAGCGAAGAAGTGGCAGCAGGGGAAGGTGCATTTCTCACATGAAGAATGCGACTTCCAATATCCCCAACTCCTCCATCAAATACAAAATCTTCTACCAGATTTCCGTCTCTGTCCAGGGCCTGGGCGCGTACTCCAGCAGGACCTCTGTGAAAGTAAAAGAGTGGTTGTCAGCCAGCTGGAATAGACAGGGCACTTTACGAGGCTGTGGTTTTCAGTCTTTATTCTGTAAATGTATGATTATGTGAGAAAACCTGATAGATCTGGATTTAGCCCAGGGTTAGGCTGTAAGATATGTTTCCTTAGCCTACAGCATAAGGTCTATTACATAATAATGCTTATTAAATAAGTACACATTTGTCCTTTCCAAAAGCAGCAGATAAATCCACATTTGAGATAGGTTATTTATTGAATTTTTAAAAAGATTCATTTATTTATTTGAAAGTCAGAGTTACAGAGGGGGGGGGGGAGAGTTCTTCCATATCTTAGTTCACTTCCCAATGGCCACAACGACCAGAGCTGGGCCAGTACAAAGCCACAAGCCAGGAGTTTTCTCTGGGTCTCCCACGTGACTGCAGGGGTCCAAAGACTTGAGCCATCTTCTGCTGCTTCTCCCAGGCCATTAGGAGGAAGCTGGATCAGAAATGGAGTAGCTGGGACTTGAACCTGCACCCATATGGGATGCTGGTGTCTCTGGTAGCAGCTTTATCCACTATACCACAGTGCCAGTCCCTAAAGTTCTGTATTCTGAGTACAGATATGAGATTTCTGTTACTTTTGAAAATAGTTAAAATTTACAGGAGAAATCAAAATTAACTGGATTTTTAGGATCCAAAAGCACCTCCTCAGAAACTGTTCAAGAAAACCTGCTGTGAAAATGACTGTCAGACACATCACCAAGATTCAAGAAACCAGGCAAAAGGGGCCGGTGCTGTGGTATAGCAGGTAAAGCCAACACCTGCAGTGCCGACATCCCATATGGCTGCTCCACTTCCGATCCAGCTCTCTGCTATGGCCTGTGAAAGCAGTAGAAGGTGGCCCAAGTCCTTGGGCCCCTGTACCTGTGTGGGAGACTTGGAAGAAGCTCCTGGTTCCTGGCTTCATATTGGTACAGCTCTGGCCATTGTGGCCAATGGGGAGTGAACTAAGGATGGAAGATCTCTCTGTCTCTCCCTCTCTCTCTGTAACTCTGCCTTTCAAGTAAATAAAAATAAGTTAAAAAAACACTTTCAAGTAAAAAATCAGATATATTGCTTAGAACACAAAATGATGGACTGGGACTGCCAGCTAGCATTTCTCAGGGTGAAGCTGTGTATGAGTGCAGAAGACAGCGCGTGGTCGTGGTCCGTTTGGCGCAGTCTCTATTTTACGGTGATAACCCATCAAAGCAGCATTTCTCCCCGCTTTCCTTGGGAAGTGCTGCTGTTGCTGTTGAGGTCTCTTGGGGTGAGTTTTCCTGCTCCACTCCTTGCACTAGCAGGAGACCAGTATGCTGGGGACACACAGTGCTGTGAGCAGGTCTGAGGCTGAGTGTCCCGTGTAAAACCTTCCCCTCCACAGTTCAGAGCAGCCCCTTTGCCCCTTCTTAACATTTAGAAGTTAATACTAATTAACCATGGTTTAAGTTGTGACTAATTTCTCTGCGAAATATCAATTATGTTCTCCATGTCTCCTGCATTTCTGTCCAACTATTCAAAACCTATAATCCAAACTGAGAAAAAAAAACCATAAAATACTGTTTTTCTTAGGATCTCTTTAATTTCCAACCAAAGTAGCTATTTAGCATGAAATGTTTAGACTACCAAATTCTTTCGTGTCCTTTAGCATATGAGGCAACACTAGGATTTTCTTTTGCAAGATTACCTATGGGCTGTCCCGTAAGAACACTTCAGCTTGAGATAAGTGTTACATTGGAAATCTCAGATAAAATAAACTTTGTCCTTGAGGGCAAGAACAGTGTATTGGTCAACACTCTACCTCACCTTCATATTGAGAGCTATATCTTATACACAGTTAGTAGTCAACAGGACTAGAAACTTTATTTTTTATTTTATTTTTTTAAATTATTTATTTGAAAGGCAGAAAGATAAAGGGAGATGGAGGGAGGGAAAGAGGGAGGGGTAGTAGGGAGAGGGAGAGGGAGAGATATCTTACTCCTCCTAGTTCACTCCCCAGATGGCCACAACAGCTGGGAATGGGCCAGGTTGAAAGCAGGAGCCCAGAACTCATTCCAGGTCTCCCACATCGTAGCAGGGGCCTAAGCACTTGGGCCATCATCCTATGCCTCCCCAGGCAAATAAGAAGGAATCTGGATCAGAAGTGGAGCTGCCAGGACTTGAACAGGCATTCCCCATTGCAAGTGGCAGTTTAACTTGCTCAGGCACAGTGCTAGTTCCAGGGCTAAACACTTTACAATTTTAAATTCCAAATTCTCTTAATTCAGCTACATTTAATTGAATGCTATCTGTAGCCATATATTTATAGTTTATAGCAATGTTTATAGCTAAGTTTAATGGGAATGTTTATCCTAGAAGCTTATCTCTCTGTGTCCAGAAACAAGAACACATAAACATGAAACAAATTGCATTTACTCATCTAGATTCCAGTGTCACATTCTTCTGGTGGGACAGACAATACACAATGGGATGGGGCAAAGAGCTATGAAAACTACAACGGACATCTTTGACCAACACAAATAAGAGACTCAATCATTTTTATAAAATTCACAGGATCTACTGCTATTCTAAAAATATAGATCTGCTTGGGAAATATTTATTTGGACATATGGTATAAGAGAAGTAAACCACTCCTATTTAATTTTCAAATATGAAGGCAGGGGGTATTTTTGTTATTTATCTTCAGACTTACTGGACTTTGACAGGAGAACGTGGTTTTTCTGTGTCCAATTTTTAAATTTTGTGAAGAACTGCTTTAGGGCTTAGAACATTTTGAGCTTTTGTGAACATTCCAAAGAGGGCTTGAATAATACAGGAGTTTATAATGGAGACGGATGAGGCCTGCAAGTGTTTTAATTGTGTTATTCAAATCTTCTCATATTTTGTCTGCTTAATCCATGTTTAAGCAACAGTCACCTACTACAATTATGGACTTGTTGATTTCTGCTTGTAACTATGCTAGTTTTTTTTCCTCTGTATTGCATAGCTCTGTTATATACATCAAGTTTATCTCTAATGATATGTCTAATATGGTATCTCTATTGAACTCAAAAAGTTCAATGAAAATGGAATTTAAAGATAAGATTATTTTGGTGCAAAAGTTTTGAAATTCATGCAAATGAATCTCCAAAAAGTTCATGGCAATGTATAATGTTTCCATAAACTTATTTTAAATTTCATTTTATGGCCGGTGCCGCGGCTCACTAGGCTAATCCTCCGCCTTGCGGCGCCAGCACACCGGGTTCTAGTCCCGGTCGGGGCGCCGGATTCTGTCCCGGTTGCCCCTCTTCCAGGCCAGCTCTCTGCTGTGGCCAGGGAGTGCAGTGGAGGATGGCCCAAGTCCTTGGGCCCTGCACCCCATGGGAGACCAGGATAAGTACCTGGCTCCTGCCATCAGATCAGCGCGGTGTGCCGGCCACAGTGCGCCGGCCGCGGTGGCCATTGGAGGGTGAACCAATGGCAAAGGAAGACCTTTCTCTCTGTCTCTCTCTCTCTCTCTCTCACTGTCCACTCTACCTGTCAAAAAAAAAAAAAAAAAAAAACCTTAAAAAAAAATTTCATTTTATAACCTTTGTAAGGTACCCTCATGCAATATTTTTCTTTTTTCTTTTTTTTTTTTTTTTAATTTTTGACAGGCAGAGTGGACAGTGAGAGAGAGAGACAGAGAGAAAGGTCTTCCGTTTTGCCGTTGGTTCACCCTCCAATGGCCGCCGCTGCAGCCGGCGCACCGCGCTGATCCGATGGCAGGAGCCAGGAGCCAGGTGCTTTTCCTGGTCTCCCATGGGGTGCAGGGCCCAAGCACCTGGGCCATCCTCCACTGCACTCCCTGGCCATAGCAGAGAGCTGGCCTGGAAGAGGGGCAACCGGGACAGAATCCGGCGCCCCAACCGGGACTAGAACCCGGTGTGCCGGCGCCGCAAGGTGGAGGATTAGCCTATTGAGCCACGGCGCCGGCTAATATTTTTCTTTATAATAATATTTTTGCCTGAAAGTAAATGTTTTATCTGGAGTGAATCCAGTACTCATCTTTCTTTAATATTTTGCTTAAAACATAGATGGATTTTTAAAAACACAACCTAACAATCTCTAAACTACTGAGTTAGGTACATTGACGTTTATTGCAATCATTGATGTGTTTTCTACTACATTATTTTAAGGTATTTAACCTGATTTTTCTAAGGTTTCTATCCTCCTCCTCCTCCTCCTCCCTCCTCTTTTTTAGATTTATTTGAAAGTCAGAGAGAGAGAGAGAGAGAGAGAGAGAGAGAGAGAGCGGTCTTCCATCCCCTGAATACAAAAGAGAAAGGGAGAGGCAGAGAGCGAGGTTTTCCATCTGCTGGTTCACTCCCCGAATGGCTATATGGGCCGGAGCTGGGCCAATCCGAAGCCAGCAGCCAGGATTCTCTTCCAGGTCTCCCACATAGGTTCAGGGGCCCAAGAATTTGGCCCACCCTCTACTGCATTCCCAGGTGTATTAGCAGGGAGCTGAATTGGAAGTAGAGCAGCTGGGACTCAAACTGGCACCCATATAGGATGCTGGCACTGCAGGCTGTGGCTTTGCCTACTAAGCCACAATGCTGGCCCTACAACCCCTTCTTAATTAATTGAGTTTTCTATATTCTTTTTTACTCCTCTTCTAATTAGAGGTATATTTCCATTCTCATATTTAGTTTTATTCTGAATGTGATGTCTTTCTGTCAGTCCTAGAAAATTCTTAGGTACTCTTGTTTTGGAGTATTGTTTCTTAATTTCTAAGGAATTCCTATGTGAAATAGGCTGGAATCTTTCCATTTTCTTTCCCATGTCTTTTAACTTCCACATTGCACCTTTATCTTACAGTAATGTTCTCTAAATTACCCTGATTTTCACTCTCTCTCTCTCTTTCTCTAATTTATTTAAAATGAGACAGGAAGGGAGGTGGACAGAGCAAACAGGAGGGAGGAGGAAGAGAGAGAAGGAAAAGAGTTGGTTAGTCGAAGCAAAATCCACACACATCTGGGACCACCATTTAAATTAACTTCTGAGTTTATGTTACTAAACTAAGTGGGTGCTATAAATTGAAACTCCACAGTTGTGATGCATTTAAAATTCTTTTAAAGATATGTTTTTGTATTTGAAAGTCAGAGAGAGAGAGGAGAGAAGGAGAGACACAGAGAGAGATCTTCCATCTGCTGGTTCACTTCCCAAGTGGCCCTAACAGCAGGGCTTAGCCAGACAAAAAAACAGGAGCCAGGAGTTTCTTCTGGGTTTCCCATGTGGGTGGCAGTGCTTGGGCCATCTTCTGCTGCTTTTCCCAGGCTATTAGCAGGGAACTAGATCATAAGTAGAGCAGCTGAGACTCAAACTGGTACCCATATGGGATGCCAGCATTGTAGGCAACAGCTTTACCCACTACGCCACAACATTGGCCCTGGATTTTAGATTTTTAGAGGATTCCTCCCACTCCCCATACCCAAGACCAGGGCAGATACAACGCCTTAACACTTTCTAGTGACAAAGGAAATATTTTTTCTAGACTTCCTTCAAGAGTCCCTTTATACTGGCTTTATACTGGACTCTGGGTTCCAACTTTCTACTTACAGGGACTCTAGGCCTCCTTTCCAGCACTGAAGTAGCAATGAAAATATAAGCCCTTATTGGGGCCGGCACTGTGGCCCAGCAGGTTAACACCCTGGCCTGAAGCGCCTGCATCCTATATGGGTGCTGGTTCTAGTCCCGGCTGCTTCTCTTCCGATCCAGCTCTCTGCTGTGGCCTGGGAAAGCAGTGGAAGATGCTCCAAGTCCTTGGGCCCCTGCACCCACGTGGGAGACCCAGAAGAAGCTCTTGGCTCCTGGCTTCAGATTGGTGCAGTCTAGCCGTTGCGGCCAGTTGGAGAGTAAACCATCAGATGGAAGACCTGTCTCTCTCTGCCTCTCTTCTCTCTGTGTAACTCTCTGACTTTTGAATAAATAGATTTTTTTTTTTTTTTTGACAGGCAGAGTGGACAGTGAGAGAGAGAGACAGAGAGAAAGGTCTTCCAGTGCCGTTGGTTCACCCTCCAATGGCCGCTGCGGCCAGCGCACCATGCTGATCCGAAGGCAGGAGCCAGGTGCTTCTCCTGGTCTCCCATGGGGTGCAGGACCCAAGCACTTGGGCCATCCTCCACTGTACTCCTTGGCCACAGCAGAGAGCTGGCCTGGAAGAGGGGCAACCAGGACAGAATCCGGCGCCCCAACCGGGACTAGAACCGTTGTGCCAGCGCCACAAGGCAGAGGATTAGCCTAGTGGCGCCGGCTTATGTTTATTTTTTAAATAATAAAGTGGCGCCGGCCGAATAAGTAGAATTGGATCAGTGCGGTGTGCCGGCCGCGGCGGCCATTGGAGGGTGAACCAACGGCAAAGGAATACCTTCTCTCTCTCTCTCTCTCTCTCTCTCACTGTCCACTCTGCCTGTCAAAAAAAAAAAAAAAAAAAAAAAGGATATATACTATGTATACTATCTTTTCTCTAGACTCTTGGATTTTGAAGTGTGAGTGTTTTCAAATTCTTAACCAAGGGAGATTTTTCCACCTAGAGGACATTAGCAATGTCTAGAGACAAAACTAGAGTCCCCAACCACAATGAATTATTTTATCCAAAATGGCAACAGCATCAAGATTGAAAAACTCTAACCTAGATCACATTTGACCATTACAACTATCGTAGAAATGCTGGCTTTGGCTCTGGCGTTTCACAAGGACATAGTATAGTCTAGGTATCAACAGAAAGCATCTTGCCTGAAAATTTACTCTAGAATTCCCCAAATGAGACATCTTCCAAAATAATATGTGTAAAAAAGAATACAGCATATTTACATATCTTTTAAAAAATTTATTTGGAAGGCAGATTACATAGTAGGGGAGACAGAGAGAGAGAGAGAGAGATCTTCCATTCATTACTTCGCTCCCCAGATGGCTGCAATGGAAGCCAGGAGCCTCATCCGGGTCTCCCACATATGTGGTAAGGGCCCAAGCACTTGGGCCATCTTCCGCTGGTTTCCCTGGTGCATTAGCAGGGAACTGGATTGGAAGCTGAGGAGCCAGCCCTCCAACTGGTGCCTGTATGGGATGCCGGTGTTGCAGGCAGTGGCTTTACCCATTATGCCACAGTGCCAGCCCCTCATGTATCTTTTTCTTTTACATCTTTACAGTGCTAACAAACTGCTGTTAGAATTAAGATGTCAAAATTAATCACCAGATAAATCAAAGAAGTTTATAGCTCAAATGAAGAGCATTTAAGATTATCATTTAACAATGAGAAGTTTACATACCTAATGCATATATTTGACTGATTATAACTTCACATTCTGATCAAATATTCACCAATAAATTATTTGCTCTAGCTAGGCAACGTGTCAGGCTGGACACCCTTGCTGAAACTTAAGGACACCATCCTGTGCAACATATCCCACTGAGAGTGTTGCTTCAATTTTTTTCACTCTCTAGAACTGCTTGGGGCTGGCACTGTGGTACAACAGGTAAAGCTGCCACCAGCAACATTGGCATCCCATATAGGTACCAGTTTGAGTTCTGGTTGATCCACTTCTGATCCAGCTCCCTACTAATGACCTGGAAAAAGTAGCAGAGGATGGCCCAGATGCTTGGGTCCCTGCCACCCACGTCCGAGACGTGGAAGCTCCAAGCTCCTGGCTTTGGCTTGGCCTACCCCAGGCTATTGCAGCCATCTAGGGAGTAAATCAGTGGATGGAAGATCTCTGTATCTTTCCTTCTTTCTTTAACTCTGACTTTCAAATAAAAATAAATAAATCCAAAAAAAAAAAAAAAAAAAAAAGAATTGCTTGATATGCTTTTGCCACAAAACTAATGGGAGGGCATTTATGGTTTTAATACACTGCATTTCAAGATGAAATAAGGCAGGAATTGAGCTTCAAGCTGTGGAAAAAACTACTGATATTATTATTATTACTATTCAATAATAAGGCATATAACAAGGTACAGAGAATAACGTAATGGATACCCATTTCTTATCAAACGGGTTAAGAAATAGAGCATTACAGATACGGTGGACAACCTTGTGGAACTCTCATTTCCTTCCCTCCCCAGAGGTAAGCACCCTTCTGAATAAGGGGTTTATCACCTTCATGCTTGTTTTTAATTTTCCATTACCTATGCAACCTATAAACAATCTATGGTATTGTTAGGCTTGTTTTCAGACTTACAAAAATGGTATCAAACACCCTTCTTCGCCGGCGCCGCGGCTCACTAGACTAATCCTCCGCCATGTGGCGCCGGCACACCGGGTTCTAGTCCCAGTCGGGGCGCTGGATTCTGTCCCGGTTGCCCCTCTTCCAGGCCAGCTCTCTGCTGTGGCCAGGGAGTGCAGTGGAGGATGGCCCAAGTCCTTGGGTCCTGCACCCCATGGGAGACCAGAAGTACCTGGCTCCTGCCATTGGATCAGCGCGGTGTGCCGGCTGCGGTGGCCATTGGAGGGTGAACCAACGGCAAAGGAATACCTTCTCTCTCTCTCTCTCTCTCACTGTCTACTCTGCCTGTCAAAAAAAAAAAAAAAACAAAACAAAACAAAAAAAAACAAAAAAAAACACTACCCTTCTTCGACTTGCTTTTTCTAATTGACAATTTCCTGCATTTAATAGCCACAGGACTCAAGAGAAGATGGGTCAAATGGAAGTGCTGAATACATTCAGTTTCTCTGTTGCTACAGAGAAACTCACCTGGTTGGGTTGAATGCCCCCAGCTGCTCCTGTCTAGAGTGGCTGTGTGCTGTTTCCTACTGCACACCAGCGACACCGGTCACTAAGACTCACACTCTCACACCCAGAGACAGGAGCGGCCCTAAAATACCCACAAGCCCCAGCTCCACCACCAGAAGCCCGCTGTTCTGGGGAGTGTCCCTCAGGCCTCTCTGAAGCGGAATATGAGTAGTGAATTCGCCGCAACTGCTTTGACACAGACTTCACTGTGCTCACCTAATGGCTTTTCCAAGAAACCGTAACAGCAGAAACAGAAACCAGATTTGACCAGTCTGTTCAGATATAAAGCGTGACCAGTCTGCTAGAATCCACCACTGGTAAGAAGAGAGCTTTTATTGACTGAGAGAGTGAGTGAGTGAAAATACAGCCCAGGTGTTTCTCTCCCTTCCGTTCCGGAAGGTAAGCAGTGATTGGGTGGGGGGCTAAGGTCCAAACATGAACTGGGCTTTAATAGTTCTTCCAAGGATTCAGAGGTTGCCTCAGAGTGATGCATCAGGCAGATTTAGATCAGGACGGCCCCTGGGGGAGGCAGCTGACACTGCTCCTGCTCTGGTTTCGGCTCCACGGTCACGCCGATGACATTTTACAACAGGCCTGCTCAGCAGCTGCTCTGAGGAGGCGGGCGTGCCGTGCTCCCGAAACTCCAGGGGGATGGACTACAACAGAGGAGGAAGCCCCTCAAAGTTCACTGCTGATCGGGCCCAACAGATAAACAGCAGAGCGGCTGCAGGGGATGGGGGAGGTGAACAGTCCAAAAACATCATCAAAGAGGGAAAAACACTTAAGCTTGGGTGGTATTCAGGATACAGATCCAGTCCATAAAGGCTTTTATCCCCAAGGAGAAAAAAAAAAAAAAACTAAGTAATCCTTACTTTGCCTCACAGGCTGGTAGCAAAGACTTAGATTGCTATGCCCAGCAAAACACTTCTGCCCTCAGAGGAGTAGGACCCGAGAAAGAACAAAAGAAATGGGACAAAGAAAGGTGGATGCCAGGTCCCGGGGTTTCTAAAATGTCTCAAGAACCACTCAGAATATGTTTTGATCGGTGGCCGGCCTAACAAGTTAACATGGTGATCAATGATCTGACACAGAATTAAAGACAAAAAGGTTCTGGAGTCACAGAGTTAAGTGGCCAGGGAGTTTTTTACTATTTAATTGAGGGACAACTGTGATCATGAGTGATTACTAGACACAATGACGCTTTCAGTTCAGAGCTGTAAAGCGGGCTGGGTGATTACAGATGGACAGCACCACAGGCCATGATGCAGCCATGACTAATACACACGCTGCAGGGGAATTCAACGACTTAACTGGGAAACATGGCAGATCCTGCGGACATTCTGATGGACCCTGCAAGACTGCTTACTGAATACAAAGTCAACCCATACCTCTGGGTTACTTATTCACCCAGGCCAGCACTGTATTCACGGCCTTTCCGGTCTCTCCTCACCTGAGGATGTCACCGATGGTAATTTCCGGGATGAACTTCTGAAGGTGCTTCACTGTTTCACCAAGAAAACAGGCTTTATACATTTCACTAACTCCGTAGGAAAAATTCTGGAACACCAGTTTAAACAAGCCACTGAAAACAGAGAAAAATATCTTCATGAGAGGAATTAGGAATTACTTATTACTAAAAAAGCACTTTTACAATCATTCGATTTTTCAGTTTTGATGGCATCACAGACATTTGTCAAAGTCAGAAAAATTACTTAATAAAGAATATCAACTTTTGGCCAACGTAAGAAGAAAATTTCATCAAACCAAAAAGGAAACATCTTCCAAAGTCAAATTCCCAAGGAATGCTGGTTTCAAATTGGGATTCTATAAGGTCTACTAACATCTAGTCTTTTTTTTTTTTTTTTCAAAGATTGATTTTTATTTATTTGCAAGGCAGAGTAACAGGAAGAAAGGGGGAGAGAGAAAAAGATCTTCCATACAATGATTTACCCCCCACAAATGACCACAATGGCTGGGGGTAGGGCTGAGCCAGGTCAAAGCCAGGAACCTCAAATTCTATTCTGATCTCCCGCATCATTGGCAGAGGCCCAAGTTCTTGGGCGATCTCCTGCTATTTTTCCTGGTGCATTCGCAGGTAGTTAGATTGGAAGTAGAACAGTGGGGGCTTGTAGTAGGATGCCAGTGTTGCAGGCAGGGGCCTGACCTGCCATTCCAGAATGCTGCCCCCACCACGGTCTTTCTTAATGCGAATATTACATGTTTTCAGCATATGTAAAAGACATTAACAGACCTTCACATCTGCAGAGTCTATGTATGCACGTATGAATGTAAAGAGGTATTTTTTACAGGCTCCACTCTAAACCCTCTGCTTTGGAATCTAGGAAGGGTGAAATATAAGCTAAGTATAGCTTTTAAAGGTTTCTAGTGACTTTGATATGGAACTCTCCAGAGATAAACAGCAGAAAAAAGACCAAACAAAATACCTCACTAAGTTATTTCTTACCATAGTGAAGATCCTACACTGGAGGTCAACACAATAGTACATACAAACGAAACAATCCCAAAGGAAACAATCTTGGTCACTGTCAAATTCTCTAATCTTTTACAAAATGACAGTGATTGGCTGGAAATAATCTTATCAAAGCAAGACACCTACTTTTAAAAGAAAATCTTTTGTTTGCAAATTTCATATTCTTTTTATTTTCCTTTCCTTAACAGAGAAGGTTAGCACTGTGGTCAAATTTGGATTGCCAGATGTATGAATGGCTTTTACATTCTTATTTTTTTCTTTTTAAAGATTTATTGATTTGAAAGGCAGAGACACAGAGAAAGAAGAAGAGAAAGAATCTTCCATCCGCTGGTTCACTCCCCAAATGGCCACAATGGCCAGGGCTGGGCATGCCAAAACCAGGAGCAAGGAGCTTCTGCTGGGTCTCCTATGTGGGTGCAGGGGCCCAGCACTTGGGCCATCTTTTGCTGCTTTCCCAGGCCATCAGCAGAGAGCTAGATCATAAGTGGAGCAGCCAGGACTTGAACTGGCACCCACTGGGGATGCTGGCACTGCAGGTGAAAGCTTAACCTTCTATGCCACAGTGCCAGCCCATATTTTCTTTTTTAATTTTACTGATTTATTTTTACTTATTTAGAAAGGAGAGAGGGACAGAGATTAGAGAGAGACAGAGACAGAGAGTGATATTCCATCATGGTTGACTCCCTAAATGCCTGCAACAGCTTGGGCTGAGCCAGGCTGAAGCTAGGAACCCAGAATTCAATACAGGTCTTCCACGTGGGAAGCATGGATCCATCATCTGCTGCCTTCCAAGGTGCGTCTTAGCAGGAAGTTGGAAGTGGAAGCAGAGATAGACTCAAACCAGACACTCTGATATGGGATGTGGCAATTTTGACCACTGCTCCAAACACCAAGCTACTTCATCTTCTTTTTCACCAAGATATCATGCTAGCTCCTCATAATTTTCTGGAGGTTAAAATGTTACATTTACTCCACAAAGACCTTCATTTGGATGAATAGGAAATTCAATATGCAAACAACAAACACGAAGATTTCCACAAGAAATAGACTATGAAGACAGATTTTCCACATTAGAAACATAAGTACGTAGATGATTTTTAAAGAGAATAAAGTTGTTACCTATTGATAATTATATCCATAACATCTCTGGCATTGAAATCAAAGGGTCTATAACCTTCCCGTTTAAAGGCAAGAATTGCATTAGGTCCTAGCCAAATGCTGCCGTCCATCCTTGGTGTGAAGTGGACTCCTAGGAAAGGAAACCGGCTATCTGGCACCTACGGATTTAATACAGCAAAGAACTGTTAGCCCTATTTAGCACACCATCTTACTACAGATGCAAACATTCAGCTGGTAACATAAAAACTGTCTTCCCATGTGTTTAATTTGCACTGTGAGCTGTGCTCACATATATATTACTATTTTTAAAAGATTTATTTATTTATTTGAAATGCAGAGTTACAGTGGGGCAGACGGGGAGAGAGAGAGAGAGAGAGAGAGAGAGAGAGAGGTAGGTCTTCCATCCGCTGGTTCAGCCGCCAGATGGCCGCAATGGCCAGAGCTGTGCCGATCTGGAGCCAGGAGCTTCCTCCGGGTCTCCCACATGGGTGCAGGGGCCCAAGGACTTGAGCCATCTTCTACTGCTTTCCCAGGCCATAGCAGAGAGCTGGATCAGAAGTGGAATAGCTGGGACTTGAACCAGTGCCTATATTGGATGCCAACACTGCGGGCAGCAGCTTTACCCATTAAACCACAGCACTGGCCCCCATATACATCACCATTAACCTGCTTTGAGTTAGAAATGCCAGCCAGGAAACACTGACGCTATTGGCACTGGAGCACTCTGTCCTACCTACTCATCTTGCTTGGTAACGAGAAAAGAGATGAACTGTGCTACTTCGGGTTATTTTCTCTCTCCCACATTGAGGATGGCTGTGACTGGCAAGCAAAAGCAAAGCTGCCAGGAAAAAAGAACGAAAAGAGAAAGCAAGAAAACACGCACATGCATAGCAGAGGCGTCTGCAAAGGGGAATGCATTCAATCCAGGCAGATGAATGTTTAGGCAAAGTCAAAAACATCAATTGGCTGAAGGCTGGCAACTTCATCTGGTTCAGCTAATGTATTTAAGGGGTTCATTAATTTTTAGGGTAGTTTCAGGCAGAAGAATAAACTGTTCCTGTAAAATGCCTCTGTCTTCTTCCTCCTGAAACCATGTGGCAGCCATGTCCCTGTTCTGCGCCTCTAGTGAACCGAGAAATATGGTGTCCAAGCCCAGTACTCTCGCAAGTGCACCCTAACCAGGGAGGAGGAGAATCCTGACGGCACTGCTCACGTCCACACGTACGCTCATGGATTCTGGAGATGCGTATTACTTGCAGGTAGCTCATTACACTTCAGCGACCCTGACATCAGAATACAGCGTTAGGGATCGACCTGCAGAGACGAGATGAAATGCCTGCACAAACAGACTTCTGAAATCTCCCTTCAGTTCAGGGGAAAATATTTTTCATTCCTTTTATGGCCACAACCAGCTTGAATAGAGTGAGAAGACAGACGTATTACCTACCGGATAAATGTTCCCTTTTACAAGATAGCATTTTTCTGGCTTCAGCAGCAGATAATCTCCCCGGAATGGTACAATTCGAGGATCAGGATTGCAGCCACTTAACTCGGAAATGCGGTCTGAGTAAAGCCCCGCACATGTCACAACATACTGACTCCGAACTTCCTCTCCCTGGTGCAAAACAGAAGTGTGATTTGTAGAAAGCAGAGAGGAGCAGAATGCACCAAGAAGGGGGCAAGAGATGACAGGAAAGAAAATGAAGGTAGAGAAACAGGTTTCTCTTCTAAAAGAGGATATTCAACATGGGTATGTATCAGCAAAAAAATAGTTCTCCAGTATTTATAGTTTAGAGACAACAATGGCTGACCTTGGGCACTGTGGCACAGTGGGTTAAGCCACTGCTTGTATTGCCCATATGAACAATGGTTCCAGTTCTGGCTGCTCTGCTTCTAATCCAGCTCCCTGCTTTTGCGCCTGGGAGAGCAGCAGAGGATGGCTCAAGTCCTTGGGCCCCTGCCACCCATGTGGAAGACCTGATGGAATTCCAGGCTCCTGCCTTCTGCCTGGTCTAGCCCCAGCCAATGTGATCATTTCAGGAGTGAACCAGCAGATGAAGATAATCTCTCTCTCTCCCCCTTCCTTCCTCCCTCCCTCTCTGGATAACTCTGCCTTTCTAAATAAACAAATAAATCTTTTTAAAAAATAATGGTTGAGGGGCTGGTGCTGTGGCATAGCCACACCTGCAGTGCCGGCATCCCATGTGGGCTACGGTTTGAGTCCTGGCTGCTCCACTTCCAGTTCAACTCTCTGCTATGGCCTGGGAAAGCAGTGGAAAGCAGTGAAAGATGGCCCAAGTGCTTGGACCCCTGCACCCACGTGGGAAAAGACCCGGAAGAAGCTCCACACTCCTGGCTTCAGATTGGCCCAGCTCTGGCCACTGTGGCCATCTGGGTAGTGAACCAGGGGAAGACCTCTCTCTCTCTCTCTCTCTGCTTTTCAAATAAAAAAAATAAATCTTTTAAAAAAATGTTTGACCCTTGCAAGGATAATTAACAAACAACCCACGTGGGACAGGTATTTGGTGTAGCAGTTAAGACAACACTTAGAACACCAGCTTCCCTTATTGGAGTACCTAGGTTTGAGTCCCAGTTCCACTCTTGATTCCAGCTTCCTGCCAATGTGCACTCCGGGAGGCAGCAGGTGATGGCTCAGGTAGTTGAGTCCCTGCCATATGGGAGACCTGGATTGAGTTTCTGGCTTCCAGCTTCAGGAAGCCTGGCTAGCCTAGCTATTATAGACTTTTAGGAAGTGAACTAGTGGATGGAACTTCTCTATCTGTCTCTGTCTCTCTGCCTTTCAAATAAATAAGTAAACATGCTATGCTTGCATGCACACACAAACCTGTTTTACAGTAGAGAGCTTCATCATTTGTTGCATGAAGAAGCAAATGTCATTTAGATGGCCGCCACCAATTTGGCATCCTTTGTGCTTTGGACAGCATCTCCTGTCCTGAGTAATTACCCTATTACTCTTGAGTTATTTCACACTAGTCAATCCTGCTCAGTACCAACTGCAACCAGGCCCCCAAGCTATCTTTTATTTCTGATCAATATTTACTTTGCAAGCTGAGGTTACTTTAGCAGCTTCATCCATTCAATTCGCACCTAATAAGAGCACACACTACTGTCAGGGTTTGTTTTAGTGGTCAGGAGACTATTAATCTTAGGCCATTGTAATTTCCCACACATTTTTTTTTTAAAGTTGAATAACCTAGTCAAGTTTATTATTATCCTGATTTAAAAAAAAAAATTCACAAATAGAATGTGACTTTCCAAAGAAATCTATCCAATGTCTGTGATCACAACTAGATTTTATCCTAATCGATAAAAAATGGTTAGACAAGCACGTAGTATCAAGAGTCTTCAACACAGTGGATTCCATTTTGTTAAGAACAAAAAAATAGAAAATAAGTAGTATTTAGTTTTCTTAGCTCTCCATAGTATATGTTATATAAAATTAAAGTTTTGCTTCCAAAAATATGTTTCCATGTGGTTGGGTGGTGTCCAGGGCCAGAAACACCAAAGACAGGAGATGTTTAACCACAGAAGTGTCATTTTTCATAAAAACTAAAAAATATCCTTCAAGGTCTAAAGTCTTCTGCTAGGCATTTTAGTGCTACAAAGTCATTTTTAAATTAAATGTGGAATAAAAGCTACAAAAAGTATCCCACACATTTCTATGGCTATTAAGGGCACATTTTTAGCTTCACTCTACCAGGTTTAGATAATTTCATCACTATTCACCACCATAATTTAATTCCCATCTCTCTACTTATAAACAACCAATAATTCCTTGTTCCTGGTAACTTCTTGTTCTTAGATTGTTTACTTCCTTTTTTAAAGATTTCTTTCTTTATTTGAAAGGCAGAGTTATGAAGAGGAAGAGGGATGGGGAGAGAAAGAGAGAGATCTTCTACCCACTGGTTTACTCCCTAAATGGCTGCAATGGCTGGGACTGGGTCAGGTCAAAGTTAGGATCCAGGAGCTGCATTCAGGTCTCCCACAAGGGTACAAAGGCTCAAGCACTTGGGCCATCCTCTGTTGTTTTCCCAGGCCATTAGCAGGGAACTAGATCAGAAGTGGAGCAGTCAGGACTTGAACCAGCACCCATGTGGGATGCTGGAGATGCAGGTGGTAGCTTAAGACACTGTGCCACAATGCCGGCCACCGGATTGTCTTTTTTTTTTTTTTTTTAAGATTTAATTTATTTATTTGACAGGTAGAGTTACAGTGAGAGAGAGACAGAGAGAAAGGTCTTCCCTCTGTTGGTTCACTCCCCAAATGGCTGCAATGGCCGGAGCTGCACCAATCCGATCCAGAAGCCAGGTGCCTCTTCCCGTTCTCCCATGTGGGTACAGGGGCCCAAGCACTTGGGCCATCTTCTACTGCTATCCCAGGCCACAGCAGAGAGCTGGACTGGAAAAGGAGCAACTGGGACTAGAACCAGCGCCCATATGGGATGCTGGCGTTGCAGGTGGAGGATTAACCTAGTGCGCCACAGCGCTGGTCCCCCGATTATCTTCTAAGCCAACCTATTTCTGAAGCCTTGGAATTCTCACCTCACCACAACACTCTCTTTCCAGCCCTCACTGATTCAGCCTTGTTCTGCTGTGCTGTATTTTCAACTCTAAATGCATTTGATTTTTGCTCTTGCCAGAAAGTGAAGCTCCTTTTCAGGGGTTACTACAAGTCGCATTTTTCAGAAAACCAGATGAAACTTCTTTACAGTGAATTAAAATGAAAATTAGCTAGACTAAGCCATATAGTTTTAAGACCCTTTAAGTCAAAAGGGCTGTGTCAGCAACAACAAACACTGCCCTGTTCTAATATCGTTCTAGTGCATCCAGAGTTTTATACTAAAAGCACAAGACATATTTTTATGTGATTTAAATGCACTGTTCCTACTTAAAAGGTCAGTAGTCCTTTTTGTTCTCAGAACACAAGATGTGGTAGAAAGGCCTACCATAAATGTAAAGATATGAGCTGAATTTGCAGAGCGGCACTAGCATGCAATAGCCTAATTACTCTCTTTTTTAAAAGTTTTCAAGAAAGAAATTAAAACCAGCACAAGTGTCTGAAATAATTTTGTGTCATACATAAAACAATAATTAAATCCAGCAACATATGAATTTCACTTTCAAATGGAAAGTTAGATAAACATTGAATAATCAATCATAAATTTATTTATCTGAAAGGCAGAGAACAAAGAGAGAGAAAGAGAGAGAGAGAGAGAGAGAGAGAGAGAGAGACATACAGATCTCATATCTGCTGGTTTACTCCCCAAATGCCCGCAACAGCTGAGGTTGGACTAAGATGAAGCCAGGAGCTGAGAACTCAACCTGTGTCTCCCGTGTTGGTGGCAGGGACTCAACTACTTTGAGGCATCACCTACTGCCTTCCAGGGTATGTTTTCACAGGAAGCTGGAATTGGGAGCAGAGTCAGGACTCAAATCCAGATATTCTGACACGGGATGCAGGAGCTCCAAGCAGTGTTTCAACTGATAGGACAAACACCATCCCTAATCCTAAATTTCTTCTTAAACAGTGCATCTCTTTTGTTCTTTAATGAGTGAAAAAGATGTTTTTCCCATATTCAATGTACAAATGTGCAACTTCTCCCCTAAAAGTTAATTTTTAAAAATTCCTTTCTTTCCATTCATATAAAAGCACAGATGGTCAACTTGGTAAGTGAACCCAAAATTCTGAATTTGAACCCCAAAATTATACTATAAAGAAAATAACAAAATTGTCTAAACAAAATGACAAAAGCATAAACAACTACAATAACTGGGCGAAATAAATATCCACTGGTATCTCACTGGTCCTGTTATACATTCCATCACATGACATAGCATACTCTAGTGAAAATGTCCTGCACATGGGGGCAGGCACAAAAACAGCCTGCTATTCTTTCTTTGAATTGAAACTCTGGTTGCTCTGCCACTTAGATCACATGACCCAGCAGGTCTGATGACAACTGAAGTGTCTGTGGCAGGTGGCAAAGTCTCCAGGGCTGCTGGCAGGCTTCTACAGGTCAATCACAGCACAGAACTTGAAAGTGTCGGAGGAAACGTGAAACCAGCCTCAGCAGCATCTTCCTTTTGAGAAAGTGATTCTGTTTCTGAACGCACATCTGACCGCAGATCACCAAGCCACCATTTGAATGACCCATTATATTAACTTGGTCACTGTCTGACTCATCAAACCACAAAACTGGGTAAGTACAGCAATATTCTGTCATCAGGAAGAAGGACAAATATATTAGGGTTATACAGGTCCTCTGCAGGCACAACACTGCAGGGGCAAGTGGTTCAAATTCCTATAAGCCCTACTCCCGCTAAATTGCCTCTTTCTCCTGTACCTGATTCTGGCCCTATGACCAGTTGACCAAGGAAGACAAAATATAGGGCCAGTCTGCCTTTGGGTCTACACAACATTCGCAAAGCACTTTGACAGTGTAAGGCTGTGGCACTGGAGCCCTACTTTGGAGCGGCCCTGAAAAAGTGTGGTGAAGCGCAATCTCTGCAGTGGGCAGAACTTTGAACATAACACCCGGTTATCTATCTTCCCTAGAAGTAGAGAGGACCAGAGTATGGATCTACACCAGAAGTATGGATCTATGCCAGAAGTATGGATCTACACCAGAAGTATGGATCTACGCCAGAAGTATGGATCTGTACTTCTTCATGTTCAGTAACTAATGGATTACCTAGATAGTCAGGAAAAGGAGCTGTGGAAAAAAGATCTGTGAACATAGCACTCCGAACAGCACAGATGTAAAGATATTTGGGTACCATAGGAATGCTTATGGAAGAGTAATCTTGACTGTGCCAGATTACAACAATCAGCAGACCTGCTCTTTCCCCAGGGAGCCCTGTCCTTACTGATGGCTTTATAAACTGCACAGTTAGTGGGAAGAATAGTCTCTTCAATAAATAGTGCCTGGAAAGCTGGATATTTACATGTAATTGAATGAAATTGGAACTTGACCTTAAACTACTTACAAAAATTGACTTGAAAGACTTAAATCTAAGACCTAAAACTATAAAACTCCTAGAAGAAAACATAGGGGAGAAGCTTGACATTGGTCTTAACCATGACTTCTTGGACAGGACATCAAAAGCACAAGCAACAAAAGCAAAATGAAACAAATTGGACTATATTGAACTAAAATGTTCCTGAACAACAAAGGAAACAATTGACAGGGTAAAAAGGCAACCTAAATAATGGGAGAAAATATTTGCAAGCTATATATCTGGTAAGAGGTTAATATCCAAAATATATAAAGAACTCATACAACTAATTGGCAAAAACAAAACAAAACTTAAATGATCTGATTTTAAAATGGGCAGAGGATTGGAATAGATTTTTTTTCAAAGACATCCAAATAGCCAATAGGTAAGGGAAAAGGTGTTCACATAATTAATCATCAATGAGGTGCAAATCAAAACCACAACGAGAAAGCATCTCGCGCCTCTTAGAATGGCTAAGATCAAAGACAAATGATAACAAGCACTGGTGACGACGTAGGATGCACTGCTGGCAGGAATGTGAACTGGTACAGCCATCAGTGAGAAACAGAAAATTAAAAATAGAACTACCATATGATCTAACAATCCCACTTCTGGGTATCTATCCCCACAAATCATAATCAGTATCTCAAAGAGATAGCTGGTCTCCTAGGTTCAATGCAGCACTATTCACAAAAGCCAAGAGATGAAAACAATCTAAGTGTCCAACAACATGAATAAAGAAAATGTGGTATATGTACACAATGTAATATTACTCAACTATAGAAAAAGAAGGAAATTCTGCCATTTGTGAGAAAACAGATGAACTTGGAAGATGTCACGCTAAGTATAAATAAGCCAGACAGTGACAGACAAACACTGTATGGTCTTACTTTATATGTGAAATATAAAGAAAGCTGAATCCATAAAAATAGAGAGTAGGATAGTGGTTGCTAGGAACTAAGAGAATGGGGTGGCAGAAATGGGAGAGATACAGCTCAAAGGATACAGGTGTTCAGCTATATTCTGATTAAGTCCTGGGCATCTAACATATAACAATGGTGACTACAGTTAATAACATTGTATTGTATACTTGAATTTGCTAAGAGAGCACCCACCAAAAAAGCTCCTAACTATGAAGTGATGGATATGTGAACTAACCTGATCATTGTATGGTAATCATTTCACAGTATATTCATGTATCCAACTATGACATTATACTTGTACATCTTAAATATGTAGAACTTTGTCAATTATTACTCCATAAAGCTGGAAAGAAATAGTTACAGCAGCAAAGACGGAGAGAAGATGCATGAGCTGAGCAATGGACTCACTCACCAAGGCTGGATCTGTCCACAGCCACTGAGAGCTCGATCTGCAGACAGCAGAGAACAGCACAGCCATAGGCACATCCCCAAGACCACTTCCAGCACAGAAAAGCAGGAGCACTTAGTTCTCACTGGAATGGACAATCGATTTGCCTTTCTTGCCCACAAAGCTTGTGCAAAAACTACCACCTGTAAACTCACAGGATGCTTTCCTTACCATCCCAGTATCTTACACAGAAGCGTTACTTCTCTTACTTCTCATTAATGAACTTATTTTGCAGCAAATGAAGAGAAGAAATAAAGCACACGCTTACAGAATTTCCTGATGACCATTTCCCCTATCATCCTGTAGTCACTGGGTGACAGAAAGTAGAATGGGTTTTTGAAGGCTGAATAACAACACTAGCTAGCTGGCAACACCTTGAAAGGTTGGGCAATGTCCTCCAAGGATGCTATCTGTGCTATAAATCAATGAATGTATCTACATTATATATAATGCATATAATTATACATAATATTGTTTCTCCCATAGCCAGGAATCACATGACTGGAAATTAAGAGGTAAGAATGGGAGTAGCTCCTCACTATTACCCCAGGGACACATGAGTAAGGTTTTTGCTTTCACTCCCTATACCTTGGTGCTCTGATGATGTGTAGGTCTTAGTTCCCAATGGGAAAACACTTTCATTGGAGAATCAGCAATGGTTCCATTAAACTGGAAGTTGATACTGGCATACTTGGCCACTCCAGGCTTCTTAGGCCAGTGAATCAAAAGGCAGAGGGAATTGCTGGGTTGAATGGGAAATTTGTCCTGGCTCTTAAGGGGAAACACAGTTGCTACTACACAGAGAGCTTGAGATGATAAAGGAGTACTTCTGGAATACACTCCAGGGGCAGCTCTATTCTATGTACTGTTTTAAGAGTTACCAGGAATTACCACAACCTTAAATAGGCAGGACAGCTAATGGCACACATACTTCAGGAATGAAAATCTGGGTTACTCTACCAGACTGGGAACCATGACCAGCTGAGATACTTGCCAAACGGAAGGAAAACAAGGAATGGGTAGTGGAAGAAGGAAATTATCTATCAGCTGTGACCTTATGACTAATTACAGAATATTGTAGTTATGAGGATCTTTTATTTACTTTGAAGTAAAATGTCTCTGTCTATAGATTATTCCATTCTTTCTGTGTCCCACTGTTAAGGACTGAATTGTGTTCCCTCAAATCCACACACTGAAGCCTGACTTCCTAAAATGAGTTGGAGACATGACTGTTAGGGAGGTAACTAAGGCTACAGGAGGTCATAAGGGAGGCCCCTAATCTAATGGGACTGGGGTCCTCACACACAGAGGAAAAGACACTCAAGATCACTCTGCATACGCACAGAGAAGAGGACGTGGGAGGACTTGGTAAGAAGACGGCCATTTACAAGCCAGTTAGAGAGGCCCCGGCAGAAAGCAACCTGACAGCACCCTGACCTTGACTTCCAGCATACGGGACTGGGGGAAAAGAAGGAAAGAGAGATTTCTGTTGTTCAGGTCACTCAGTTTTGGTGGTATTCTGTATGGCAGCTTGGGAAGAGTAGGACAGCCCTCCCTGCCATCCCCCCATTATCAGACAGAGGGTTTCTCCCCCTCAATACCACTGGCATTTGGGGCTGGACACATCTGGGTTTTAGAGGTCTGTTTCCCACACTGAAGGATGTTGAGCAGCAACCTTGGCCTTTACCCACCAGATGCTAGAACACTGTTGCTCTCCCTCTCCCTCTCCCTCTCCCCCTCTATCTCCCCAAGCTGTGTCAAGCAAAAATGTCTCCTGGGGAGCAAAATCGCCTCCAGGTGAGAACTACTAATCTAACACAAGATGCATAAACAGAGGCTAACCTTGTACTGCAGTACTGAAGTTCCAGGATCTCACAGGAGTACGGCTCAGCTAGAAAAGAATGCACACCACCCAAAGATGGATAGAGTGAACTTCCCTGAGGGCCAGTTACACCCTGTTGGGTGGAAGCACAGTTTTACTACTGTCTTTATTCTGAAGCTAACTGTGGCAGTGAAGCGTGCATATGAATGCCTGGGTAACAAGGGGTGGGTCTGTACTGTGTCAGCTGGGTTAAGCTGGGTTGCTTGACAGAACTCCCTCCTCTGTATAGTTCCATCTTGAAGTACACCGAGTCAGGCACTGCCTAAGATGTGGCAGGCAGAAGGAAAGCAGTGGTCACTATTGTTTAAAGGTCATCCCCATCCAATGTGGTCTAATGTAGAAACAGGCTGACACCCACTGCCACGGCCCAGTGAACCCCAGATCTCTTTCCAACTGTGTTTTCCAACTACTGATCCTCAAGAACTGCCCCAGTTTGCTGCCTGGGTGCAGACCCAGAGGCAAGAGCACCCTCAGAGCTCTGAGAGGGTTCCCTTTTGCAGCCCATCAACCCCCACCCCCAGCAGCTGGACACGTGGAGGTACCGTCTGGGATGCAGAGTCCCATCTGGATCTCTGCTTACCCAGATCCTTTCACAACTGCATGAGGCCTGATTCCCACCAGGAATCCTAGAATACTCAGGAATGACTCTGCTTCCGGAACTGGACCCTGACGCTGCCATAGACAAGGCAATCCACGCTTCTCTGTCATTCTGTGATTCTTGTTTGACACTGTGTGAGAAAGAAGAAAAGCAGCTCATCTCCCTCTGCACAACCTGCACACCCCCTCAAAGTTTTCTCGTTAGTAAGTAAGTTAACCCAGACCGGGAAGCAGAGCAATAAAATACCTCTCAGTTTTGCCTTAAGAGTAACCATTCCAAGTGTTTATTATCCTTTTGTGTGTGTGCCATTTTATGAAGACATTCCAAAGCCAAAACTCTTCTTAGAATAAAAGTTATTAAATATCTCTAAAAGAATTTCTCTTGGGGTTACTGTTACATTAGACCAATTTCATTCAATGGCTTAAAATACAGCACCGTGTGAGGTGGGCTTTTGGAACAATGGTTAAGACATCTCTTGGGATGACTGAAACCCGTATCAGAAAGCCTGGGGTTGAGTCTCAGCTCTGTTTTCAGTTCCAGCTTCTGGCTAATGTGCACCTTGGAAGAGAGCAGCTGATGGCCCAGGTACTTGTGTTCCTACCACCCATGTAGGAGACCTAGACTAAGTTCAAGGCTCCTGGCTTCAGCCTAGCCTAGCCTAGCCCAGCCCTGGCTGTTACAGGCATTTGGGGAGTGAATTAGGAACAGTGTGTCTGTGCCTGTCTCTCTTTTTTTAAATAAATAAATATATATATATTTTAAAGACAACACTTTGGATTAATTCAACTTTTTACTAAAGGGAAAGGGAAAAAACAGAAAGTAGTTTGGCTTAAGGAATTTTACCTTTGTATTCTTTATAACAATTGGATATTTCATCCCTGAAAAAAAAAGAATTTGTAAAAGACTTATTTTTAGCAAAAGAAGATCAATATTATTGGAAATATTATATTAGTAACAAATGTAAATGAATTTCTTCTATCATAACCACACTTGCAACCTACTTTTCATTCTGAAGTGTTTTACCAAGTAATAAGACTAAACTAGTCCACATTTGACAGTCTTGAAAATTCTGGCATGTTTTTTAGCTCATTCTATTTTAATTTGTTTAATCTGTGCTTATAAACCGTTCCCCATCTGAGCTCCAACACAGTGCCAACTTTTCCTTGAATGACAGTCCTAGAAATCATGCTATACAATGGATCATGATAAATCAGTAGGTATTTTCCCACAAGCTACAGCTATTACAGAAGAAGTTGTGTTGTCCAAGTGTTGCTGACCTGATTCCTTGCAGGTTCTCTGTTGCTGAGAGAAGCAAGGTTATCACCACCCAAACACTTCCAATATTAAACCAACTGTCTATCAGATTAATTTCTACTCGGATACATGGGATCTCAGTCTTTTAGTGTATATGAACAGCAAATAAGATTACATCTACCTCTACTGTAAATTAGATTCATTATGCTGCCTACAGACAACAGCCTTAATTACTTCAAATTGGTTCATCTTCTTAAAATTTACAAGGCCGAGGAGAATGGCCTCGATCGTCTTTAAAACCTGCCAAGGAAGAAAGAACATGGCACTACTTTTTTTTCTCCTTCAGATTTCCCAGTAGCAAATAGAAGCCTTTCAAATCTTTCATCTGATTTAAAAAAAATATTCACACCCTCAAAACAAAATAAACTCTAAGTGCTGTGTAAAACAGGAGTGGGGGTGTTCAGAATGGCTGAATCGTGTTATGAACACGGGATGTCTTTCTGAAACATGGGTGTGCCCAAGAATCATCCAAAGTTTTATTCCAGGACCAGTGCTGTGACACAGCAGGCTCAGCTGACCTGGGATACCAGCATTCCTTATTGGAGCTCCAGCTCAAGTCCTGGCTGCTCCACTTCTGATCCAGCTCCCTACTAATACACCTGGGAAAGCAGCAGACGATGGCCCAAGCACTTAGAGCCCTGCCACCCACGAGACCCAGATGGAGTTCTAGGCTCCTGGCATAAGCCTGGCACAGCTCTACTTATTGCAGTCATTTGGGGAGTGAACCAGTGGATGGTAGATCTCTTTCTGTCTATCTGTCTGTCTCTGTCACTCTGTCTTTCATATAAATAATATAAAAAAAATAAATAGAATAAAATAAACATTTTTAAAAAGGTTTATTATTCCTAGGCCTTCTCCCTCCTTCCTTCTCTCTGTAACTCTTTCAAATAAATAAAAAATCTTTTTAAAAAAAGACATACCCAGACTCTATAAATGAATAATCTAAAACTCATGTATAGTTTATTTTTTAGACTAAATTTTGAATGTGAAATTGGCCTTTTCTAATTCTTTTTTTTTTTTTTTTTACAGGCAGAGTGGACAGTGAGAGAGAGAGACAGAGAGAAAGGGCTTCCTTTGTCGCTGGTTTCACCCTCCAATGGCCACCGCGGTCGGCGCGCCGCAGCCGGCGCACCGCGCTGATCCGATGGCAGGAGCCAGGTGCTTATCCTGGTCTCCCATGCGGGTGCAGGGCCCAAGCACTTGGGCCATCCTCCACTGCACTCCCTGGCCACAGCAGAGAGCTGGCCTGGAAGAGGGGCAACCGGGACAGAATCCGGCGCCCCAACCGGGACTAGAACCCGGTGTGCCAGTGCCACAAGGCGGAGGATTAGCCTAGTGAGCCGCGGCGCCGGCCGGCCTTTTCTAATTCTGAAGAGAAATACAAGAGCATAATTTTATAGACTATACACTGACTACATTTTGGTGATCATTGGTAATAACACAATTTCCTGTTGCCTTATATTGTACGAGTACATCAATTCTCCCAATTTCTCCTAAGTTCTCCCCAGACAGTAAGTTTGGTTTGATTCAAGAAGTATTGGTGATATCAAAATTTCATTTTGAACAAGCAATTCTGACTCTAACCTGCAGGGCAAGGAAGTGTTTGGGGACCTTTGAGGAGCCCTGGCTGTCCAACATCTAACCGCACACTATCCCTTGTGCGCCTGCCTCTGAGACCTACTCCAGCCTAGCTCCTGGTGACCCTTCCATTAGCACCAATCCAGAAAAAGCGACCCCAAGGTTTTTAAAAAGTCACTACAAGTATTCAGTAGAAAAGATAAGAATGGCTTACCATCTTTACTTCTTGAAGGGCTTTCTTTAGCCATTTCAATATCATTTACTTCAAAATTGGTTAAGATAGAACCACCCGCTTGTTGGAAATCCTGGGCAAAGGACAAAGCAACCTGCCGATAGTCCACAATGCCAGTGTATGGACAATCTACAGCCATTAGACCCTGGAACAGAATTACAACAAAGTCAGGACAAGAATCCATGAGGTTTGCTCAAAATTCCATTTTTGGCTGAATCCTTTTGTTTATTTTGATAGATAACATACATTCTCTACGCCTGGGAAAAATCTGATACTGTTTAAGAAAAAAATAACACAAAAGTTAGCTCTTTAAGTGTCTAAATGTGACACTGGGCATATATATAATGTGAGTGACAGATACGAGAAATGATACTGCCCACTCCAGAAAATTCCTACCAAAGACCAGTTTTTCCTTTAGAGAAGCAACTTCAGTAAGGTGATCTCTCTTTTTAAAATTTGTATTTATTGCTTTAAATTGTATTTTAAAGGCAGGGAAACAGAGACAGAGAGAGGTCATTCATTTGCTGGTTCACTCCCCCAAATGCCTATACCAGCTGGGGTTGGATCAGTCTGAAGCCAGGAACCTCAAACAAAATCCAGATCTCCCGCAGGGGTGGCACAGAGCCAGGTACTTCAGTCACCACCTGCTGTGTCCCAGGTGCACATAAACAAGAAGCTGGGTTTGGAAGTGGAGCCAGACTGGAACCCAGGCACTCTGATATGGGATGTGGAAGCACTTCTTGGTGTCACACTGAGTGTTTTCAGTCCTAGTCTTCCCTCTCCATATCTGATTCTGATCAGAATCATAACTGATTCCGAGTTGAATTCTACTTAACCAAGCAATTAGGTTTTAAATAAGCTCTACTGAGATTTTCCCAGCAGCATACCAAATACTTATGGGGGTGGGGGGAACTCAGGTAAGTTGTTCTAGCTATCCTCAATGTTTGCAGAGCAATGCTGTAACCTGCTTTTGCTTCTGCCATTTTAGACATGTCCAGGGGCTGCTGCTATGGTGCAGTGGGTTAAAACCCTGGCCTGCAGCACCAGCATCCCATATGGACACCGGTTCGAGTCCCAGCTGCTTCACTTCTGATCCAGCTCCCTGCTAATGCACATGGGAAAGTAGCAGAGGATAGCCCGAGTGCTTGGGTCCCTGCACCCATGTGGGAGATCCAGAAGAAGCTCCTGGCTCTTGGCTGTGGATCGGCGAAGTTCCGGCCTTTGCATTCATCTGGGGAGTGAACCAGAGTACTGAAGACCTCTTTCTCTCTCTATCTCTACCTCTCTCTCTCTATCTCTCTCTGTAACTCTTTCAAATAAATAAAGTAAATCTTTTTTAAAAAAAAGACATACCCAGACTCTATGATGAATAATCTAAAAACTCATGTTTAGTTTTTTAGACTAAATTTTGAATGTGAAATTGGCCTTTTCTAATTCTGAAGAGAAATACAAGAGCATAATTTTATAGACTATACGCTGACTACATTTTGGTGATCGTTGGTAATAACACAATTTCCTGCTGCCTTACATTGTACGAGTACATCAATTCTCCCAAACAAGTTTTCCTAAGCAGACCACTCACATATAGAGGCTGGTGCAACGGTAACCTCTGCCATCCTCTCACCCGGCCGGCACAGCACTGTCGCTGTTGCAGTTTTAGAACAAGATCTCTTATACTATTATTTTAAATATTTCATCACCCTGCCCCTCCCCGAACAACCTGCTTAGCCCTTAAAAGCTTTTTTTTTAAGTGAAAAGATTTTTTTGTTTGTCTGTTTCTAAAGATTTATTTATCTTTTTGAAAGGCAGAGTTACAGAGAAGCAGAGGTACTTAACACTTGTGTGGGAGACCCAGAAGTAGCTCCTGGTTCCTGGCTTCGGATTGGCCCAACTCCAGCAGTTGTGGCCATTTGGGGAATGACCCAGCAGATGGAAGATTCTCTCTCTCTCTCGAGAAACAGAGAGGTCTCTCCCCTCTCTGGAACTCTGCCTTTCAAATAAATAAATATGAATCTTTAAAAAAAAAAAAAGCTTTGACTTTGCCACTCATGCTGACCAAAGTCTCCAGGTGGCCACTCACACTACGGGTAAAGGCTCACAAAATACCCAGTTGTCTCTTCAAAGACTGGGAGAAACACTGGCAAAAACTTCATCAATTTCCTGACAGTCCTGTTTGCAGAATATGAGAGCAGTTGTTAAGGATGGGCAATCATCCCTTCTGTTTTAATACAGGTGATACATGTAACACTTCATATTAGACTTGGTCACTGTCCCAGTACTCCGTAAGTTTAGTAGCTGTAACTCAACTTTGGCCCATAAACAGTATTCTGGCTACAATAACCGTGGAAGCTAGCTCAGGATAATACTAAGTCCAAGTTGAGTTCACAAAAACTTCCTTACCCAGCATGAGACTGTGTGACTAGTATGGTAACAGTGGGACAGACTGCACTTCATTCTAGATCAGTAGTTTTTTGGAATCCCAAATACCCTTCTTGGTCATCTTGTGCCTGCATGGCCCAGGACAATGCCTGACACACAGGAGACTCCTGCTTACGGAGGGAAGGGACTCGAGGGTCTGTTTTGAAACATGCTCGATCTCCCTCTCCAGGCCCTCCCTCCTTTTCCTAGGCTTGGCTTTGCTCTTCCTCATGAGGTGCTGGCATGCCCCACCTAGACCTGTGTGGTGGGGAAAGGTGGACAGAGTCCCCTGGGCCAGGGCTGCCTACAGGACAGAGCCAGCCAAATCAGGAGGGGGCTGGGGGACACAGCGCTGGGGCTGTCAGCCAGGAGCTGGGTGTGCACCGTCCAGGTCAGCAGGTCAGTCAGAGCTTGAAATCTGAGGCTATGGCACATTAGGCGGCTGGAAAAGAACCAGGCAAGTTGGCCAGGGAAAGCTGGGAGGAGACTGAGCCAGGAGGCGGGACCAGATAAGTTGTAAGAAAAGGCCAAGGTCAGAGGGAGCAGTTAAGCTCTGATGGAGCTGATAAGAGTTATCCTCCAAGGTCAAAGTTTACTGAGGCGGTTTAATGTCTTCTAGTATCCTCCCACGGCAGAATGCAGTGTTCTTAAAGGGGCCTGTGAAGAGAAGCCCCTCAGAGCTGTGCAATGAAACAACTTCTTTGAGAGGGCCTGGCAGAATCAGAAGCCACGGGAGCTGCACCCACCATCCCTGCAGTGGTGCTGAGGCTGGGGGAGAAGGGAGGGATCCCTGCAACGCGCTGGTGTGAAATATCCGACTGTACTGCCCACCAGCTCTAGGCTCAGCTAAGCGCGTGTGAGCACTCGCGATGACAAGCTGGTACCACGTAAAGCACCTCGCTTCGTGGAGGCCTCCCAGGATACACCCTGTGCTAAGTTACTCACTCAGCCTGCCAGGGAGGGGTGGTCTCTGAGGTTTGTTTGTTTGTTTGTTTTGGCAGCATATTCCTTTTTATTTTTTTAAGGTTTTTATTTAATGAATACAAATTTCATATGTACAGCTTTCAGGAATATAGTGTTTCCGGCCGGCGCCGCGGCTCACTAGGCTAATCTTCTGCCTGCGGTGACGGCACCCTGGGTTCTACTCCTGGCTAGGGTGCTAGATTCTGTCCCTGGTTGCTCCTCTTCCAGTCCAGCTCTCTGCTGTGGGCCGGGAAGGCAGTGGAGGATGGCCCATAGTGCTTGGGCCCTGCACCTGCATGGGAGACCAGGAGGAAGCACCTGGATCTTGGCTTCGGATCGGCGCAGTGCCGGCCACAGCGGCCATTTGGGGGATGAACCAACGGAAGGAAGACCTTTCTCTCTGTCTCTCTCTAACTCTGCCTGTCAAAAAAAAAAAAAAAAAGGAATATAGTGTTTCTTCCCCCCATTCCTGCCCATTCTCTCTTTTTAAATTCTATCTGTTCTTATTACCAGACATTTGGCCTTATTTATTTGATCCCTTTGACACTTAATTCTATCTATATGATCAGTAACATACTTAATATAATCACTTTAACATGTAAGATGGCATTAATACCTGGCAACTTAATGGAATTTGGAATCCTATGGCAAATTTTTAGCTTTACCCTAGGTGTAAGTCCGTGGGAATGTGTGCCAAACTGTACATCTCCTCCCTCTCTTATTCCCACTCTTATTTTTTACAGGGATCAATTCTTAATTAGACTTGAACACCTAAGAATAATTCTGTATTAAGTAAAGAGTTCAACCAATGGTATTAAGTAGAAAAAGAAAAATACTAAAAGTATAAAATAGTAAGCTGTTCCTCCACAGTCAGGACAAGTGCTGATCAAGTCATTGCTTCTCATAGTGTCAGTTTCACTTCTACAGGTTTCCTTTTAGGTGCTCAGTTAGGTGTCAGAGATCAAGGAGAACATATATTTGTCCCTTTGGGACTGGCTTATTTAACTCAGTATGTTTTCCAGATTTCTCCATTTTGCTGCAAATGACTGGACTTCATTTTTTTTTAACCACTGTGTGGTATTCCATAGAGCACTGTAGGAGACAAAGTCCCAAGTTTGCCAAAATACCTCTCCTTCTTTTAAAATTATGGTTTCAGATAAAATACAACTTCCTTTGGGCTGACAGCCATATCTCATTCAGTGCCTAACTGTAGTGTCGGGGCCCAGGGTAAACAAGAACATTTTGGTTGAATTGAACAGGAAAAAAAAAAATCAATCTTGAATCAGCTCCAGGGCAGGATGGTCCTTAGGAGCTGTGTGACCTTGGGAAAGGAACAACCAGCTTTGCCACTTGTGGGAAACAAGAACACACGCATATAAGTGATCTTATCTGTACACACGTGCCTCATCTACCTCATTCCAAGCAGTCATGACAATCACTCGGCAGGTGTGGAGAACACCATCAGTCTCCTCCTCAACCTTTATAACAGGTGGGAAGTTCCTTTTTTATGTTTTTAAAGATTTTATTTATTTATTTGAGAGGCAGAGTTACAGACAGCGAGAGGGGGAGACAGAGAGAGAGGTCTTCTTTCCATTGGTTCACTCCTCAGATGGCTGCAACAGCCAGAGCTGCGCCGATCTGAAGCCAGGAGCCAGGTGCTTCCTCCTGGTCTCCCATGCGGGTGCAGGGGCCCAAAGACTTGGGTCATCTTCTACTGCTTTCCCAGGCCACAGCAGAGAGCTGGATCAGAAGAGGGGCAGCGGGACTAGAACCTCCACCCATAATGGGATGCTGGAGCCGCAAGCAGAGGATTTAACCTACTGCGCCACGGCACCAGCCCCCTGTTTTGTTTTTAACAGTTAAGCATCATTCAAAGAATCATTGGCTCCTATTCCTATTTTTTCATCTTTAGAGCCCTTCACGGGGACAAATGATTGACAATAATTGATGAAATGGTCCAAATTCCCCAAATTTCAGTGTCTGGGAAACCAGGAACCCTATTTTTCAAACTCTACAATCAAATTATTTTTACATCATGATCAAATCTACAATGAGGTCAGCAGCTCACTATCTCACTCATTTTTTATTTTTCTTTCTGATAGTAATCTTAAAATACGAAAGAGTTTTTCATTAGGAAATAAAAATGCACGGCAGAGGGCGGGCACTTGGTAAAGCTAGTTTAGTGGCTGCTTATGGCTCCTGCATTCCATACCAGAGTATCTGGATTAAGACCAGATTCTTGGGGCCAGCACTGTGCAGTAGTGGGCTAAGCCTCTGCCTGTGGTCCCAGCTGCTCCACTTCCAATCCAGCTCTCTGCTGTGGCCTGGAAAAGCAGTGGAATATGGCCCAAGCCCTTGGGCCCCTGCACCCTCATGGAGACCTGGAAGAAGCTCCTGGCTCCTGGCTTCAGATCAGCTCAGCTTTGGCAGTTGCAGCCATCTGGGGAGTGAACCAGCAGATGGAAGACCTCTCTCTCTCTCTCTCTCTCTCTCTCTGCCTCTGCCTCTCTGTAACTCTGCCTTTCAAATAAATAATAAAATAAATAAATCTTAAAAAAAAAAAAAAAACAAACCACAGCTTCTTGGCTTCTGATCCAGCTTCTTGCTAATTTGTAACCTTGGAGGAAGCAGATGATGGCTCAAATACTTGGGTTCCTGCAACCCACATGGGAGACCCTGACTGAGTTCCTGATCTCCTGGCTTTAGCCTCACCCAGCCCCAGCAGGCATTTGGGGAATGAATCAGCAGATAAAAGATCTCTGTCATTAAATAAAATGAAAATAAATAAAAATTTTTAAATAAATGTGTGCCAAAAATTGACGTCTTTCTAAAAAAACATCATTTATTTATTTGAAAGGCAGAATGAAAGAGAGAAAGACAGATAGACATAGGGAGAGATCTTTCCTCCATTGGTTCATTTCCAAAATGCCTACAATAGCTGAGGCTGAGCCAGGGCTAAAGCCAAGAGCCAAGAACTCCATCTAGGTCTTCCATGTGGGCGGCAGGAACCCAAGTACTTGGGCCATTATCTGCTGCCTCCCAAGCTCATTAGCAGCAAGCTGCTTTGGAAGGGGAACCTAGACTCAATCCTGGGCACTCTTATATGGGATGTGGGCATTCCAAGTGGCAGCTTAACCTGCAGCCTCACAACACCCATTCCAACATAACTTTTTAAAAAATATTTATCTGAGGGGCCGGCGCTGTGGCGTAGCAAGTAAAGCCATGGCCTGCAGTGCTGGCATCCCATATGGGTGCCAGTTCGAGTCCCAGCTGCTCCACTTGCACCTGAGTTCCTGCACCTGTGTGGGAGACCTGGAGGAAGTTCCTGGCTCCTGGCTTCAGATTGGCACAGCTCTGGCCGTTGCAGTCATCTGGGAAGTGAAGTAGATGGAAGACCTCTCTGTCTCTCTCTCTCTCTCTCTCTGCCTCTGCCTCTCTGTAACTCTGACTTTCAAATAAATAAATAAATCTTTACAAAAAATTATTTGAAAGGTAGAGTTACAGAGAGAGGTAGAGACAGGAGAAAGAGCACGAGAGAGAGCTAGATCTTCCATCCATTGGTTCACTCCCCAAATGATCTCAATGGCCAGGGCTAGTCCAGGCCGATGCCAGGAGGCCCGGAGCCTCTTCCAGGTCTCCCATGTGTGAGTACTTGGGCCATCCTCTGCTGCCCTCCCAGGCATATTAGCATGGGGCTGGATTGGAAGTGGAGTAGCCACCAGTATCAAACCAGTATCCATATGGAATGATGGTATCATAGGCAGTGGCTTAACCCACTAAGCCATAAGGCTGGCCCCTCCAACATGATTTTTGAAGGAGGTTATAAACTGATTTATTTCCCAGGATAATACTTGATGGGAACATATCAGGGAGATTCTAACACCCTCATCTCACAATGAAATTCATGAAATTACATAAAGCTATGAAATAGCAACACATTTAGTGCACTTTCAGGAAGCTTTTTTTTTTTTTTTTTTTTTTTTTTTTTTTTTTTTTGACAGGCAGAGTGGACAGTGAGAGAGAGAGACAGAGAGAAAGGTCTTCCTTTGCCGTTGGTTCACCCTCCAATGGCTGCCGCGGCCGGCGCACCACGCTGATCCGATGGCAGGAGCCAGGTACTTCTTCTGGTCTCCCATGGGGTGCAGGGCCCAAGGACTTGGGCCATCCTCCACTGCACTCCCGGGCCACAGCAGAGAGCTGGCCTGGAAGAGGGGCAACCGGGACAGAATCCGGTGCCCCGACCGGGACTAGAACCCGGTGTGCCGGCGCCGCAAGGCAGAAGATTAGCCTAGTGAGCCGCGGCGCCGGCCATGGAAGCACTTAAGGATAAAATTTATCAGAGGCCATTGTTTGGGATGGAGTGCCTCCACGAGGCCCCAAAAGACCAAACCAAAATAGAGTTACTCATGCCAAAGACCCATGTCACCAAACCAGAACTTAGTTGATTATCTCACCTTCCAAGAAATCAGGAGAAAGGGGCAGTAATCAAAACTCCCAATAGGCAAGTTTAGCCAGCATGATAAGGAAGACCTCTCTGTTTTAAGCTTAAAAGAAAAATAACTGTGGAACGATGAATCTGCTGTTTGTTCCCTGTTTCTGCTTTCCTTAGCCCTTTTCTGCCTAGACAGCCAAGTTTCTCTGCTCACCTCAGAAAAGACTCTTTTCTAATATTTGGATGAGACATCCTTCCATTCATGAATTTTTTTTTTTTTTTTTTGACAGGCAGAGTGGACAGTGAGAGAGAGAGACAGAGAGAAAGGTCTTCCTTTGCCGTTGGTTCACCCTCCAATGGCCGCCGCGGCTGGCGTGCTGCGGCCGGCGCACCGCGCTGATTCGATGGCAGGAGCCAGGAGCCAGGTGCTTTTCCTGGTCTCCCATGGGGTGCAGGGCCCAAGCACCTGGGCCATCCTCCACTGCACTCCCTGGCCACAGCAGAGGGCTGGCCTGGAAGAGGGGCCACCAGGACAGAATCCGGCGCCCCGACCGGGACTAGAACCCGGTGTGCCGGCGCCGCTAGGCGGAGGATTAGCCTAGTGAGCCGCGGCACCGGCCCCATTCATGAATTATTAATACAAGGCGATTAGATCTTTAAACTAAATTTATTACGATTTTGTCTTTGGCCACACTCAGCCGTTTTGTAAAGCACTGTATAGACAAGAGATAGGAAATGAGTTTCATATCAAATTTTTAAAAAGATTTATTTATTTATTTGAAAGGCAAAATTATAGAGAGATAATCTTCCATTTGGTGGATCACTCCCCAAATGGCCTCAATGGCTGGAGTTGGGCTGGTCCAAAGCCAGGAGCAAGGAGCTTCCTCCAGGTCTCCCACGTGGCTGGCAGGGGCCCAGGCACTTGGGCCACTCTCCGTTGCTTTCCCAGGCCATAGCAGAGATCTGGATCAGTAATGGAGCAGCAGGAACTTGAACAAGTGCCCATATGGGAGGCCAGCATCACAGTCGGTAGCTTTACCCACTATGCTACAATGCTAGCCCCAATCTCAATTTTTAAAAATAAACTTAACTTTTTAGAGAAGGTTTAAGACTGCAGCAAAGCTGAGCAAAAAGTACAGAGACTTCCCCTTGAAGAATGGCCTCAGCCTACACAACCAGCTCTTCTATGGAGCATCCCTGGTTTTGCAACATATTAGGGACTTTCTCCAGTGTTTTTATTTATTTGTTTGTTTTTAAAGGAGGAGTACTTCAGGTTTATGTTTGGGCCTGGGAGACCTGATGGCTCTTTAAAAAAAAATTATTCATTTATTTTTTATTTACTTGAGATGCAGACAGAAAGAAATCTCCCAACTGTTGGCTCACTCTTCAAATGCCCACAATAGCCAGGGCTGCACCACCCCAGGCTGAAGTCAGGCTCAAGAGCTTCATTTAAGTCTCCCACATGGGTACAGGGACCCAACCACGTGGACCATCCTCCATGGCTTTCCCCAGGCCATTAGCAGAGAGGTAGATGGGAAGTGGAGCAGCCTGGACATGAACTGGCATCCAAATAGGATACTGGCATCACAGGCAGTGGTATTACCCACTAAGCTACAACACCATCCTCTCCATGTTTTTTAAATAGCCTGTTTTGCTCTAAAAAGGAACTGATATGAATTATAGAAAAATAATGAATTATAAGTAAAGTAGGGGCAGCCATTGTGGTGTAGCAGGTTAAGCTGTCCCTTGGGATGCCCGTGTTCCATGCTGGATACTGGGTTCAATTCCCAGCACCTTTGCTTCCAAGCCACCTTCCTCCTAATGTATCTTGAGAGGCAGTAAATAATGACTCAAGTGCTTGGACCCCTACCACCTATGGGGGAGACCCAGATGGAGTTCCTGGCCCCTGGCTTCGACCTTACCCAGCCCTGGCTGTTGTGAGCATTTGGGGAGTGAACCAGTGGGTGGACGATCGCTCTCCATCTCTGTTTCTCTCTCTTCTTCCGTCACTCTGCCTTTGAAGTAGATGAAAATAAATAAACACTTTTTTAAAAAAGTGAAGTAAAAGAGGCTAGGCATTCAGCCTGGTGGCTAAGATGCTCAGCATCCTATATTGGGGTACGGGGGATCAGTACTTGGCTCTGGCCTGAGGAGGCAGCAAGTGATGATTCAAGTATTTGGGTTCCTGCCACCATCTGGGACATCTGCACTGAGTTCTCTGCTCCCAGCTTCCAGCTGCTCAGTTTCAGCCAGTGCAGTCATTTGAGAAGTGAACCAGCAGATGGGAGCACTCTGTCTGTCCCTCTCTGCCCCTCCGATAAATAATTTTTTAAAAAAAGTAAAACAGGGGCCGGCACTGTGGCGTAGCAGATAAAGTCATTGCCTGCAGTGCTGGCATTTCATATGGGCATTTCATATGGATCATGTCCTGGCAGCTCCACTTCTGATCCAGCTCTCTGCTATTGCCTGGGAAAGCAATGGAAGATGGCCCGAGTCCTTGGGCCCCTGCACCCGTGTGGGAGACCCGGAAGAAGCTTCTGGCTACTGGCTTTGGATCGGCCTAGCTCCAGCGGTTGCGGCCACCTAGGGAGTGAACCAGCAGATGGAAGATCTCTGCCCTCCCCTCCCCACTCTCTGTAACTCTTGCCTTTCAAATAAATAAATAAATAAATCTTTTTAAAAAAAGGTAAAACATCAGGAAAGGAGGAAATAGAAACCAAGGGGAAAGAATATACATAAGTAAACATCCCTAACATCTTAACAGATTTTACAGAAAAATATCCAAATATGTAAACCCATGTGAACTTAATTGTTCACATAAGCATACAATAATATCTACCACTTCTACAAGTAGCATTTTATTTAATTCTCAGAAGAACTTCCATTTTACAAATGAGGGGTCTAATGTTTAGAAATAGCATAACCTGGGGCCAGTGTGTGGTACAGAGGGTTAAGCCACTACTTGCAAAGATGACATTCCATATTAGAGTGCCAGTGCCAATCCTGGCTGCTCTTTTCCAATCCCACTTCCTGCTAATGAACCTGGGAAGGGAACAGAAAATGGCCCAAGGACTTGGACCCTTGCTACCCATGCAGGATATCAGGATGTAGTTCCTGGTTCTGGCCTGACCCACACTTGGTTGTTATGGCCATTTGGGAAGTAACTTCTCTCTCTCTTTCTCTCTCTCTCTCTCTCTTCCCCCTCCACCCCGTGTGTGCGTGTGCGTGTGTGTGTGTGCATATGTGTGTGTGTGTGTTTCTCCTCCTCTCATTCTGCAATTCAAGTTAATAAATAACTCTTAACAAAAAAGATAAATCAGAACCCAAGAAGCAGATGTGAGACTTGAATTTATGTCTGGAGAGATGAAGAAGAAATGTCTTCATGTTCTCCAGACTATATCCCATAAACAGTGTTTCTCTAATCTTTTAATAAGCATCGCCTCGCAGGGAGTTCAAGGTGACACTCTCTTAAACAGATACTACAGTCTAGGTAATATATGTTCTCAGTAATAAGGTGGAAGCCATTCACCGAGTATCAGTGGAACTGAGGGCTGGACTGATAGTCTCCAAACGCTTACCAAGTGAAAGTTGACAGGCAGAGTGACTATTAAATTATTATTCATGTTGTCTCATGAATAAAGATGAGATTTCCCCCAAGCGTGTTTCAAGCAAGCTACTCTACTAACCACACTTCACACTCAGGCCAGCCTTATCTTTCCAAAAGGCAGATCAGGCACTGCAGCTACCTTCCTCAGACAAGCTAAAGCAGCTCCCCATGCCTGCTGGATAAACTTCAGAGTCATCAGCATGAATTTTGGGACCTGAGTATGGGCCTGACCCTGCCTTTTGCAGCCTCGCCTCTTGGCTCTCTCTACACACCTGATGCTCCAACCACATCATCACTCAGAGTTTTGTAAATATGCCTACTTCTTGCTTTTGCTAATGCTGGCACAGGAAAAGGAGCAAGCAGGTGACCAGAGCTTGTGGCAGTGCCTTATTGTGTCTGACAATGTCACTGCTTCTACAGTGGAATCACTTAACTGACTTCTCATGACTTCTACCTCCTGCAAACGCAGGTTCAGCTTCCATGCACAGGATTCAAGTGAAAATATTCCTTTGAACACATGCATGAGGCTGCAGAATCACTTACCCTGCAATATGGCTCCTTCTTCTTTATATCTTCCTGCTGGATCAGCCTCAGGCCCTGGACACCATTCTGCAGGCCTCTCTCATACAGGGCCTGAAGTCTGGGAATTTCTTCTTGTTCAACGGCTACTATAAGCTTAAAAAGAAAAATGGTAGAGAACATGGGTAGAGTTGAATGTATCATCAGCTGCAACAGACACAGCCAACAGAAGATAATAAATTATTGTATGAGGTTTTCAAAAGTTCATGGAAAATGTGCATTATGAAAAATTATGCACAGATTTCAAAAAATTGTGTATTAAGGAATTTATCTTTTAATTCTAATTTCCATGAACTTTCAAAATAATGATGATTGACTGATTGAGAGGCACAGTGACAGAGACAGAACTCTTCCACCTGTTGTTTCACTTCCCAAATGGTAGCAAAGGCTGGACCTCAGCCAGGCCTAAGCTGGGGGTGTGGAACTCCACCTGGGTCTCCCACATGGGTGGCAGGGGCTCAAACAATTGGGCCATCATCTGCTACCTTCGCAGGTGCATTAGCAGGGGGCTGGAAAGGAAGTGGAGCAGCCAGGACTGGAACTGGTGTTCCAATATGGGAAACCAGCGTTGTGTTGCAGGTGGCTGCTTAACCCACTGTGCCACATGCCAGCCACTTCCCATGAACTTTTTAAAGTACCCTCATCTGATTCAAACACTGTTGATTAAAATTGTTTTTCTTTAGTGTCTACTTTTCCCTTTCTGCATGACTTTATTTTCATCCTCCATCAAGAAAAGTTGTAACAAAACTGCATTATAACAAAGTTTCCCCAAAAGTGATGAGGCCTCTATTTCCACTTCTGTCATAGCAGGCCATAAGCAACCCTATTCCTTTCACTCTCTCAGTACCAAAGAGGAGCAAGAGTTGCTTAGTCATTATATGTATTTATTTTTTCCAAAACAGCATGGCCTTATTCCTGTAAGAAAGTGTGAAGTCCCAGTGGGCAGAAAGACAGCTGGTGCTCGGTGCGATGGGCTTTCGGAGGGAGAGGCCATCCCTTTTGTCTTCAAGAATGAATTACACATGCGGCCAGCCCTGCACATCCCGAGTCCCACATCTGCAGCTTCGATCAACTGTGGACTCAACAGATGAGCAAGAGCTGCAGCCCTAAGGAACGAGTACAGACTTCTCCCCAGTCGCTACCCTGAGCCAATACTTCCATAGCGCGTACACTGTCTGGGGCATGTAAGTAGTCCAGTGATGAAGCACACAGGAGGGTATGAGTTATAAGAAAACACCTTTCCGCTTTTTAGGATGGAGCTGAGCATCAGCAGACCATGGCAGCTGTCGGTGTCCTGGAATCAGCCTCCCATGGATACCAGGGTTAAGTGCATTTAGGAATGCATTCTGTTGCAGAGAGAAAAACAGCAAATCCAAGCATCTGCTTGAAGTCGTTTTTCTGTCACTCAGCAGCTGCCAGCAGGGGACAGCAGAGTCGCAGTCACAGGTACATCAGAATGTACAAGTGACCACATGGCACTGAGGAGTCAACACTCTTATGAGGTAATAGTTTTTGTTTTTAAAACTTTATTTATGAGGCTGCTGCCTGCAGTGCTACCATCCTGTAAGAGCACTGGTGGCTCCTCCACTTTCAATCCAGCTCTCTGCTGTGGCTTGGGAAAGCAGTGGAAGATGGCCCAGGTCCCTGGGCCCCTGCGCCCATGTGGGAGACCTGGAAGAAGTTCCCAGCTCCTGGCTTCGGATCGACCCAGCTCTGGCCATTGTGGCCATTTGGGGAGTGAACCAGCAGATGGAAGACCTCTCTCTCTCTCTCTCTCTGCCTCTCTGTAAATCTGCCTTTCAAATAAATAAATAAATCTTTTAAAAAACTTTTATTTATTTGAAAAGGAGAGAAAGCATCTTCCATCTGCTGATTCACATTCCAAAAGCCCTCAGCAGCAAGGGCTGGGCCAAGCCAAAGCTGGGAGGCCAACTCCACTCGGGTCTCCCACAGGAGTAGCAGGACCTGAGGGCTCAGGCGCCACCTGCTGCTTCCCAGGATGCACATTAGCAGGAAGCACAGCCAGGACTGAAACCTCGGCGCTCCAGCACAGGGTTGTGGGCGTCTCAGCACTGTCCCAATCACCCTACTGAATGACTGCACTAGGTGTTACTTTTAATTACGGCAGAAAGGATACTTACGTTAAAAAAATTAACCTTAAAAAAGAAAGTAGAAATGAAGGACATGCTCCCAAAAAGTGAAAGGAAGAAAAAAAAGCTCACAGAATGGGAGAAAATATTTACAAATCATGTTGATAAAATACCTATCTAGGGGCTAGCGCTGTGACGTAGCGCGTAAAAGCCACTGCCTGTAGTGCCGGCATCCCACATGGGCGCAGTTCGAGACCCGGCTGCTCCACTTCTGATCCAGCCTCTGCTATGGCCTGGGAAAGTAGTAGAAGATTGCCCAAGTCCTTGGCCCCTGCACACGTGTGGGAGACGCGGAGGACGCTCCTGGCTTTGGATCGGCGCAGCAGAGCGGCCAGCAGAGCAAGACCTCTCTGTTCTCTCTTCGCCTCTCCTTCTCTGTGTAACTCTGACTTTCAAATAAATAAATAAATAAATAAATCTTTAAAAAAAATCTACCTAAAAATGTATTCTATATGTATGTAGTACACAGAATATATTTTTTAAAAATCTTTTTAAAATTTATTTATTTATTTATATGAAAAGAAGAGTATCAGAGGGACAAGGCGGGGGGGGAGAGAGAGAGAGACTTCTGTTGGTTCACTATTGTAAAAGTAAACCTGAGAAAACACTTTTCCTCACAATATTCAGAAAGAATACTGAGGAATAAGTTTGATGAAAGAAGTATAAGCCTTGCAGAACCAAAAATGACAAAATACTGCTGAAAAAAAGAAGATAAAAATAAGCAGAATTTTCATATTCCTAGTTTGCAAGATTTAAAACTGTTAGGATGGCAATATTCTCCAAATTGATCTACAGATTCAACACAACTCCTGTTAAAATTCCAGCAGCATTTTTGGAGAAAGTGATGTTACTTCCAAAATTGGAAAAGCTAGCGTCCCAGAAAAGAAAAAAAAAAAAATTGGAGGATTCACTTCCTATACTGGCCTAAGAATAGACCGAATGGACATATGCATCAATTGAGAATCCATTAACATTTATGCTCCAATGATTTTTGAATAGGGTATCAAAAAAATGTAGAAATAGTCTTTCCAACGAGCAATGGAACAACTAGATATCCACACACAAAAGAATGAAATTGGTCACCTTCCTCGTGCCATATATAAAATGAATACAAAAGTAATCATAGTCAAATGTAACAGCTAAAGCTAGAAAATGCCCAGGGTGGGGGGAGGGAAAGAAACTACGAGGAACTCCTTACAACCTAGTCTTGGGCAATGATTTCTTACATATAATATTAAAGTACAACAAAGCAAAAAGATAAGCTAGACTACATAAAAAACATCAGTGCTTTCAAGAAAGCAAGAAAGAAAAACTACAGAGTGGGATAAAATCACAGAGCTGATCGTGGTAGTTCCTCCAACCGAGGTTTTGCTTTCTACGGTTTCATACAGAGTCAACCAAAAGTCAAAAGCATTAAATGGAAAATCCTAGAAATAAATAACTGATAAGTTTTTTAAATTAATATTTATTTATTTGAAAGAGAGAGAGATTGTGAAAGGCGGGAGAGGGAGAGAGAACACACTCTCACCCACTGGTTCACTCCCCAAATGCCTGCAATGGCCCAGACTGAGCTGGGACAAAGTCAGGAGCCAGGAACTTAGTAAAGGGCTCCCTCATGGGTGGCAAGAATCCGATTACTTGAGTCATCACTGTTACCTCCTATGGCCTGCATAGGATGAAACTGGAATTAGGAGCTAGAGCCAGGAATCAAACACAAGTGCTCAGCTGTGGGACATAGGTATCCAAATGGATGCTATAACTGTTTACCCCAACAATTTATATATTTTAAATTTCAAGCTGTTCTGAGCAGTGGGATGAAATTTCACATCATCCCACCACGTGCTGCCTCAGATATGAGTCACTTCTTTGTCCTGCATATCCATACTGTATGTGTCACCTGCCTCTTTGTACTCAGTGTTGACATCAGTTATGAGACTGGCATCAAAGTGATTGTGTTCAAGTTAACCTTATTTTACCTAATAACGGCCCAAAAACACAACAGCAGTAATGCTGGCTATTCTGATATGTCAAAGACAAGTGATAAAGTGCTGTCTTTAAGTATCGTCTCACACTATCATAAGAGGGGTGAGGATAAGAAGGTATTTTGAGAGACAGAGAGAAAGAGATAACATTAGCATAAGTTTTATTATAATACATGGTTATAAATGTTATTATTAATTATTGTTATTAATTCTATTGAGGCTAATTATAAATCAAACTATTGTAGATATGTATATCCATAGTTTACACCATCTTCTGCAGGTATTGGAATAAATCCTCTTAATGGCGGGGGGGACTACAGGATAATGTATCTGGAATATATAAAGAATACACACAACTCAGGAAAATATGATCAATGAGCAAAAGATTTAAAATGGACAAAAGAACTGAATGGACATTTCTTTAAAGAAGTCACATGAATGGTCAATAAGGAAATGACAAGATGTTCAACACAGATCCTGAAAATCCACTTCTGTATATAAATCCAAAGGAAACAAATTATGTCAGAAAGACATACACATTTCCATGATCACTGCACTATTACACACAATAGTCAAGATAGGGAATCAACCTAAGTGTTCATGAATAGATAAAAAAAAAAATGTAGTCCATGTACACAATGCAATACTATTCAGTCTTTAAAAAAGAAGAAAATACTACATTTTGTGACAACATGGACGGATCTGGAGGGCATTATGTTAAGTGAAGCAAGCCACGCACATAAATACTGCATGATCTCATTCACATGTGGAATCTGAAAAAGTTGAACCCATAGAAGTAGAGCGTGGAATGGTGCTTACCAGGGTGCAGGTGGTAAGGAGATGTTGGCTAAAGGCTATACAATCTCAGTCAGATAGGAGGATTAAGTTCTGGAGATCTACTATACAACACTGCGACTACCGTTAGGAGCAATGTATTCTTGAAGATTGGTAAAAGAGTACATTTTGAGTATTCTCACCACAAATAAATGGTAAGTCTGTGATAACCAATATATAGGCCATATATTGGTTAAATATTATATTTAGCCATTACACACATATACATATTTCATGCTAATCACATTATTAATCATTATATTGAATAATATTCATATATTATCTACAACAGGTGTAATATGCTGAACATGATAAGTATATACAATTTTGTCAATTAAAAATAAACTAATTTTTGAAAATAAAGATACTCAACACCATTGAAACTGCACTAAGTTATAGCCCCTATATTCAATAGGATGGATAAAATAAAAAGGACATTAACAGATTGGTAAGGATATAGAGAAACTGGGGCCCCCATAACTGCTAGTGGAAATGTAAAATAGTAAAAAAGCACTTTGGAAAGCTATTTGGCAGTTCCCCAGAATGTTAACTATCCCAACAATCCAACTCACAGGAAGAAACACATACAAGAGGTATGAAAACATATGCTCACGCAAACATCTGTACACAAATGTCCACTGAAGCATCATTCATAAAAACCAAAAAGTGAAAACCACCTAAATTCTTTCAAATGATGAATAAACAAAATGTGGGATATTCATATAATGAAATATCATTCAGCCATAAAAAGGAATGGAGTACAGATTCATGCTAAAATGTGGATGAACTTTGAAAACATTATGCTAAGTCAAACAAACAGTTCACAAAAGACCACATGGTATATGATTCGACCTGAACAGGCAAATCCACAGAAACGTAAAGTATAGTAATGGCTGCCAGGGACCAAGGGAGATTGGAATATAGAGTAACTGTGGGGAGCAACTCGGACTAGACTAAGTTACTCGAATTAAGACTTATTCTATGCATCTGCTCTCCCACAATATGGTGCTGGGAGAGGAGGAAACAGCTTCTACGCAGCTGTCTCTCGCCAACTTGAGTGATGACCTGCAGGAGCTGATCCTGCTCCTGATTGGAGGAGAGCAGCGTACTCGGCGTGTGGGTAGCAGAGTTGGGATTGGCGGAAGAGGACTATAAAGGAGGAGAGAGACAACATGCACCAGGAACATCTATTTGAAGGAACACCTGTGCAGCCCCCGAGAGAGCCGGCCGGCAGTGTGCCGCTCCCCCGCGGAAGTGGGGAAAGTGGCAGGGGGAACCGCCCTTCTACGGAGGTGGAAGGGATGGTAGCCAACCCGGGAAGAACCAGCAGCAAACCCGGGGAGGGCCGAGCAGACGAAAGAACAGCGCAGGGTCCTGTGTCGTTCCTCCGCGAAGAGGGGGAGCGACAAGTAACCATCAATAGTACGGCTTCTTTTTGGTGTGAAAATATTCTAAAATTAGTGGCAATGGCAGCACAATTCTGTGAACCTACTAAAATCATTTAAATGGCTGAACTACATAGATATGATAGATATGCCAATAAAGCTATTTTTTAAAGTACATGCAGGGGAAGGCATTTGGCCCAGCAGTTAAAGACACTAGTTAAGATGTGCACACCCCATAACAGAATGCCTCGGTTTAATGCTTACTCCAGCTTCCTGCTAATGTAGACCCTGGGAAGCAGTGGTGTCAGCTCAAGCTGCTGCCCACATGGGAGACCTGGATTGAGTTCCCATCACCCAGTTTTGGGCTCTGGCCTGAGGCCATTGTAGGCATTTGAACAGTGAACAAGTGGATGCGAATATGCTCGCTTTCTGTCTCTCTCTGCCTCTCAAATATATTTTAAAAATAAAATAAAAAAAATAAAAAGTAGAGTAAGTCACATCATATTTTTCAAAGTTATTTCCTAAAATTAGATTTCACAAAGCACACAGATACAAAGGAAGGAAAAGCCAGGTATTTTTAAAAATTCAACATTAAGCATCAGTGTGAAAGTGTTAGTTACGAGTAAGTCGAGGCCCAGGTAAAACACCATACCTTGCCACATTGCTTGTAGGAAATTCCCTTTTGGTTACAGTACTCATACATGAGGGCTGCACCCTGTACACATAATTTAGCTTTCAGAGATTCAGGTTTATAATAAATTCCACTATGAATGACCCCACTGTTATGTCCAGTCTGGTGAACAGCTACAGAACAAGAGAAACAGGGTAAGAGAAAGCACATGACTCAGAAAAAGCCTACAAGGTGAGAGAACAAACTTACACTTGAAGCTTTAGGAGACTTTATCTTTCAAAATTCTGCCTGAATTTGCTCAGATCACTAGTAACTTTCTCCAGGAGCCATCCCTAGTTCCCACGCCACACCTCTTCAGCCCATCTCTCATTTCAGCTGTAAGTTTGGTGCACACGCTCACCTCTCACTACCAGCAAACCATCTGTGCATCCTCCACGGCTCTCTGCATTCTGGCCTAGGGCTATTTCTAACTTTTTGGGAGGCAGTGGGGCTCAACATATTATGGACAATCCTCAACCAAAGAAAGACACACTCCTGCCCCTCAGAGGCCCTGGTGACATCAAGTTCTCCAACACTGCCTTTGTATGGCTGTTCCTCTTTCCCAATCTTAACTCTCCCCACCCCCTCAACTCCTGCCTTCTCATATAATCTCTCAAATAAATCAACTACACCCAAGTCCTTGTCCCAGCCTCTGCCTCTAGGAGAACCCAAACCAAGATACTAACATGGACACTCAGCTCCAGAGTCAGAAGCGACAAAATGACCAGGTGACCAAGTCAGCCCAAAGGCAACGCTGACAGCATACATACCCAAGTCTTTCTCCTTTTCCACAACACCAATCGAAAGTGCCGGATGTCGCAGGATGAGTGCTCTGGCAGAGGCAAGCCCCACAATTCCACCTCCGACAATGACTACATCAAATGAGCTTTAAGAGAAAGTCACTATTAAATACACACGTTCACAGTAGGGCTCACCAAAGGTCACAGGCATAATTCTCAACATCAATGACCATTATACTATTAATTTACAATCAGATATGTACTGGGCTTTGAGCTATTTGGCTTCACTTCATGAACACACCTTTTAAAGCTGCTTTCTGCTGGTCAGCAGATTAATCATGAACGAACCTTTAAAAGTTACATGCACTGCTGGTCAGTAGGTAGGTCAGCTGCAGCCCGCTGGCGGGGAGGATGGCTGCTTGCCAGGCTGCCTGGGTCTCTATCGTGCCCAGTCCCTGGCTGGTTATATCAGTGATCATGCTGGGTTAAGCGGCAGACTTCTCTTTACCTTCAGTCCTTCCAAACTGAACTGTAGGATTGTGGAGGACAGGCTAACACACTATGCCTTTAACACCTCAGTGTGCAAGAATCTATACTTTCTTTTTTCTGATAAGAAGTAAACTACAGTAAGAACATCAAGCCTAAAGGAAATAACCAGTCCAGAATGGGCTCAGAACCACAATATTAACCACAACAAACCTGGATTACACAGTCACCTGAAAGATTAGAAAGGGCATGAATAATTTCTCTAACTCTGCAACTAGAAGCTTAAAAGATTACATGGTCAACAAATCCAGGTCTTATGAGATCAGAAAAGAGGGAAACTTCAGAGAGTAGGCCCTCCCTTTGAAAAGTGACCTAAGTTTCCATTTCAAAATCCTTCATGGAAGTACATCAACTTGGTAACAAATGCTGTCACATCTGCAGCTACATGAGAAGCCAGAAACAGCCCCTGGACAACTTAGGGTCTAATGTGTGAATCTGATAAATTTAATCCTATATATTAAGCTAATTTTAGGGTCATAAGGGCATAAAATTTTCTCCTTTAGTCTAAGTGCCTCATAACTTGGACAAGGATAGCCTCTAGGTGGCGCTCAACAGGTAGTTCTCTGCAGTATTACTGCATGGTGGGATCAACCTGTTACCAAGGGGTGTGTGCGATGGTGAACAAGGCCCACAGTTAAGAGATGATAAAAAACAACAGCATAAGTGAAATAGGATTCTGGGTCCACTACATTAATAGTGGTTATTGGCAAATGCTTGCACTGGTCAACTAAAACACTACTAACATCAGCAAAGTCCAAGCCTTTAAATATGTTTTTAAAAAAATAATTTCACAAAAGGGTAAAACACTCATATTCTCATATAGTTACTTACATGATTTACTAACCTTGACCACCACCCCCCCTTTTTTTTTTGGACAGGCAGAGTGGACAGTGAGAGAGAGAGACAGAGAGAAAGGTCTTCCTTTGCCGTTGGTTCACCCTCCAATGGCCGGCACATCGCGCTGATCCAAAGCCAGGAGTCAGGTGCTTCTCCTGGTCTTCCATGGGGTGCAGGGCCCAAGTACTTGGGCCATCCTCCACTACACTCCCGGGCCACAGCAGAGCTGGACTGGAAAAGGGCAACCGGGACAGAATCCAGCGCCCCGACTGGGACTAGAACCCGGTGTGCCAGCACCGCAGGCAGAGGATTAGCCTATTGAGCGCGGCGCCGGCCTAACCTTGACCCTTTTTACAACTTCTACAATAAGCAGATCTTTTAGGAAATCTACACGTGATTCCCAAGAATTCCACAAATATAATTACTGGTAAAACAGGCTTTACAAACCTCCATAATCTTTTACTAAGGTAGGTTTTCAAAGCATTTACAAATCTTTAAGTTATTGGTGTGCATATGACTTAGTCATATTTTATGTACTTTTTTCCTAATCAAGGTGATATCTATACTGACCAATAAACTGTAAGTACCCTTCAAGAACAGCTGGGCCCACAAAAGGAAGGGGTGTGTGTGTGCACCTGTGTAAGAAAGCCACTTCTTTTCTACTTTTTTTTTTCCCTTACCCCCAGGTCGGGCTATGATGCTGTGCTTAGCTCTCAAGCTTCACTTTTCTGAAAAAAGTAGCACCACCTTCATACTCCGCAGGAGTGGTCTTGACTCGTACAGTAGTGTTTCTCATCCTTGCTCCCTCTGGGGAACTCTAATAAAAACCCTTTGGTGGGAGCAGGTATTTAGCCTAGTGGTTAAGCCATCTGCATCCTACATGGGAGTCCCTGAGTTCAAGCCCAGGCTCAGGCTTCTGACTCCAGCTTACTGCCAATGCAGACCATGGGAGACAGCACTGACAGCTCCAGTAATTGAGTTCCTGCCACCTACGTGGGAGATTTAGATAGAGTTCCTGGCTCCTGGCTCTGGCCCCAGTCTAGCCCCTGCCATTGTGAGCATCTGGGGATTGAACCAGTGGTTGGAAGTTCCCTATCTGTCCCTCAGTGTCTCAGAAATAGAAACAAAACCCAAAACACTTGGCAAGGCGGAGCTTTTCCTTTGTTACAGTTTCTCAGCCAAAAAATTTTACTTGGCTCTTGATTTTGCAGATTCTATTGCAATCATTAATCAAATTTTAGTTTTTGAAAAAGATTTTTTTTTTTTTGACAGGCAGAGTTAGACAGGGAGAGAGAGAGAGAGACAGAGAGAAAGGTCTTCCTTTTCTGTTGGTTCACCCCCCAAGTGGCTGCTATGGCCGGCGTACTGCGCTGATCCGAAGCCAGGAGCCAGGTGCCTCCCCTTGGTCTCCCATGCGGGTGCAGGGCCCAAGGACTTGGGCCATCCTCCACTGCCTTCCCGGGCCACAGCAGAGAGCTGGACTGGAAGAGGAGCAACCGCGACAGAACCAGCGCCCTGACCGGGACTTGAACCTGGGGTGCCAGCACTGCAGGTGGAGGATTAGCCTAGTGAGCTGCAGCACCAGCCCTAGATTTGCTTATTTATTTGAAAGGCAGTGACAGTGGGAGAAGAGGCAGATGGAGGGAGACAGGGAGATCTCCTATCCAGTGGTTCATTCCCCAAATGCCCAAAAATGTCAGCCCAGGCCAGGCTAAAGCCAGGAGCCAATAACCTAATCTGAGTTTCCCACAAGTGTGGCAGGGGCCCAAATACTTGGGCCATCTTCCACTGCCTTCCCTAATGTTAGCAGAAAGCTGGATCAAAAGCGAAGGAGTCAGGACTTCAATCAGCATTCTTTTTTTTTAAAGATTTATTTTATTTAGTTGAAGAGTACAGAGAGAGGTAGAGCCAGAGACAGAGAGATCTTCCATCTGCTGGTTTACTCCCCAAATGACTGCAATGGCCAGAGCTGAGACGATGCGAAGTCAGGAGCCAGGAGCTTCTTCCAGGTCTCCCATGTGGGTGCAAGGGCCCAAGAACTTGGGCCATCTTCTACTGCTTTCCCAGGCCATAGCAGAGAGCTGGATCGGAAATGGAGCAGCTGGGACATGAACCGGTGCCCATATGGGATGCTGGCATTGCAGGCTGAGGCTTTAACCTGCTGTGCCATCAGCATTCTGATAAGGGATATAAGTCTCACAAACAGCAGCTGAACTGGATGCACCACGATGCTGGCCCCATTAATCAACGTTTCATTTTCTAACATAAAACTATGCATTAAATAGACTTTTTCCAATTATTTATGTCACCTTTACTTCCCGCCCTCAAACCTGAAAAATCACTGTTCGACACAACAACATGAGGTGATGGAGGCACCCTTCACAAGGAAAGCACGGAAGTCCAAGCAGCCACTATGGGAAAGACGCCCAGAACAGCAGCAGGTGAGCACTGGAGGACATCTGAAGGTCAAGGGGACAGCTTTTTCCACATCTCAGTCGCAAGCCAGCACCGATGAGCAGTTTAACAGTAACTTTTTAAAAAGCTTCTGATTATGAAAAAGGGCAAACCAATGCAAAGTTAGAGAAAAGAGGACAATGAATCCCCATATACACATCATGCATCTTCAAAAGTCATCAACGCACAACAAATCTGTGCCTTCCATACCCCATGTATTTCATTCCCTCCTTTTTAAAATAATTTTGATGCAAATCCTAAGCATCATTATTTCATTTGTAAATGTTTCAAAATGTTATTTCTAAAGGTCTCTTTAAAACACACATGCTGGGGCACAGCTGTGCCACAACACCTGTGATGCAACATCCCATATGAAGGCTGATTCGACTCAGCTTGGCCCAGCCCTGGCCTTTGTGGCACTCGAGTAGTGAACCAGTGATTGGAATATAACTCTCTGTCTTCACCTCTCTATGCTTTTCAAATAATAATTTAAAAAATATTAGACACACACACACACACACACACACACATACTACCACCTTGGAACTAAAAATAGTAACATTTTTTATATCAAATACTCTGGATAAAGCCCTTAAAAGAAAATAGAATAAAATCTTTGGGACCTAGAGTTGACATCAAAAACATAGTCTATAAGAAAAATGTGGCTAACCTGGATTCATCGAAATTTAAAACTTCTTGTGGCCGGCGCTGCGGCGCACTAGGTTAATCCTCTGCCTGCAGTGCCGGCATCCCATATGGGCGCCGATTCAAGTCCTGGCTGCTCCTCTTCTGATCCAGCTCTCTGGTATGGCCTGGGAAAGCAGAGGAAGATGGCCCAACTCCTTGGGCCCCTGCACCCACGTGGGAGACGGGAAAGAAGCTCCTGGCTTCGGATTGGTGCAGCTCCGGCTGTTGTGGCCATCTGGGGAGTGAATCAGCGGATGGAAGACTCCTCTCTCTCTCTCTCTGCCTCTCTGTAACTCTGCCTTTCAAATAAATAAAGTAACTCTTAAAAAAAAAAAGACTATTAAGAGGATGAAAAGATAATCAACAAGATTGGGAAAAAAATACTTGCAGCTACATTTTTGATAAAGAACCTGTACCTAGAATATGTAGAAGAGTCTCAAAACCAGCCATAGGACAAAAGGAATTAACAAATATTTCATCAGAGGACAGATATACAGATGGCCAATAAGTACATGACAAGATTCAAACACTGTAAGTTTCTGGATTATTCAAACACCATTGCCTTAGGGAAAGGCAAATCAAACCATAATGAGAGGGGCTGGTGCTGTGGTGCAGCAGGTTAATGCCCTAGCCTGAAGTGCCTCCATCCCATAGGGGCGCTGGCTCGATACCTGGCTGCTCCACTTCTGATCCAGCTTTCTGCTTCGGCCAGAGAAAGCAGGAGAAGGACCCCTGCACCAGTGTGGGAGACCCTGAAGAAGCACCTGGCTCCTGGCTCCTGGCTTCGGATCGGCACAGCTCCGGCCGTTGCGGCCATACGGGCAGTGAACCAACAGAAGGAAGACCTTTCTCCCTGTCTCTCCCTCTCACTGTCTGTAATTCTACCTCTCAAATAAATAAAATCTTTGAAAAAAAAAAAAACCCATAATGCGATATCACTACACTCCTATTAGAATGGCTAAAATTAAAAAGTGACAGTAAAAGTGCAGATGAGGATGAAGAAAAATTGGATCACTCACACACTGCTGGTTAGGATGCAAACTAGTACAGCTACTCTGGAAAAAAGCATGGAAGTCTCTTTAAAAACTAAGTATGATAAGCTGGCGCTGCAGCTCATTTGGCTAATCCTCCGCCTGCGGCACCTGCACCCGGGTTCTAGTCCCGGTTGGGGCACCAGTTCTGTCCCGGTTGCTTCTCTTCCAGTCCAGCTCTCTGCTGTGGCCCGGGAAGGCAGTGAAGGATGGCCCAAGTCCTTGGGCCCTGCACCCGTATGGGAGACCAGGAGGAAGCACCTGGCTCCTGGCTTTGGATTGGCGCAGCACGCCGGCCGTCGCAGCCATTTGGGGGGTGAACCAATGGAAGGAAGACCTTTCTCTCCCTCTCTCACTGTCTAACTCTGCCTGTCCAAAAAAAAAAAAAAAAAAAACAACTAAATATGTACTTACTCCATGACTCATCAATGGCATTCTTGTGCATTTCTCCCAGAGAAATGCGAACTAATGTTCACACCAAAACCTGTACACAAATGTTCACAGCAGCTTTGTTCATGACAGCCAAAAACTGCCAACAGCCCAGACGTCCTCCAGCTGGTGAATGATCTGTACCACACACCCATACCATGGAATGCTACCCAACAATGGGGAAAAGCAACACGAAAACCCTACTACGAATATCAGCAACACCGTGGATGGATCTCAAGGACCTCATGCTGTGATAAAGCCAATCTTAAAAGGTCATATCCTGAATGACACCACTCACACAGCATCCTCAAAATGGTAATGATGGAGAACGGCAGTTGTCAAGGGTTAGGAAGGGTGGGGAGGTCGGGCGTTCAATGAAGGACTGTCTTTGTGGTGACGGAATGTTTCTTTATCTTGACTAAGGTGGTGTTCATGCAAATTAACATGTATGATTAAATTGCATAGATCTACACACAAACAAATGCATGTAAATTAATGAAATCTGAACAAAATCCACAGACTGTGCCAACGGCAATATCCTGACTTTGGCACTGTATTAAATTGATGTTATCATTGGGGTAAATGGGGGTTGAAGACTACATGGGACTTCTCTATTTTGCAACTTCCTTTGAATATATAATCATTTTCAAAATAAAAAATATTTTAAAAACTTCAGCAATCCTAGATTTCTTCCCTTAATGAAAACGTTTCTCAATTGTCTATAGATCCCACAATCCCAGGGCTATTAACGATTATCTCATTCTAATTCCCCTCCAATCCACTGACACACAGAAGCCAGAGTTAACTTTTCAAATAGCAACCTTTAATCACCCTGGCCTCCTTAAAACCGTTTCTTGTGGTTCTTAGAATAAAATTAAAACCGTGCTGCGATACAGCCCCTCTCCTACGTCATGCAACGCCATCTGTCTTCGAACAAGCTCTGTTCACACCCACGGAGCCCACCGTCCGGCACGACCCGCTCCTTCGCCAGAGAGCAAAGGCAGACAGCGGGTCTGGAATGTGACCCCCAGCTTCGTCACAAGACGCTGCATTCTGCAGACTCTGATGAGCAACGGAGCTGCTTCCGACAGGGGCAGCTCCAGGCAGCGGGCCCCAGGAGCTGAAAGAATTAACACAGACTCCAGCTCTTCCAAGCACCACCAGGGACGCTTCCTGTGCGCCAGGGCCTTTTCTCTTCAAATCGACCCCCTACGGGAGACACTAAGATCCTATCCACAACCGATCCTCTAAGGCGGGTAAGGAACCCGCCCAGGGCAGAACAGTAAGCTGAGGGGCAGTGGCCAACGCCACACTCGCTCTTGACCTCTGTTCAACACCGCCTGACCTCGCGCCCAGAAATGCAACAGACGAACCCTGCAGGTTGCCAGCTCCTGGCTTTCCAGGCTGGAGCTCCACACAGGATCCCGACTTCCTCACGCCTGGGACAGGGAAGTAGGAGCAGGGGCCTAGGTCTAGCACAGGGCACCTCGGAGACAAGCAACAGCAACGAAGGCGGCGAGGGCGGGCCACCGGCCACTCACCTGGTGCTGGCGCTACGGTCACCTCTGCACAGAGACCAGGGCCTCCGCCACGCTGGTCCGCACGCCCTGGGGAAGCCCCCGCGGAGAGCCCCGCGGGCCCCTCTGCAGGCCCCCCCTAGATAACGCAGCGCCGCCACCATCGCCTGAGCCCCCTCCTCTCCCCTCAGCCTGAACTCCAGTCGGCTCCCGGGCGTGCTCTTTCTGGCTCCGCCCCTCGAGCAGGGACCAATGAGGGTTGCGCCTTTGGCCCACGTGGGAAGGCGCCGGTAACCAATAGGCGCGCGCAGCGGAGGGCGCAGGGCTGGCCGGCGCCGTAGACGCCGGGGACGGTGGCTCACTGGTTCTCTCCGACGCTGTGAGTAGCGGAGCTAGGCCGCGAGCGGGGCGGGGTCGGCCGGCGGTGGTGGTCACACCTCTGCCCGTCCCTTCTCGCGGTGCTGAGCTGACTGAAAACCTGGCCCGCCGGGTCGCGCGCCACCGACCCTTCCCGCAGAGCGGGAGAAAGTCTGGGCGCGATTTTGGTGAAAACTCTTGGGCGCGTCCAGCGGCTCCCCTTCCCCGCTCGACCTGCCCCCTGCGGGCAGCTGCAGGCCCAAGGCTGGACATGGCCCGGCCCACACCGAACCCAGGGTCCACCCAACAGGGGCGCCCCGGCTGGAGGGAGGCCCCTTGTAGACTTTTCTTTTATGAGGTCACTGGCGGCGGCTCATAATCAGTGACTGATTCTCCTTGTAAATACTCAGTTCTGGGCGGGGCACTGGGGACTGGATGGACAGAGAGCTTGGTCTATCAGCGTTCATCAGTCTGTGCCTTTTTCTGAAATTCTGGGCCAACATACAGTTGTAAATTCACCTTGTACAGGTCGGCTCACCTCTGTTTCCTTACCTGTAATGTGCGGGTGATGAGCTACGTAGGCTCTAAGGCACTTTCTTACTGAAAATGTGTGGTTCTCTGTCTCCGTGCTAGTTTAACACCCGTTTTCGGTGCTCGCTGGCAGTTTGGAATCCATAGAGTCCACGCAGCTGCACAGATCATGAATAGGGTAGCGACGGCTCTGGCCGGAAGGGCTTGACTTGCCTGGTCAGGTCGCTAACAAGGTGGCTCTGGGAAGCCAGTTCACCTGTCTAGGACTGTCCACAGGTCCTCAGTGAGCTGGACCCCCCCACCCACCCCCAGCAGATGACAGGAGCCTGAGGCTTCTCGGGTCCTGAGCCAAGTGAAGAATTAGATAACCCGCAGCTGTTCACTACCAGGACAGCATATTTTGATTTTTTGGTGAGAACAATGTAGCATGTTGCCTGCTTGTTCCATCACGGTTGGAAAAAAAATGTTGTAAACATTCAACTTTTTGAGATGGTTGTAGATTAACAGTTGTTAACAATAGAAATCCTGTGTATTTTTCACTCTGTCTCCCCATCTTGCCTAACTGGAGTATAATATCATAACCAGGCTCTCGACGCTGGCAGAACCCATTGATTTTACTCAGATTTTCTGAGTTTAGCATTTCTGTGTGCACCATTAGATTACGTGTTGCCACGTATGTAGACTGTGGTGTACATCACCAAGGTCCCAACACAGCAGTTTCATCGCTGCGAGAGTCCCTCCCCCACCCCTTTGATAAGCACAGCTTCCCCGTGCAGCTTGGCCCCCATCTGCCCCTCTAAAATGTTGTCATTTCAAGAATGTTGCAGAAATGTAATTGTACAGTATATAACTTTCAGAGATTAGCATTTCAGTCAACTAATCCCTTGAGATCCATCCAAATTTTTGCATGTATTCATAGCAATAGTCCATCCATAATATGAATATACTGCAGGATGTTTAACCATTTGCCCATTGAAATATATTTTGAATTTATTCCATTTTTCAGTTGCTAGAATAATGCTATTATGAGCATTAATGTATAACTGTGTGTGAACAGGTGTTTTGTTTTTCTAGGGTGAGTCCCAAGAATCAAATTGCTGAGTTATATGGTAAGTGCGTTTAATTTTTTAAAAAATACTTTTAAAAAGTATATTTATTTGTCTTTCTTTTTTTAAGTATATTTATTTGTTTGTTTGAAAGGCAGAGTTACACAGAGAGAGGGAGAGACAGAGAAGAGAGAGATCTTCCATCTGCTGGCTCACTGCAAAAAGCCAAGTTGGCCAGGGCTTGGCCAGATAAAAGCCATAAGCCTGGAACTCCATCTAGGTCTTCCATGTGGATGGCAAGGGCCCAAGCACTGGAACCATGTTCCGCTGCTTCCTCAGGCACATTAATAGGGAGTCAGGGGCCCAGCGCTGTGGCGCAGTAGGTTAATCCTCTGCCTGTGGCACCTATTCTAATCCCAGCTGTTCCTCTTCCAATCCAGTTCTCTACTATGGCCTGGGAAAGCAGTGGAAGATGGCTCAAGTCCTTGGGCCCCTACACCTGTGTGGGAGACCCAGAGGAAGCTCCTGGCTCCTGGCTTCAGATCAGCTCAGTTCAGCTCAGCTCCAGCCGTTGTGGTCATTTGGGGAGTGAACTAGTGGATGGAAGACCTTTCTGTCTCTCCCTCTCACTGTAAATAATTAAAATCTTAAAAAAATAAAATAGGGAGCTGGATTGGAACTGAAGCAGCGATGACTCAAACCAGGGCTCATACGGGATGTGGCTTAACCACCTTCTGAGCCAGAACACAGTATATATTTAGTTTGTAAGAAACTGCCTGACTTTTCCACAGTGGCTGTACCATTTTATACTCCCACCAGCAATGTTTGAAGTACTTCTCATTGTCAACAGCATCAAGGTGTTGTCACTATTTCTTGTTTTAACCATTCTGGTAGGTATAAAGTAGACATCATTGGTTTTTAGCTTACACAGGATACAGTTGATCTGATACTAGATTGAATACATAATTACATACTTTAGGGGCTGTGATCAGACTTTTGTCATGATTTTTAAGAATTATCAAGTGACTTTGAGCATGTGTTTCCTTGCTTAGCAAGGGGGAAATGACTCAGAGTACACATGCTCTCTTTGTACAAATTGCTCTGCTTGACTCCCCCTCTGTCGCTCCCCCTCTTTGTGGAGGAATGACACAGGACCCTGCACTGTTCTTTTGTCTGCTCGGCCCTTCCCGGGTTGGCTGCTGGTTCTTCCCGGGTTGGCTACTGTCCTTCCACCTCCGTGGAAGGGCGGTTCCCCCTGCCACTTTCCCCACTTCCGCGGGGGAGCAGCACACCGCCGGCCGGCTCTCTCGAGGGCTGCTCAGATGTTCCTCAGGTGTTCCTCTTAGATGTTCCTGGTGCATGTTGTCTCTCTCCTCCTTTATAGTCCTCTTCCACCAATCCCAACTCTGCTACCCACACGCCGAGTACGCTGCTCTCCTCCAATCAGGAGCAGGATCAGCTCCTGCAGGTTACTGGTCGAACTGGAGGCAGCTGTGTAGAAGCTGTTTACTCCTCTCTCAGCGCCATATTGTGGGAGAGCAGATGCATAGAATAAGTCTTAATTCCAGTAATTTAGTCTAGTCTGAGTTGCTCCCCACACCCCTCCAAGGTTAGACTGTACGGTAGCTTGTGTCAAATAATTTCAAATCAAAATCTTACCTGGCATTCATACACCTTGTCAGGTCTGTGGCTAGAGACATTCATATTTCTGATACACCCTTCCCACTTCAGGTTCACTGTCTTCCAGGGAAGTCCAGAACCTATGAGAAGTTAGTTCAGTGAGTGCCGTGTGATGTTTGAGGGGAGCAACCGAGACTAGACTAAATTACTGGAACTAAGACTAATTCTATGCATCTGATCTCCCATCATATGGTGCTGAGAGAGAGTAAACAACTTCTACACAGCTGCCTCACCAATTCGACTGATAAGCTGCAGGAGCTGATCCTGCTCCTGATTGGAGGAGAGCAGCATGCTCAGCACGTTGGGAGAGAATACCAGGAGAGTTGGGATTGGTGGAAGAGGACTATAAAGGAGGAGAAAGACAACATGCACCAGGAACACCTGAGGAACATCTGAGCAACCCCTGAGAGAGCCGGCCGGCGGTGTGCTGCTCCTCCACGGAAGCGGGGAAAACGGTGGGGGTGCGGAGGTGGGGGCGGAGGGGGGGCCGGCAGCAAACCCGGGATGGTGTCGTTCCTCCACGAGTGGGGGAGCGGCAGCAAACCCAGGAAGGGCCGGGCAAAAAGAACAGCTCAGGGTCTGGTGTCGTTCCTCCGCGAGTGGGGGAGCAACAGTGTTGATCTAATTAACTGCTCCTAAGGCCTTTGCTTCCAATTTCTAGTGGACTTTTCTGTTGGTCTGTCCTCAGGGATGGCACATACCTTGGGAATTGAATTAGAATCAGTAATTGATGATTTATAGTGGAATAGTTTAGTAATGAGGGAAAAACCTCCCCTATTGTGATTGCTTTACACTCCTCTGCCCACAATGTATGGCCTCAAAAACTGTGTTTTTTGTTTTTTGTTTTTTTTTTTTTTGACCGCCAAGTTAACTGTCACTTTGAGTAGCCTAACTAATTATATTGAATATGTAAAATCAAAACTTATACTTTATTGACATTTTTTTCACTCACCTTTTTTTTAATTAAAAAGAACAGATTTCATGTAGTTAATAGATAAAGTTCTAAAGAATATAATGATGGGACTGGTGCTGTGACATAGTGGGTAAAACCACCACCTGTGGCACCAGCATCCCTTATGGGCATAGGTTCAAGTCCTGGCTGCTCCCCTTCCAATCCAGCTCCCTGCTAATGATCCTGGGGAAGGACTGGAAAATGGCCCAAGTACTTGGGCCCCTGAACCCACATGGGAGACTGGTATGAAGCTCCTGGCTCCTGGTTTCTGTCTGGCCCAGCCCCGGCTATTGTGGCCATTTGAGGAGTGAACCAGCAGATGGAAGATTTCTGTGTGTGGGTGTGGGTGTGGGTGTGTGTGTAACTCTGATTTTCAAATCTTTTTAAAAATAATACAATGGTAAGAACTTCTACTTTAAAAATTACTGTTGTTATGCAATCCTAAAACTCTAGATCAAATCTACAGAAAAAACACTTTGTAAATATCCTATTTTGAGTAACACATTAGCAATCTGGCCTCCTCTAAGTTATAAACACAATTGCAACTTTTAGAAACACTGTTACACACTCATGGCTATAGGCCAAGTTCTGATTGGAATGTTTGCTTTGGTTTTTGTTTTCATAATTTGAATTCCTGGGTTATTTATGGCAGCAGCAATTTAGTAGTGGCTGTTTCCTAACTGCTTTTAACCAGCTTCTTTTAATTTGCCAGAGCAAATCCAACAACTCACCACTAGAGGTCTCCTCATTCCCAGTGGTGGTGCTTGGACTCAAGCAAAGAAAACAAGAATTCCCAAAATTGCTTGGCTAAGTTGCTGTTCTCTGTAACTCTGCCTTTCAAATAAATAAATAAATCTTAAAACAAAAAAGAAAATGTAAAAGTAGCCTAATATTTTTAAACCTTTATTACCAAATATAAATTTAATTTTATCTATAATTTATTTCAAATGTAATATCTAGTTCTTTTATAGATCACAGCTGAAATACATTTGGCCTTCTCTTTAAGCCAAAAGATAGGCCAAAATTAAATGAAATTATTTCATTTTCAAAGACCACCACAATTTACTTGCTGAATAAGCTCCTCTGATTCACCTTTCTCCGTGGAAATGTCAACTGTTGAAGACTATTAACAAATATTTATTAAGTTTTACATTATGTTGAAACAAATGGAAATGAATAAAATGTTTCCTTGCTTCCTTTTGCTCTACATACTTTTTGGCTTTCCAATGGGAAACTCTTGTATGTTTGTTTGTTTGTTTGTTTTAAGATTTATTTATTTGAGGGGCCAGCGCTGTGATGCAGTGGGTTAATGCCCTGGCCTGAAGTGCCAGCATCCTATATGGGCGCCGGTTCTAGTCCTGGCTGCTCCTCTTCCGATGCGGCTCTCTGCTATGGCCTGTGAAAGCAGTAGAAGATGGCCCAAGTCCTTGGGCCCCTGCACCCGTGTGGGAGACCCGGAAGAAGCTCCTGGTTCCTGGCTTTGGATCAGCGAGCTCTGGCCACTGCGATCATCTGGGGAGTGAACCAGCAGATGGAAGACCTCTCTCTCTCTCTCTCTCTGCCTCTCTTCTCTCTATGTAATTCTGACTTTCAAATAAATAAATAAAATCTTTAAAAAATATTTATTTATTTGAAAGACAGAGTTACAGAGAGAGGTAGAGCCAGATAGAGAGGTCTTCCATTTGCTGGTTCACTCCCCAGATGATTGCAGTGGCCAGACCTGAGCTGAACCAAAGCCAGGAGCCAGGAGCTTCCTCTGGGTCTCCCATGTTGGTGCAGAGGCCCAAGGCCTTGGGCCATCTTATACTGCTTTCCCAGGCTATATCAGAGAGCTGGATCGGAAATGGAGCAGCCAGGACTAGAACTGGTACCCATATGGGATGCTGGCACGCAGGCTAGGGCTTTAACCCACTGCACCACAGTGCTGGGCCCCCACAATGGGAAACTCTTAATCATTGCCTCAAAAGAGCCCTCTACTATGAAGCCTTCCCCGTACTCCCTTCTTTGATCTCATGTGGCCTTTGTTCTGACCTCTATTAAGACACCATGTGGCATTCATTCATTTCCATGTCATCTGTTGTCTTCACTATTCAGTACATTCTGTGAGGTCAGCAATCATATTTTTCTAAGTGTCTCTTTCTCATGTTGTGCCTGTTTGTGTGCGTGTGTGTGTGTGTTATTTCTTTTCAACTAAGTACATTATTTAATACATGGACACGTATTAAGTGAATCAGTGCAGAGTAAATGGCCATGGCATTTGAGTAGGGTCTTGAAGTTGGGGAAGGTTTCCACAGAGAGGATTGGTGGGGATGGAGTGGCAAATTGAGGTAACAGCCTGAATAGCAGCTAAGAAGGTCCAGACTGATAAATGAGTTTGGCAACCAGTGCAGTGTTAGGGGTAGGCACAGTTTCAGAGAGCTTAACAAGAAACTGGAAGGGTTGAGAGAGTGAGAGGAGGTAGCAGGGGGAGAGATTTCCCGCAATGAAAACAGAATGCTGGTGGAAAAGGGATAAAGGAGGGTGTAGGTGACCCCCTGGGTCCTGTCCTCGAGTGTCACCCTCACTGTCACCCCCTGGGTCCTGTCCTCGAGTGTCACCCTCACTGTTACCCCTGGGTCCTGTCCTCGAGTGTCACCCTCACTGTGACCCCCTGGGTCCTGTCCTCGAGTGTCACCCTCACTGTTACCCCTGGGTCCTGTCCTCGAGTGTCACCCTCACTGTGACCCCCTGGGTCCTGTCCTCGAGTGTCACCCTCACTGTTACCCGCTGGGTCCTGTCCTCAAGCGTCACCCCTCACTGTTACCCCCTGGGTCCTGTCCTCGAGTGTCACCCCTCTCTGTGACCCCCTGGGTCCTGTCCTCGAGTGTCACCCTCACTGTTACCCACTGGGTCCTGTCCTCGAGTGTCACCCTCACTGTTACCCGCTGGGTCCTGTCCTCAAGCGTCACCCCTCACTGTTACCCCCTGGGTCCTGTCCTCGAGTGTCACCCCTCTCTGTGACCCCCTGGGTCCTGTCCTCGAGTGTCACCCTCACTGTTACCCCCTGGGTCCTGTCCTCGAGTGTCACCCTCACTGTTACCCCCTGGGTGCTGTCCTCGAGTGTCACCCTCACTGTTACCCCCTGGGTGCTGTCCTCGAGTGTCACCCTCACTGTTACCCCCTGGGTGCTGTCCTCGAGTGTCACCCTCACTGTTACCCCCTGGGTCCTGTCCTCGAGTGTCACCCTCACTGTGACCCCCTGGGTCCTGTCCTCGAGTGTCACCCTCACTGTGACCCCCTGGGTCCTGTCCTCGAGTGTCACCCTCACTGTTCCACAGCCTATCTCAGTTTGTTCCGCAGTTCCAGAGCAGTCCCCTTGCAGTTGTCTTTCTAGCCCTTTCCTCCTTCTTCTTGAGCTTGAACCACCCAGTGATTGAGAAATGGGCCCTGGACTGGTGGGAGAGAGAATTGGAGTGTTTCAGCACTCCACCAATTAGCTGCGAAACATTGAGCAAGTCCCTTCAAACACATGTGTGTGTTAATACCCACCTTGTTCCAGGAAGGATTTAGGGTGTCAGCAAGTTACTTAATACCAGAGCTTCGGTTTCCTCATCTCTGAAAGGGAGATTTGGTCCCAGTGATCTAAATTCCTCCCAGTGCTAACATTTTATGACTCTGATTCCAAGGATTTGTTGGTCACCTCCACTTAGAAGTCCTGCCAATATCTTACTGAGAATATGAAAAGCTGGCAGAAAGTAAAACTAAACCCACAACTTTGATGTTGATTTTTCCTGTTACAGCATCACTATCCTAACAGTGACCCCAAAACAAAACTTGATGTCATTGTCAACTCCTCTGGTCCCTGCCCCAGACATCTCAGTCATGGGGAATGTACCCCAGCAATGTCATTCCTCTCCTTTCCTAACTAGCCCCTTACCTTTGGCCACATGAGATTGAAGCCCTCACTGCTGTCTCTCCCATCCTATTAACTCTCAATCTTGCCGCCGCTGAGTAAATTTCCTTCTGATTTTTTTTTAAAAAAGATTTAATTATTTTTATCTAAAAAGGAGAGTTAGAGAGAGGGAGAGACAGAGAGAGCGTTCATCCTTTGGTTCACTCCCCAAATGGCTTTAATGGCCTAGGCTAGGCCAGGCCAAAGCCAAGAGCTTCCTCTGGGTCTCCCATGTGAATAGCAGGGGTCCAAATACTTGGGGCTTCTTCCTCTGCTTTCCCAGGGGCATTAGCAGGAAGCTGGATAGGAAATGGAGCAGCTAGGACTGGAACTCTGGCACTCCTATGAGGTGCTGGCATCATCACAGGTATTGCCACACCACCAGCCCCTGCTAATTTTCCTAAAGCACAGCTCTAACAATACCAGTGCTGCGTGCTGTTACCTTAGTGACTCCCAGATGCCTGCAGAATGCACACCAAATGCCCTCCCCGGCCTGGCAGCATGGTGCCTGTTCTCATGACCCCCACGCTAACCAACCTGAACAGCAACCTGCTGTAAACGATCCTGCCTCAGCTCATTACCCGGCATAAAGTTTCCTGGTACCTGTGTCTCTTGAAATCCTGTCTTTATGGCAGCTCTTTTGAAATCCTCTCTTCCTTATTTTAACTCCCTGATTTGGTTGTCATTTATTTGAACTATGCAGTGACTTGTTGTGGGCCACTGTGCCTGCGTATTAACCTGGCAGCTCCTCAGGGGGCAGATGCCAGGTTTCATTTATGTTTCCCCCCACACACACACCTGGCACACTCCTGGAGAAACACTAATTGGAATAAATCGGATTGAGACCTAGATCAAAACTCACTGTCTCAACCCAGGTTATAGATTTCTACAGCTGGGAATCATCTGAGCAAATCATCACCTTCTACGTGTAAGAAAACCCAGGGTCAGAGAGGTGAAGCCACTTGGCCCCCCCCTCCCGCCCAAGTGCTCTGTTAGTACTACTCTGGTGACACCCTTGCAGCCTTGTCACGGATCCATTTTCACGCGTCCTTCCTCTTCCTGGGTGTAAGCATCTTAACCTCAACACGTTAGGCAACTTTAGTTTGTCATTTTGACACTACTAGTGCAGACTGGGGATAGAGCTGGCTGGTTTCATCTCACTTGTGGTGCCACTGCCTGCATGAACACTAGGTGGCCACACTGCGGACACAACTCCAGTTGAGGTTTAAACAATGGAACTCAGTGTTAACCCTGGAAAGAATCTTAGACACCATCCAGTCCAACCGCTTGTTGGCAGCAAAAGCCCCTACCCCCGAGAAGCAGAGACGGGAGCGCCTCGGTAATTGCGGAGTAGCCAGTGCGTCGTCAGCTTTGCTGGCACAGAAGTATTGACCATGAGGTTATGAAGTGAGTAGGCAGGGACTCTGGCTGGCCGTCAGTGATCTAATGTGAGTTCTGTTTTGCATATCTAGATCAAATGATGCTGTTGCAAAAAATCCCCCAGCAACTGTGCAGCTTAAAGAAATGCCCATGGTCATGTGATTCCAGATACTTCTGGGGCTGGTTGAATGCAGTATTTAATAAGTAAGTTACTCTAAAGTGAAGAAAGGTGGGTTTGTTACAGCTAAGGAGTTCCCAGTAGCTTTCTCTAATTCTTCTTTTTTTTAATCAAATAGTTTTTGAACAATGTGTGTAGTAAGACCCGAATTTTGTGTACAGACAAAACATACACGTGAACATAGTGGGGAAAAAGACCAGAAAAAAATAGATTACGAAATAACTGTGGTTGTAGGATTTCACTGTTTTTTCTTATTTGTCCTTTGGATGTCTTTAGTTGTCAAAAATGAGTACATATTACTTTTGTAATCAGGAAAATGTAATAAATGTCATTTAAAAATATTCTTTGGCTTCTTAAGATATCCTTTTGAATGATATCAAGGGAACTTAAGTTGTTAAAACATCAGTAGGTAACATGCTTAGAAGTGTTTTGAAACTGATCTTCTCGTTTAATATATCATTATGATCACTAACTAGAGAAAAAGGCACATGTAGAAAGTAATAAATATCACTGCTGAGATTAATTTGGAAATGGGTTCAGAACATTGCCTTCTTTATCCTTTTATCATTTATACCAGTGCCAACCCAGTGTTATCATTCATTTAATATGTAGTGCTGAATGTCTCTGGTATCAGACTCTGTGTTACACATGAATGAGTGAAGGCTCATATGTGCCTGAAAAACTCGTGTAAAAAATAATATGCCTTGACAGAGTTCAGTTGGAAACACAAAAGCAAAAAATGAGCACATAGAGCTGCAGAATGGGGTTTGGTTTTGATATACTTACCTCCCTCCTCAGTTGTTTGAAATGAAAAGTTGTTGCTGTTTTGTGTTCATATTGGAATCTGAGACACCAGTGATTATAGTTGAAGTGAGCTTCATTTGTTCTCTACAGAGTGGATCATGACCGCATCAAGGATGTCGGCCCCAACAGGGCTGCGTCTGAGTGGCTGCTGCGCTGTGGGGCCACCGTGCGCTACCACGGCCAGGAGAGGTGGCAGAAGGACTACAACAACCTCCCAACAGGCCCTCTGGACAAATACAAGATTCAAGCCATCGATGCCACCGACTCCTGCATCATGAACATTGGATTTGATCACCTGGGTAACTACCCTGTCATTTTGCTCATAGCTCCTAGCGAGTTCTTGTGACTCACTATTACAGTCACAGGCAGGTGCTTTTAGCCCAGGTCAGTATAATGAAGGTTGTTCTTCCCGGATTGTTTTCAAGTTAAGAAGAGGTTACAAACACCTTTTCCCCACCCAGCTAAGCTTGTTTCTGGATGCCTTTATGTTGTGATTTATTCACTTAAAATGCAAGCCTAAACTATCTTTGTCCAAGATCCCGCCACTGAGAGGCCCTCAGTAATTGTATCCAGTTATTCCCCTGCTTGTGTGGGCGTTTCTTTCTCCAGTGCAGGGCTTGTGCCTGCCCAGCGGCCCTGTGCTCAGCACTACCTGCACAGTGAACACGTCGTTCGGCTCAGAGGGTGAGCAGTCATCCCAGTATTCATGGGACTGGGACGCTTCCAGAATTGAGGACTTCACCCCTGGACCCAGGACAGTCCTGGGCAGACTGAAGCAGTCTTCTTACTGATAAATTAGATTCTTAAACGGTGCTTTCTCTCCCTGCAGAGGGCCTAGAGCATGTTGAAAAAATCCGGCTGTGCAAGTGTCATTATATCGAGGATGACTGTTTGAAGAGGCTTAGTCAACTTGAAAAATTACAGAAAAGCTTATTGGAAATGGAGATAATTTCCTGTGGGAATGTCACAGACAAAGGCATCATTGCTTTGTGTCATTTAAGGTAGGTGGTCAAGGCCAAAATGCAACCTTGACAATGATATTAAGGTGAGTGAATAATCAGAATTTAAAATAGTTGAGAGATGGTGTCTTCTTTTAGGTTTTGAAAAATATAATTTAAGAAAATAATTTCAGTTTTACCTGTAACACTTTAAAAGTTAAAATGATCAACTTTAATATATTAAGGTTTTAAAGCCTAAAGAGGGTTTTTTTTTTTTTTAATTAAATCTATATACAGCACCTAGAATCGTGCCTGCCACCATAAGCCCTCAATAAGCATTAGCTGTTACGCTTCCTCTCCATCTTTTAAAGTCATTTTCCTCATGTTTTTGGTATTTCCTGACATCTATTAGCAGTAACTGGACAATTGTTTGAGGTGAAAAAGAACCTTGAGATATTCACCAGCCTCTGGAGCCTTTGACACTGCCCGACGCTGTAAGAGGTTTCATTAGTAGGCATCTCTCGGTTAGGAAAGCTGCCATGCATCCCTTGTGCTGCCAGCCAGACCTGTGCCACAGCCGAGAGAGAGCATGTTACTCAGCTCCAAATGTGAAAGCAGATTCCCAACAAGGAACGTTTAATTCTAAAATTGCAGGAATCTGAGTCTTATCAGAATGATGAAGAATACACTTGTTTAATCAAATCCCATTGTTCAAATTCTGACTCCAGTTAATATGGGTCTGCTTCAATGTAATGAAAGGATCTGCCAATAACCTGAGCATCACAGGAAGCCTAAGAATTTTAAACATTAAGATCAAAAGTACAAGATTGTTCATCTCTTACATTAATTGAGGCTTCCGAGCTTCATCTTCCAGTAGAAATGAGTAATTTTAAGGCCTTTCCCACGTTTTTTCCTCTTTTTGGGTTGATTCACTTAATTCACATGCAAAGGACATCTATGGCATCCCATAAATATATGCGCACATGAGAGTACTTCAAAAAGTTCAGGGAAAATGGAATTAGAAGATGTTTATTTTGGTGCAAAATATTTCTGGAAATGCATACATATGAAGGATCTTCAAAAAGTTCATGAATATGTATAATATAAAAAAACTATATGTGGTTTTCAAACTTTTTTTTACTCTAAGACCACTTTCTAAAAGACTTTCTGAAGGTATAGGGCGATAACACATTATCTGATTTTTCCTGAAAGTAATGACTTTATTTTAATTCTATGAAAGTCAAGGCCACATTGACCTTTTTTTCCTTCCATTTTTATAGAAACCTCAAGTATTTGCTGTTAAGTGATCTTCCCGGAGTCAGAGAAAAAGAAAATCTTGTTCAAGCCTTTAAGACTGCACTGCCTTCTCTGCAACTAGAATTGCACTTGAAGTAAAACAGTAGTGACCAATAAGTGTCTTATTTTAGTATAAAGGAGCATTTCAAATCGTTGGTCCTAAACAACAACAGATATTATATGATCATTCACAGAAGGATGAAGAAGTCTTATCATGGCATTGTAGAAATGGAGAGTCTACGTAGTAGGAAATAGTTGGATGTGACTCACTAAAGCTACTCTGTTGAAAGTGAGACTTGAATACAATAAACCATGTTAATAAAGATGCAAATTAGGTAGCATTTAAGTTGTAAGATTCAGTATTTAATACAAATACCCATATAAATATCTTTTCATGTAGACAGATTCATCAAAGTGATCAGGAGCATAACATGGATATCTATTTATTATAACTAATTTGTATTATATTTAACTTTAAAATTGTTGAAGCATGTTATTATAAGTGCACAATCATGATGATCTAAAACCCAAATTACAGATTAATGAAGTGAAATATGCAAAGTAGCTGAAGGTTGTTGAGGCCTCCATGTATATGGCTTCCCGGTCTGCATGCTTTTCTCATGATCCTGCATCTCTGTGTTCTTAATAGCATATCAACTTGATCAGATTAAATGCTTTCTAACCTATGTTGTAAGCTTAGGTTAGTTTTTTTTATGAAAATTGGACAGAGATACTTGTCTTAATTCATATAGTGCTGCTGATGGCAACAGAACAGAGGAAATACTGTTAAAGACTAGCAGGCTAAGCTTTTCTCTTAAAAAATAATTTCATAATAAACACCATAATGCAATTTTCAAGCAGAAAGATGAATTTTAGTTGTTTTGGAAACCAACTTATGTAAATAATACATAGCATAAATATATACTGTTTACTAATATAATTGCCACTATCAGTGAAATCCATTGGAGAACAGAGAATAGAAAGGATGGAGAATGGTGTCATGTGATACAGTGTGATTCCATGCTGAAGAAAAGGATTATAGACACAGTTAAACTGAGCATGAGCTGACTGGACGCGCCAGAGAAAACAGCTCTCTTTGTCGAGGGGTTCACTGCCATGTGCTGACAGAACTGATTCGCCATGATTTGTGCACAGCTGCATTTTGATTCTGAATGATTTTCTGTGAAACTACTGGGTGAACTGGGCAGTTATAGTCCTCTGCCTCTGTCAAAAAAAAAAAAAAAAAAAAAAAAAAAAAAGACAAAAATGTTAACTCTTTGTAGAGTCTGGGTGTTCTTCCCTGTCATTGGAATCAAGGTGGCATAGCCGCAACTGAATAACACAGGGACTATTCCTTAACCCACTCCTAGGTCTATGCAAGAAGCTACAGGAATTAGGAAGCCTTAGGATGTCATTAAACTGGTTGGGTAACCAAAATTATTGGACAGATGCCAGTATGTAGTGGATTGCTCAGCAATGAGTGAGTAGGTCAGGTGCTGTCATGAAGAAAATGAGCACAGAAAGAAAATTAGGGTGCAGAAGAAATGTTCTGAAGGTACAATACAATACAGCTTTGAAACCATGGCTGGGAACTACGAGGAAACAGTGGCAGCATACACAGAAGAAACAGCACTGAGCTGTAAGAACCAGACATGGAGCTGCATGTTGCCCTGTGTCCATGGAACAAGGATGAAAAAGCTTATGGGTTAGGAGCAGTTGGCCAAATCAAAGCTACTTACATGTCATCAACTTCAGTCTTACGGTACAAGGCTAGGAATCCTCCTTTTAAACTAACTTCTTATTTGTAATATATTACTTATTAGGTAAGATATACATACACATATGTGTGTGTGCACATAAAAATGTAAAAAGATGTTTCAGGGAAAACACCAATTTACAAGCTAACAACTTTCATGACTCGAGTTAAAAGCTCAGAAGCAGGTCCTTCCAAAACCCTGATCAGTATATACAGTTCTCCCTGTAGATCTATCTACAAGGGTGAGGCTGAGCTGGAGAAAATGAAGTGGTATTAATTTTCAGGCTGACAGGTTCAGTTCCTGCAAAGCCTGTAGGACTTGTTCTACTCTTTGACCACCTTGGGCAGCTGCCAAGCTTCATGCATTGTTTGCGAAGAGAAACGGGTCAGCAAGAACATATGGATTCCAGTAAGTCCATCCATCTGCAGACTGACCAAGAGGCAGTCTTCACTGAAGGGAAAGGCAAAAGTCTGGTAGCAGCGCATCAGCATAGCTTTAAAACTTTCAGCAATGAACTATGAAGTCTTTATGATAATCCATGTGATTTTAAATACTTTGAACTTAAATATCCTCAAAGATTGTTTTAAAATATCAAAATCAAGAGAGAGAACAAACAGGAAATGGAATTTTAAACATTTTGATTTTAGGAACTAAAACTATCCCTAAATATGATGTTGAGACAATTTGAAAGGGGGGGTGCGATCAGACTCAAGGCACCAGAGCGCTGCAGACACACATACGGGCATTCTGTAACCCATTTTTCCCCTGGGGCATGTGGTCTAACTGAAACAGAAATATTTGACATCATCTAATTTTGCCAGTAGTATAGGCGGTAGATACAGTTTATACTCCATCCATAAACTTGACTGCTTAGATAAACAAAGACAAAAGTACAATTCCAAACAAGTCTTTCCCTTCTGGACACCACAGTCAGGCATGGAAGACTGGGTCTGGAATCTCCCTTCATCCCTTGCCAAGAGGCCTCCCAGTTATTGGCTTGTGTTTTCTCCTGGTGTGTTCCCAACATTGTAATTGTTTTCAATCAAATGTGTAACATTTCTTTTCAAATAACGGATCCATTCCGATGGCATCAATCCCAGAGCTCCTTAAATGTTTGGGAAGCGGTAGTCCAGTTTCTTCGTATTACAGTAGTACTTCTTCTTATCCAGAGCCGGAAGGATGCTGCTGCTCGTGAGCTGGGGTAAGTACTGCAGCTGGAAATACAAAACAGTTTTTACTAACTTTAAATCAAACAGTTGAATCCTTTAGGACTTAAAAGCAGTACTCCGGCCGGCGCCGCGGCTCACTAGGCTAATCCTCCGCCTTGCAGCACCGGCACACCGGGTTCTAGTCCCGGTCGGGGCGCCAGATTCTGTCCCGGTTGCCCCTCTTCCAGGCCAGCTCTCTGCTGTGGCCAGGGAGTGCAGTGGAGGATGGCCCAGGTGCTTGGGCCCTGCACCCCATGGGAGACCAGGAGAAGCACCTGGCTCCTGCCTTCGGATCAGCGCGGTGTGCCGGCCGTGGCGGCCATTGGAGGGTGAACCAGAGGCAAAAGGAAGACCTTTCTCTCTGTCTCTGTCTCTCACTGTCCACTCTACCTGTCAAAAATAAATAAATAAATAAATAAATAAAATTTAAAAAAAGCAATACTCCAACTAGTGAGGTTCCCCTCCCCAGTTCTTTTTTAAAGTTATTTGAAAGGCAGAGTTACAGAGGGAGAGAGAGAGAAGGATCTTCCATCTGCTAATTCACTTATTCCTCATGGCTGCATCAGCCAGGGCTGGTGAGGTCGAAGCTAGGAGTCTGGAACTCCATCCCGGTCTTTCACATGGGTGGCAGGGGCCCAAGCACTCAGACCATCCTCCTTTGCTTTCTGAGGCACCTTAGTAGGGAACTAGATCGGAAGTGGAGCAGCTAGAACTCAAAACAGTCCTCATATGGGATGCCAGTGTCGCAGGCAGTGGCTTAACCTGCTGTACTTCAATGCTGTTTCTCCTGGTTGTTTCTCCTGTTTTTTGAAGTGGACATATTTCCATCAGGACCCTTCACAAAGTAGAAGGGACACAGGGCTAACTGGGGTTGGGGAGTCCGTTTCTGGCCTGTTTTGCTACCTGGGTCATAGATGAGAGGGAGTAAAATAGAATCATTGTTTTCTTACTGTGGCTTACCTGCAGCCACGCAGCTCCTGCGGGTTCCTAATGGACTCCTGGCCCTCCTCCCTCTGCCAAGCCTCATATCACCCAGATACCATTTGGTGTTAGGGAGCAATGGAGGCTACAAGTGGCAAGACTAAGGCAAGCTGATGCTTAGCCCAAGAAGCCTCTAGACAGACTCAGAGGTGACCAGAAGCCAGCTCATCTTAGGTATGGTCCCAACTACAGCTCATTCGGGAGTTTTTGCCTTAGGGCAAGACTGACTATCAGGCTGTTTTATCAGTTTTCCCAGTCAGGAATTTTCAAGGCTGGTCGTGTGTGTACGGATGCTGTTCTGTTGATAATCACTGGAAGTGCTCACTTCCCCTAGCAAATTCTGACAACTCAGGGATCAGGGAGGAAAACCGTTCCTTTTTTGGATAAACCTGGAGTGTTACTACTGAGGGCAAATGTGATGAAAAAGAACTACAAATCTGATTTTGTTTCTCTGAAACACAAGTGCGTTGAGCTGGACTCATGTTCATGAACCTGGCAGCAACCTGCACTCATGCACACTGGGAACACTGGCCCCTGTGTGGCCGCAGGAAACAGCAGGGCGAGGACGCCTGCAGGGTTCAGGGAGGATGGGCTCCAGGAGGCAGATGTCCCTGGGCCCTGGTGGGGAGAGCCTGTGACCTGTTTCTTGACGCTGGACTGATGGTGCAAGCTACAGTTGCCACCAAGGACTCCAGCTGGGTTCCAGGTGGCAGGTCTGAGAAAGCGTAATCAATCAGATAACTCTTATAAAGCAGTGCGCCATCTTTACCCCAGGCAGGTGCTTTCGGCTTTGTCTTAAGTTTTTCCTTGTTGGTTTGTCGTGGTCTTTGGCCAGCTCTCTTGTTTCTCGGATGCTGTCAAAGTAGGGGTGCTGCAGCAGCTGTTCACAGGTCAGCCTCTGAGCAGGGTCCATGTGCAGGCAGCCCTGGGAGAGCAGAGAAGCCCCTCTTACTGCCTTAAATGGTACTGATGGCATCTTTATGTAAGTAGAGAAACACACCTGTCGTAATTTGAGTTACTTCCACAGTCACTCCTGACTACCCACATAGATTCCACACACATAATATATGCCCATACACATACATGCATACACACACGTGGTCCTTTGTGTGTACTTCGTAAAAAGCAGTGTTTCCATTAAAAAAAAAAAAGAGTACTTCACATGTGGCACAAATAAAATTCAAATTGCAGAAGCAAGTCTCTGCCACTCTAGGTCTCCCATTCCTCCTCCTAGAATCAGTTACTCTGTGTGTGTGTGTCTGTGTGTGTGTACACACAGGCATGTCCTTCCAAAAACCCTCTATGCATCACAAGCATATGAGTATGTGGGGAAGGAGAGGCCTAACATGCTGGCCTTGGTATTACATCATTCGTATCTGTTTTCTTTGCCTTTAAGTAGGCCATGAAACTTACTTTTTTTTTAAATTATAAATGCATCAGTAGATAATTTTTGAAACATGTAGGACATCAATATCTTACACATCTTTTAATTAGTAATGTACCTCATTTTAAGTGAGGGTTGCATTCCTAAGAATGTATATGTAAAGCAAGATGTAAAATCAAAACACATTCAGCTGTACTGGGGCCTTGGCTATTTAAAAGGCTCCCATGGTTTGAAGAAGATCCCTTTATAAAACAAACACCAGCCCCCTAAAACTTCTATTCTGTGTAATTTAGATTCCAAAGGCAATTTTTGAACTTTATTCAAAGTGAGAAATGCTCACAGATGTCTTCATTGTAATAGAATGTGACCCACTTTAGAAGCTGAAAATAGACTTCAAAGGAGCAGAATTCTAAAAGAAACACTTCCTCTCTTGGAGACCTAAGTAATTCAGAGACCCCACTGAGGACCACTGCCTGGGCCTCCTGGTCTGCTCAAAGCGGTGATTTTACCTTTAAGAGTCCCAGGGCAGGATGAGATATGTTTGGAAATCTTAATTCAAGGGGTTCCTGTTGAAAAGCAAAACAAAACAAAACGGGGGGGGGGGGGGGGCTTTAAGTCACAACATGGAATCAAATTACATTTACCTCTACTGAAATTTCTTTTGAGCAGAAACATCTTCCTAACACCACCTCCACCCCCCCACCCCTCCCCTCCATCCCCTCCCCCCCCACCCAGCTCTCCCTCTGTGCACTCCCCATGCCTGTTTCACAAGCTCCACCGCCCACCTGACAATTAGCTTTTCCAATACAGGTAGCAAACTCTAATACTAATGAAAAAAAAAAAAAAAACACTGCTGCGAAATGGTTATTTCAGCTTTTTTCTGGCTCAGGTTAAATAACTTGTCTTTCCTAGAATAATTCCTGGCATTTATACTGACATTAGAAAAAGCAGGCCCTAATTACTGCATCTGACGTTTATATAGAGTTTCAACATAGCTTTCCCCGCACCCAGGTGAACAGATGCCCCTTGGTTTTCTGGAATAAGCTTCTGCGTCCTCCCACAAGAGCCTGACTTTGTCCTCACCAGCCTCCTGTTGCCAGAGGCCCTGAAGCCTCAAGTCCAACCTCGGCCCACGGAGGGCTGGCTGGCTGCAGGCACAGTCACGTGCTGCAGAGGGTCAGGACCAAGGCCGGGCGAAGCGGAGCCTGGCAGCGGGCACACAGGCCAGCGACACGGATGCACTTGGCCCTCTGCCACAGGCCATGTGAGGGGCGAGCCGGGACAGCAAGCGAAACCAGCGACCACAGAGCGCTGTGCACGCACAGCTGGTGGGGGAGGGTGTGACTGACAGGCTCTTCCCTGGGCACACAGTGCAGTGCTGTGGTCACGTGGACGGCTACCAGCCTCCGGCCGAGTACACTCTTGTCACTGGTAAGCGTAGGACAGAAGACTGCCAGTTTTTGGAGTTCCTTACGTGCAACAGGAGGAAAAACAATTCCTAAAGCACATCTACATTGGCCTCCGCCCAGCGCCAGCCCCTGCCCCCCTTCCTGTGCGCATGCCCAATCTGAGCCCCGCTGGGCTCTGCCGCTTCAGCAACTGTGGCGGTGACACCGCAGGACCCCTCGTGCCTGCTGAGCTGGATTCTCAGCCCCAGGAGTCAGGGCCTCCCGGTCAGGGTTACCGACTGCACAGAGGGCCCGGCCAGATGTCCACCAGCACAGCCCCCGCAGCGCTCCTTCCTGTGTTTCTGTCAACAGGAAATCTGCTGCAGGACAACCTCTGGGACACCATGGGAAGCTTCCTACGTTCATGAATTCGGGGTTGTTTCTGAGGCATCGCGGTGGACAATCGAACCGGAAATCACTAAAGGATATTTAGTGCAGAACTGGGAATGTCCAGGTCAGGGGGGAGCCAGATGGGTCGCCTCCCACATGCCAGGTGTCATTCCTGTGTCTCTGTCCCTAATGCTGGCGCTGCAGGAGGGGACGAGGCGGGGAAGTGGAAGCAGTCACTGTGGGACAAACCAAGGGGCTGAAGGCACAGACAGGATGCAAGGACCAGGGCACATGGCACTGGTTCCTTGGATTTCACAAGCCTTACTTTTACTCTGAGATGTCTTAAATGCAATGGTAATTTGTTTTGATTGAAAGAAAGAGAAACAGACTCTCACTAGTTCACCCCCTAGATGCCCACAGCAGCCAGGACTGAGCCAGGCTGAAGCCGGGAGCCAGGGACTCTGTCCAGATCTCCCATAGGGGTGGTGGTAGAGACGCAAGTACTTGAGTTACCACCTGCTGTCTCCCAGGGTGTCCATGAGCAGGAAGCTAGAACCTGGGGCAGGGCTTGAGCTTACAGCCAGGTACCCTGGTACGGGATGCAGATATCCCAACTGGCAAGGCCAGGCATCCACTGTCGCTCCCCCTCTTCGTGGAGGAGCGACACTAAACCCTGCCTGGGTTTCTTATCCGAGTCAGGGCACCATTATGTCGCTCCCCCTCTTCATGGAGGAACGACACAGGACCCTGCGCTGTTCTTTTGTCTGCTCGGCCCTTCCCGGGTTTGCTGCTGGTTCTTCCCAGGTTGGCTACCGTCCCTTCCACCTCCGTGGAAGGGCGGTTCCCCCTGCCACTTTCCCCACTTCTGCAGGGGAGCGGCACACCACCGGCCGGCTCTCTAGGGGGCTGCTCAGGTGTTCCTTCAGATAGATGTTCCTGGTGCATGTTGTCTCTCTCCTCCTTTATAATCCTCTTCCACCAATCCCAACTCGGCTGCCCACACGCCGAGTACGCTGCTCTCCTCCAATCAGGAGCAGGTCCTGCTGCTTATTGGTTGAACTGGAGGCAGCTGTGTAGAAGCTGTTTCCTCCTCTCCCAGCGCCATATTGTGGGAGAGCAGATGCATAGAATAAGTCTTAATTCCAGTAACAGTCTAGTCCGAGTTGCTCCCCACAACCCACCCCAGAAATGCTTTTTATTTTGATATGGCATCGTTAGAAGACATTCAAACATTTTTTACAAACATGAAGAATGAAAAAGCAATCACTCCACAATCCTATGAGGAGATACCTACCTGCTGTAAACAGTTGGAATCCTTGCAGTACCTTTTTTTGTACAAATATAAAAAGCTTTGCATGATATACCATCACATTATTTTGTATTTTTATATTTAAATATAGAAATTCATGTATTAAATATTTATTGCAATTACATCAAATTATACATATTGTTCTAGAACCATTTTTTTTTTCATTTCATTCGTTGTAAACTTCTTTCTGGAAAATGAATGAATATAAAACTAGTCACTTTGGCTATGTGATATTTCTATTGTAATGACGTCACATAATAGACTTAATCCCCTCCTAAGAGAATGCACTAAAGCAAATGGCTTCTATTAAATACTGCCATAGCTCTGTGCCTTTGTCTAATGGTTTCATTGGGATAAACTGTTCACAGTGGGTTAAGGGTGTGAACATTTACCGTCTTCCAGGTTTAAAAATGAGTCTTTCCCCCACTTCGGCCAAGGCGGGAGGTGCCAGAGTGCGGCTGTCCTCTAAGCTCATTGCCTTTTCTTTCTCGTGGTCTGGGGGATGTGAGGACGGTAGAGTAGGGGTCTGGAAGATACTGGGGAAGGAGTAGTTAACTTTTCCTGGGTGGACCAGGTTGCCCGGCTCTGAGCTACTTGGGTCAAGTGCTGAAAACTATAAAGAACAGGTATGGCTGGGGCTGGACAGTTCAGCATCCCTGCTGGGCAGGCTGGCGCACCTCGGTCATCAGCAACCTCTAAGCCAGCAGTGAAGGCCAAGGTCTTATTGGCCAATGTGCTCCCCTTTTCTGTGAACTCAGCTGGCTCCTCCAGGGCAGGGTAAGCCACACGGGTCACTCACCAGCGCTTCAGGGTTGGGAATTTGCACCCCACTGAAGTACTGATTGGTGCTGAAGACTTGCTGGTGCCTGGGAATGAGATCCCCTTCGGGTAAGAGAAAAGAAGAGAGTACGTGAGATGGGTTAGCAAACACAGACCTCTGTGTTCCCTCCACCGCAGCTGGCGCTATCTAAACCCAAACCTATGGCAGCTGTCTTCTCTTGCTGTGTCTCTCTGCCTTTCAAATAAATAAATAATTTCTTTTAAATTGCATAAGTCCAACAAGTGCCAATCAAAATCGTATGAACTGTATCTCTATGGGTCATGGTAACTATGTATTGGCCTAGCAGTGAGAACAGCACCTGACCCAAAGAAAGCACTCCATCAATGCGGGGGGGGGGGGGGGGACACACACACACAGCAGGGAGGAGGTTCTAGCTGGGAGGAACTTAGTGACCAATTAGAAGTTCCATTTCCTCTGCTGCCAAGGTGCACTTAGGTGACGCAATGGCAGGAGCCTGTCTGGGGCCAGTGTCCTGGCACAGCGAGCTAAGCTTCAGCCTGCAGTGCTGGCATATCAGTTTAAGTCCTGGCCGCTCTGCTTCCCACCAGCTCCCTGCTACTGCGCCTGGGAGAGCAGCAGCAGATGGCCCGAGCGCTTGGGCTCCTGCACCCACGTGGGAGGCCTGAATGGAGTTCCAGGCTCCTGGCTTCCGCCTGGAGCAGCTCCAACTGTTGGAGCCATTTGGGGGCTGAACCAGCTGATGGAAGATCCTTCTCTTACTGTCTCTCCCTCTCTCTATCACTCCGCCTTCCAAATAACACATAAATCCATAAATAAATAAATCTTCAGCAGTATAAAGAACAGGAGGCTTTCCATTCTCCAGGGGGCTGTGCGGAGCTCATCCCAGGCCCACTGCAGTCAAGTGGGCTCAGGCTGCCCTCCCGGGAGATTCTAGGACTCTGACGCCTGGAGAGTTTCGTTCAGAGAAGGTGAGGACCTATCCAGCGGGGCTCCCCTGGGGCACACCCCGGCCCCTCCTAGATCAGTGTGGAAAGTGGAGGCCCCAGCCAGGGGCCTGCACGTCTTGCCACGGGACTGGGCTGGAGTTCCTACCCAAGGTATCAAACTCTGCTTTTTTTCTGTTTTGTTTTAGAACTTTACACCTCACTCAAATCCAAAAACTGCTGCTTCATCCCCTTTGGGACAAGCGACCAAAACCAGAGGGGGCTTCAGCACCTTGTGGGAAGTGAACTGAAACTCGGGTTTACTTTCAGGAAAAAATGTTTTGAAATCTCCGCATATGGGAGACTTCAAAAAGGCCATGGAAAAAAGCTACACATGGATTTCATGTGTATGTTTTTTTTTTGCACCAAAATAATTTTATGTTTTTTTCCCCTAAGATTGATTTATTTATTTGAAATTCAGAGTTACAGAGAGACAGAGTGAGAGCTTCCACCTGCTGGTTCACTACCCAGGTGGCCACAACAGCCAGGGCTGGGCATATCCAAAGCCAGGAGCTGGGAGCTTCATCCAGGTCTCCCACGTGGGTAGCAGAGGCCCACATACTTGGGCCATCTTCCACTGCCCTTCGCAGGCCATTACCAGAGAGCTGGATAGGAAGCCGGGACTTGAACCAGCGCCTGTATGGGATGCTGCGGCATCATAGGTGGCAGTTTACCCACTATGCCCAGTGCCAGCCCCAATTTGTCTTTAATTCTCTTGTTGCATTAGCTTTCCGAAATCCCTCACGTATACCCTCAAATGCCTTAACCCTGGACCTCAGTGAGCTTCATCATGAACATGGTTCTCTGTACCTTAAAACCTTCCTGGAGTGCCAGTTTGATTCCCAGCTGCTCCAGTTCCAATCCATCTCCTGACCAATGTGCTTGGGAAGGCAGTGGAGGATGGCCCAAGCCCCTGGGAGACCTGGATGAAGCACCTGGCTCCTGGCTTTATCCTGGCCCAGCCCTGGCTATTGCCACCATCTGGAGAGTGAACCAGTGGATAGGAGATCTCTCTCTCTCTTTCTCTCTCTTTCTCTCTGTCAATGTCATTCAAATAAATAAATAAACTTTGAAAAACAAAAATATCCTCTTCCATCAGGGCTGGCGGGTACCCTAAAGCCACTGGAGCACATGCAGCCGAGAAAGGCACCGTGCCCCGGCAGGGGCTGCGAGGGGCCCGACCCGGCATGCAACAGAATCACGTCGTCAGCAGGTGTTTACCGCCTGCTGTGTGTGGATGCTGGCACTGGATAAGCAACAAGAAAGACACGATCTCATTGTCAGCTTTCTGTTTCTTAGGGGAGACGAGAGGACAAGGTAAGGCATGGCGAGGGAGATAAGACAGGAGCTTGCATAGAGAAGGGAAAGGGTGCTTGCAGCAAGGAGATGGGCTCGCGGCCTTGCTGGTGGCAGCCACTGCCCGGGGGTCTTGCCATCCGTCCCTTGCCTGCCTTCCCCTCCCCTCCCCAGCCCAGTCCCCAACTCCAAGGGCAGAGAGAAAGGAAAGGGCAATGCGGTGGGTGAGCAAGACAAGACGAGAGACTTCAGATGAACCAGCCTTTCTCTCCAGCGCTGAGAGTGACGTCTTCCTCCGTGGAGTCTGAATAACCCTAACTGCTCAGGAAGCCTGGGGTGGGGGCCATCCAAGCCGATTACGATCTCATAATAATTACGCAATGAAATAAACCACGATTGTTGTGATCATCAAAGTTCTTTAAAATTAACTTTTGTTTACCTGAAAGGCAGAGTGACAAGGAGACGCACACACACACACACAGAACTTCAATCCACTGGTTCATTCCCCAGAAGTCTACAACAGCCGGGGCCAGGCTGAAGCCAGGAGCCTACAATTCCATCAGATCTGCTGTGTGGGTGGCAGGGATCTAAGCTCCTGAGCCATCTCCTGCTGCTTCCCAGAGTCTGCAATAGTAGGAAGCTTGGATCTGGGAAGCCGGCGCTCCACTGTGCCAAATGCCTGCCCGTGACCCTCATTTAGAGTTGAAATTGATCTAAACCATGAGTTGGAGAGAATCTTGTGTCTTTGGGAAGGTTAGTGAGCAAAAAGTGCTAATTATCTTTGTAAACTTTTTTTAAAAATTATTTCTTTATTTGAGACAGGCAAATGGAAAGAGAGTAAGCTCCCGTGTGCTGGTTCATGGCCCTAGATGTCTGCAATGGCTGGGGCTGAGCCGGGCTGGAGCCAGGGACTGAGAACCGGGGCGACAGGAGCCCAGCTGCTTCAGCCATCACCTTTTGCCTGCCGGGATGCACATGATTAGGAAGCTAGAATCACGAGCTGGAGCCAAGGTGGAACTGGGGTACTTTGATATGGTAAGCAGGTTTCTTACCCAGCATCTTAACTGCTAGGCTAAACACTTGTCCCAGTTCATTAAAAAAAAAAAAAATTAATACTTATTTAGTATTTGAAAGGGGGGCCTTGGGGCCCTTGCTGTGGCGCAGCGAGTTGACGCCCTGGCCTGGAGCGCCGGCATCCCATATAGGCGCTGGTTCTAGTCCCGGCTACTCCTCTTCAGATCCAGCTCTCTGCTATGGCCTGGGAAAGCAGTAGAAGATGGCCCAAGTCCTTGGGCCCCTGCACCCATGTGGGAGACCCGGAAGAAGCCCCTGGCTCCTGGCTCCTGGCTCCTGTCTTCGGATCAGTGTAGCTCCGGCCATTGCGGCCATCTGGGGAATGAACCATTGGATGGAAGACCTCTCTCTCTCTCTCTCTCTCTCTGCCTCTCCTCTTTCTGTGTAACTCTTTCAAATAAATAAATAAATAAATCTTAAAAAAAAGAAAAGAGGCCTGCACTGTGGCACAGTGGGTTAAACCCCCTGCTGCAGCACCAGCATCCTATTATGGGCACTGGTTCGTGTCCCGGCTGCTCCACTTCTGATCCAGCTCCCTGCTAATGCGCCTGGGAAAACAGCAGTGGATGGCAAGTGCTTGGGCCCCTGCACCCACATGGGAGACCCAGAGGAAGCTCCTGGCTCCTGGCTTCAGCCTGGCCCAGGCCCAGCCTATTGCAGCCATTTGGGGAGTGAAGCAGAGGGTGAAGATTCTCTCTCTCTCTCTTTCTCTCTCTCTCCCCCCCTCTCTGTTTTTCAAACAAATAAAAAATAAATTAAAAAAAAAAAAGAAAGAAAGAAAAGGCAGAGTGACAGACACAGTTTTCATTTGCTGGTTTATTCCCCAAAGGAGCTGCACAAAGCAGGCCAGGCCAGGCTGATGCCTGGAGCCAGGTACTGCATCTTGGGTTCCCATAAGGGTGGCAGGGACTCAAGTACTTGGACCATTATCTGCTGCTTCCCAGGAGCAGCAGCAGGGCGCTGGATCACAAGCGGAGTAGCCAGAACTTGAACTGATGCTCAAATGAGATGTGCAGGTCCCAAGCAGTGGCTTAACCCTGTGCCACAACATCCGCCCCCAGTTCAATTTATTAAAACAAACGTGAACACCCGTAATGGGGTTGGGTAAGTGGGACACTGAAGCTTTCCTTCCCTGACTAACGTGCATTAGAAGAGACTAAGAACAAGGCTCTGTCCTGCACCCACATGGCTAAAATGATCCCAAGATATTCCCAAAAGACAGAGCAAAAACACCACTTACCCAGGGTTTTCCTAATCAGGTAGAGCTGATCCACATCTGATTTTCCAGGCCACAGAGGCACCCCTGACATCAGTTCCGCAAACACACAGCCAATCGCCCAAACATCGACTGGGGGCCCATACTGCGTGTCTCCCACCAGCAGCTCGGGGGAGCGGTACCACCTGGTAGCCACATAGTCTGTGTAGTAGTCACTGGGGCCGGCTGACCAGGGACGGGACATGGAACACAGAAAGAACGGTTGGGAGCCTGGAATCAAACCTGGGAAGGGGAAGATCTAAGACCTAAGACCTAAGAGTGGAAAACCACTCTTAAAGTAGCATTTCTGAAAAGTATTTTTAGCAAAAAATATAAAATCTGCATAATCTACATATCACATACATATTTAAGCCACTATATGCATCTACATACATCTACATGTAGCTACAGAATGATTATTTATGGCAAGCTGATGTCCTAAATATACAAAAAAGCTAGTTTTCTAAAGCATTTAGCATATCGAGAACTTTACCCATCTCTTCCATTTAGAGAAAAGATCAATACTTACTCAATAAGCGAGCAAATCCAAAGTCACAAAGCTTAATCACGGAATGTTTTGTGATGAGGATATTTTCTGGTTTCACATCTCTATGTATGCACTAGTTACAAAAATCAAACAAAACAGACTTTTAAGGAACAAATGGGATGAATGGAACACATAAACATTTAGCAAATATTGGAGAAATCATTTGAATCTCTCACAGTCACTGGCCTGTTGAAAAATAGCAAAATGGCAGCATAAAATGTAATACTCATAGCCTGAGTCACCCCAAATTCCTACAGGGTCCAGACTGAGAAGGGGTCAAACAAAACATAAAAAGGAGGGTAGCCGGACTTTGCAGATAAAAACACGGGATGCCAAGTTCAATTTAAATCCTACATAAGCGTCAATTTCTAAGTATAGCCACATCCCATGCGGTACTTGGGACTCACTTATCCTAAACAGTGACACTTGTTTATCTGGAATCCTGTGTTCCCTCTGACAACTGCAGGTGACAGGGGAATTGTGAGAAGGTTCTGGTCACAGGAGCTGCAGGGGGGTGCCAAAGCAGAATTCACACTGCAGAACGCGTGTCAGCCTAGTAAACAGGACAAGCCCTGGGCCTGCTGAGATAAGCTGGGGAAGACAAGGGTGGGACCTGGAGCCCGCCCAGTGATCTCCCCTCCAGCCCTGACATTCGCCCCGACAAGATAAACAAGAGCGGGAAGCAGCCAGCCGTCCGTCCTCGTCACCGCTGGGGACAGTCGCTAGATGTCAGCTCTGTCCCACACTCCTCCAGAGCTCCGCCTGCTGCACCGGCCCCAGGGGACGTGGCTCAATCACCTGTGGTTTCCAGACCACAGCCCACATTCTTTGCCAGGGTGGGTGTCAGAGAGAAGAAAGTTCTAGAATCTTCAGTTGGTTTTCTTACTGAATGACAATTCCCTTGGCAAAGAACAGCATCAACAACCTAATTAACAACCACATTACAACAGCAGCAGCAACAAAGACAGTTGGGTCTGAACAGCACTCAGGGTTCCTACAAATATTCCCTTCTCGAAGGAGTTTTCCTGCCTGGAGGGGCTGCTGGTCACTTTGGCCATCTGAAAGACCCTCCCTGGCCTGCAGCCTGAAGTCCTGTGGTTACTCTTGACTTTCCAGAATCTGGAGAGGAGACACGGCTTCCTCATGGAGGGGGGAGGGGCAGTTTCCCTTCCAAAGGACCTTTGTGCTGGTGCAGGGGGGAGGTGGCGATCAGGGTCAGTGTGTCCCCATGGGTATTTGTTATTCTGGAAAATTCGGGGGGAAAAGGCAGTATTTGAATTGTCTTATGATAATCTCTCTGGCTGTCAACAACCCAGGGCTCAGATCACTACTGTTTTGCCGCCAGCCTGACATACTGCTATAAATGGGAATGCCGACGAGTCCCATGATGACATGCGGTCAGAAGTACTAGTAGGCAGGAATGTGCTCCATGTCTGCTCTGGGAATTCTTTGCAGGCTTCTGTCCCCTCCCCCATCTGCACATGGACACCAACGGAGCTCCCCGGGCCTGTATTGGATGTGTCTTTACTGGCTCAGACCTTGCCTCCCTGCCCCCGCCCTGCTGGATCCCGTGAGCTGACCCTCAGGGATAGTTACTAGTGATATAGGGGGTGCTCTCCCCGCTGGACAAGGAAGATGGCCGTCAGCGAAGTGGAGGCTGGCTACTACTCTCTTACTCTCTCCTTCTGGGGACGCAGCCTCAGGGAAAGCCACTGGGCAGCCTGCAAGCCAGGGGGTGCAACCCTCCGAGCCCAGTGGTCCCTGGTGGCTAGTGGGACCACGCAAAGCCAGGGGACTGTGCTCGCTCGCCGCCCCAGTGAGGCTCGGACGCCGGCAGCTGGGTTCTCCGTGCAGAGAGCGAGCAGCAGGTAGCTACTGAGGAACTAGAAAGTCACAGCACCTGTGCCTCCCAGGAGTTCCAGGTTTGCATGGGCTGCCCGGTCCTGTCTCACCAAAGCAGACAGGACCTCCTGTGCAGCAGGCTTGGGACTCCACCCACTGCACAGGGTCCCTCCTCAATCCCAGAGCCCTTGGGGGAGGGTGTGAAAGAATTCAGATTCCAAGTGCACGGGCTTCTCTCTGACACCTGAGTCATTTCTAACCAGTAAGCACATAGGACTGGGTGCTTAAAATCCCAACAATGCCTGTTTCACACGACCAGAGCAGGGAGGAAGTGCTGGGCGGGTATTTTTAACCTCCACTTACCCACCACCAAGTTCATGGAGAATTTGTACCCACATGAGTATGATATCAACTCTGGACAAGGCTCTAGCTGGGCTCTGCGCTCAGCCTGCCAAGTCTCCACAGGAGATGGCGGGACTTACGTTGTGGGTGTGGCAGAAGTTCACGGCCTGCAGTGTCTGCCAAGTTATGCTCTTCACGAGATGTTCTGGTACCCTGGTGAAAACAAGAAGCGCGCAGACGCATTCCTCAGAGCAGCAATGGAATTCATCTCGAGGGGAGAAAAAGTAAAGCGAGACAGGCTTCAGCAGTGGACAGCCCTGGGCGGCACGTAGCCACTCCAGCCCCCAGGCCACCCTCCCACCAGCACAGAGTATCAGGGACACGGGACCCCCACACCGCCGTCTGCTCAGGACAGCAGGCCCACAGGAATGCAAGCAGCCATGACAACACTTCAGAAAGCTGGTGGACGATGCAACTAAGACCTAGGTTTATTTGGTGCAAAAAATTCCCCTCAAAACCTGGTCTTCAAACATTTCAAGGAAAATGCATACTATGAGACAACTATGAGTAGCTTTCAAAAATTTTTTGCACCAAAATTAAACTTATAATTTGTTTTTTGCTACGCAAAAATTTTTTTGAAAGATTTATTTATTTTATTTGAAAGTCACAGTTACAGGGAGAGAGACAAGGAGACAGAGAGGGAGATCTCCCATCCACTGGTTCACTCCCCAGATGGCTGCACAACCAGGGCTGGGCCAGGCCAAAGCCAGGAGTCACAAGGTCTCCTGTATGGGTGCAGGGGTCCAAGCACTTGGGTCATCTTCTGTTGCTTTCCTGGGTGCTTTAGCAGGGAGCTGGCTTGGAAGTAGAGCAGCTGGGTCTCGAACCAGCACCCACATGGGATGCCGGCATCACAGGCGGTGGCTTTAGCCACTATGCCACAGTGCCGGCCCCATTTCCACAAAATTTTTGAAGAGCCTTCATATTTCTACAGGAAAGGACCCTGGCCATGAAAACCTACAGGGATTTCAGCGAGTATTTATGACTCCTTATCTCACATATTCCTCATTCCACCGGGAAGCAGCATGGTCCTGGAGCTAACTCCACTGATGTCAAGTTAGTTAGCAGCCAGCATCAAAGATGCTGTTTATTAGTTCAAGTTGCTGCAGACAATGGCCTGAAGCAAGATTCATCTTCCATGTGCGGGCCCACAGTTTCTCAAGACTCCCTTGACTGCACGGGTTCTGGGCGGGCAGGCATTGTGGTCAGTGCGGTAAGCTGCTGCTTGGGATGCCCACATCCTGTTTCAGAGAGCGCTGGTTTAAGTCCTAGTTACCAAGTTCTTCCCATGCAGTTTCCTGCCACTGTGCCTGGGAAGCACTTGGGCTCCTGCCACCCACGTGGAAGATGCAGAAGGAGTGAGTTCCTGGCTACTGACTTTGGCCTGGCCCAGCTCCAGCCACTGTGGCCATTTGGGGAATAAACATGGGTGGAAGATTGATCTTTTCTCTCTCTTCCAAAAGACAGAAAGACAGTATGAGAGTAATGGAGGGAGGGAGGGAAGGAGGGGGAAAGGGAGAGAAAGAGAGAAAGAGAGAGAGAGAATCTTCCATCTGTTGGTTCACTCCCCAAATGCCTGCCACAGCCAGGGCTGGGCCAGGATGAAGTCAGGAGCCAGGAGCTTCATCAAGTTCTCCCATGTGAGTGGACGGGCCCAAGCATTTGGGCCATCTTCTGCTACTTTCCCAGGTGCATTATGAGGGAACTGGATCAGAAGTGGAGCAGCCAGGACTTGAACCAGTGCTCAAATGGGATGCCGGCATCACAGGGAGCGGCTTAACCTGCAGCTGCACAACGTCCACCCCTGGAATTTTTTTTTTTTTAAGGTAATGAGATTTCATTGATGACACAGAGGAGGTTCCCACTGCACACCATATAGCAGAAGTCCATAATGATTAACTGCTCAGTGAGGCCGTGCGGTCCTCGGCCCGCCCTGCTGCTCTCTGGCAGGCAGCTGCATCCGTGCACCTCGTCCTGCCTCTCCCGTCCCCACAGCAACTACACGCCAGGCCTCTGATGCCCGCCTTCTACCCAGACTCCATGCTTAAAGAACCAGGGCAACCGGAAGCACCAGCTGCCCCTTGTGCACATCAGAAAAAGGTACTTCACTGGGGAACATTTTGCAGAAAAGACAAGGGAAGTTTGCAAAGCTCGTGGAAAATGAAATTAGGGGAAAAGTTAATTTTGGTGCAAGGAAAAAAAAATTGAGAGCTATGAATCTGAGGGATCTCAAAAAAGCTTGTGATAAACGCGCATTACAAAAGAACCAGGCATGCATTGCAAAATTTTTTGCACGAGAACAACCTTATCTTTGACTCGCATTTTCCGTGAGCTCTCTGAAGTTCCCTTGTGCACAGCAGTGAGTAAAATGGACTATAAAGGGAGACCCCCACCCACCGGGTGGGCTCACTGCTTTCATGAATCAGATATTAAACAGAGCCGCTGTGCTCCTGAGCCAAGGCCGGTAAGTAAGCCGGGGAGGAAATTCTTCAGTAGTTGTGTTAAAGGTGACTGCAGAATCTCACTTCCAGCCCCCGGGACAGGCTACAAGGCCACGCTTGTCACAGACCAGCCGTCCAGGAAATCCTTTCAGGAGATCAGAGGACGCCTGAACAGAGGGTGGAACAACAGGGCGGAAATGAAGAAGCCGCCTCCAGGAAGAAGAGCTGGGACACTGCTCAGTCAGGGCTGTGGCCCTGGGCTCGCAGCAGTTTCTTGCCAAATTCTCTCCCTTGTTGTGGCAGCACATACGCTGCAAAAGCCTCACCTGTGCGGACAGAAAGGCCTAGAAATCACACAGCCAGGAGAGGCGACCTCAGGGGCAGGCTATCCCCAGCCTCCATTCTTGGGCCCAGAAGGAAAAAAAAACAACAACAACAACAACAACAAAAAACAGAATATATATTGGTTATTCAATGAATGAAGTGCAGTATAGATAATAGATACAAGGCCATTGGTGCAGGCAACTCGAGTCTCTGAAAACATCTGCCGGCATGATGATGCCATAGGGGTATCTGAGAGCGAAGGGTGACAGCTGGCGCTGGTGCTCCTCCCTGTGCCTGCAAACTGCCCCAGGGCGCCACAGGCGGGCGGGCTGCTCTCACCGCTTCTTTCTCACTGTTTTCCCTCTGGAATGTGGGGACCTCAGAGTCCAAGATTGCTTTCAGCTGCAACACTGAGATGATAATAGGAGGCAGGCTTTCTTTGTGGGAGAAGGGAGTTACAAATATAGAACGGCAGAAAAACAAAATACATTCTGCGGTGTTTGGTGTTGGGTTGGATTTCAGAGATATTCCAACACACACACACACACACACACACTCAAATAAGTTCTTGGAAAATGGGACTAAACGATAAGTTTGTTTTGATGAAAAAACAATTTGGAAATATATGCACATGAGGGATCTTCAAAAAGTTTGCAAAAATGTGTATTAAGAAAAAGCAATGCATAGATTTCAATATTTTTGCACCCAAATAAACCTGTAATTTAACTTCATTTTCCACAAATTTCTTCATGTCCATCTCCTCCTTCAATCTGCCCTGCCACACACACACACACAGACACACAGACACACACACACACTGTGAGGGGGCTCACATAGGTGGTTCAGAAAACCTCTCTGGGGCAGGCACTGTGGCCTAGCAGGTAAAGCCGCCTGCAATGCCAGCATCCCATGCGCTGGTTCAAGTCCCAGCTGCTCCACTTCTGATCCAGCTCTCTGCTACAGCCTGGGAAAGCAGTGGAAGATGGCCCAAGTATTTGGGCCCCTGCACCCGCGTGGGAGACCTGGAAAAAGTTCCTGGCTCCTGCCTTCGGATTGGCCTGGCTCTGGCCATTGTGGTCATTTGGAGAGTTAAACAGCAGGTGGAAGACCTCCCTCTTTCTCTCTCTGCCTCTGCTTCTCTGTAACTCTGCCTTTCAAATAAATAAATACATCTTTTTAAAGAAAGAGGGGCTAGCACTGTGGCGTAGCGGGTTAAAGCCCTGGCCTGAAGTGCCGGTATCCCATATGGGTGCCGGTTCTAGTCCTGGCAGCTCCTCTTCCAATCCAGCTGTCTGCTATGGCCTGGGATAGCAGTAGAATATGGCCCAAGCCCTTGGGCCCCTGCACACACATGGGAGACCCAGGAGAAGCTCCTGGCTCCTGGCTTCGGATAGGCGCAGCTACAGCCATTGTGGCCATATGGGGAGTGAACCAGTGGATGGAAGACCTCTCTCTCTGTCTCTACCTCTCTCTGTAACTGTCTTTCAAAATAAATAAAATAAATATTTTAAAAAAGAAAGCCTCTCTGGATAAGGGAACATCTGGAGCAGTGGTTAAGGTGCTAAGAGGTGGCTGGATTTGGCCTTTATGATTTTCTGAGGGATTGGATGTGAAAGACAGGAATAAAGAAATGATGCCAAGGTATTTAGCTTGAGTAACGGTGACAAGACGTGCCCTCCGCCGGGAGAACACAGGCGAGGGGTGGATGGAGTATTTGCGGTGCTAAGTGGCTATCCAAGCAGGGTTCTGCGCAGCCTGCTGTGGATCCAGAGGGAAGGTCAACCGGAAATACAGGTTTGAAAAGCACAAGCATGCACACAGGATTCAGAGCCTGGGGCTGCCTGAAGCCCAGGAGGAGGCGACGCAAGTGACCAAGGGGGAGCCGTGGAAGGTGGTTCTGGGGCTCCGGCCAGGGAGTGAGCTAAGAGTTCGCGAGGGAGAAGCCAGTGTCCCCCGAGGCCGAGCGCACGCCGCGGTCCACGGGGCTGCCAGACTCACACGTTCGAAAGACCAAAACCCACTGGGTCTGAGAGAACAGTCGAGGTCACCGCAGTGCGCTGTAGAGTAGGGGAAGTAGCTGAATGAATGGCAGCTGGCTTCAGAGATCCGAGAGCGCGGAAACCGAAGCCAGGGGAGGGAAAGGGGGAGCAGCAGCCGAGTCACCCCCAGAGACTCCTCCAAACGCTCCAGGACTAGCAGCCGGGATCTCTAAGGGGCAGAGCTGGGAGCGAAGAGGAGCATGGGAAGTCTGCTTAGGAAAAGATCCCAGGAAAGCAGCAACAGATCGCCTGTTCTGTGCCCCCAGGGAGCGCTATTTCTCCTGCCTGGTGCAAGGCTGCAGTTCTGTTCCCTGGAGAGGGTAAAATCAGGGCATTTGGCACAGCCGAGGTGGTGAGCACACTCGGACTGTGAAAACAGGGTCAAGATCATGTCCACGCGACCTGTGAACACTGAGCTTCCCAGCCCTGTTGCTCCAGCAGGCTCCAAGAAAGCCCATGGTCAGCCGAAGATCCCGACGTGGGGGTCCACCCCACCCCCCACTCCCCACCCCGGGGGTCCACCCCCACCCCTGCCCAGCCGATCAGCCTGCAGAGAGGCTCAGAGCTCCCAGGAGTCCCTCCTCGTGCCTGGGGGGTGGGGGTGGGGGGGGGGCGGTGGACATGATCACAGGCTATGTGATGCCCAAGGAAGCCTCTGATAAGGTTAGAGTCCAAAAACCAACAGAAAAAAAAAACAACTACAAGACTGTGGAGTGTAAGGAGAACTTAAAAAACAAACAACCATCCACACCCGCAGAGAGAGAAGCAGAGCTCCGGCATCCATGAAATCAACACAGGAACTGTGAGACAATGAGAGGAGCAGCCAAGAGACCCGCACTCAGGCGGGGGAGGTGCAGGAAGAGCAGATCAAACAGAGGACAGGAAGCCGGCGAAAAAACCATCCACGGTGCTTTTTCTCAGACAGAAAGGGCCCATAACCGCCAGCATCAGGGATGAAAACCAAGACCCACAGTTCTCATACTCCAAAACACTGAGCACAGAGAGAAGATTCCAGAAGCTTCGCAAACTTCTGGAAGTAAACAGGGACCAATGCAAAGGCATAGAAAGTAGAATGGCGTGAGAGTAGTTCACAGCACTGGGAGAGAAGAGGCAGTAAAACGGGGGATTTTTGCTGTTGTTGTTGTTAAAGATTTTTATTTATTTGAAAGGCAGAGTTACAGAGAGGCAGAGAGAGAGAGAGAGGTCTCCCATCTGCTGGTCCACTCCTCAAATGGCTGTAATGGCTGGAGTTGGGCCGATCTGAAGCCAGGAGCCAGGAGCTTCTTCCTGGTCTCCCTTGCAGGTGCAGGGACCCAGGACTTGGGCCATCCTCCACTGCACTCCCAGACCACAGCGGAGAGCTGGATAGGAAGTGGAGCAGCCAGGACTCAAAGCAGCACCACCATGGGAAGCCGGCACTGCAGGTAGCAGCTTCACCCGCTGTGCCACAGCCCCGGCTCCTGAACTTATGAAGGGCTATTATTTTCACCCAGGAACAAAAACCCGGGGCCAGTGTTGCGGTGCAGTTGGCTAAGCCTGCGATGCTGACATCCCACATGGATGCTGGTCCAAGTCCTGGCTGCTCCACTTACAATCCAGCTCCCTGTTAATGTGCCTGGGAAAGCAGTGAAAGATGGCTTAAGTCCTTGGGCCCCTGCCGCTCATGTGGGAGACCTGGATGAAATTCCTGACTCCCAGCTTCAGCCTAGCCCAGCCTGGCTGATGCGGCCATTTGGGGAGTGAACCAGGGGATGGAAGATCTCTGTTTCTATGTAACTCTGCCTGTCAAATAATGCATAGATAAATCTTAAACACACACACACACACATACACACACACAATAGTAATGGAGCCTTTTAAAATTAAAAAAAAAAAAAAAAGACAAACCCTGCACTTTAAATGTTAATTAAGGGTGAGAATAGAGACTCTGCGGGCAGGAGCAAGTCTGAGGCTCTTTTTCTTGCATCCTCCTGTATTCCTCCTCAAGGAATGCTCTCTACCAAGGAGTGTAAATCCTAATAGGAGGTCATAGGAGTCACAGAACCCCAGAGGTCCCGCCCAGGAGGGAGGGGCCTGGAGCCCAGGAGTGCGGCGTACAGCCAGTCCCGAGTGCCATGGCGTGACTTAAAAGCCAAGCACGTTCATCGTTGTCATCACCGCGCCCTCAGCCTTCTACCATCTTAATAAATACGAGTGGGGCTGACAAACGAGCTGAAGAGCTTTGGAGGGGCCTGGTGGACGGGCCAGCCTCCAGCAGACAGGCTGCAAGCCGCAGCCCCCACTGACAAGGTCGGCTCCAGAATGTCTGATCCCACACTGGTGGCAAATGGTGGCTGTGGCTGAGCTCCCAACCTGTGGTAAAGGTGAGGGCCAGCTCCCTCTCATCCTGTACTGCCGTTAAGAACCCCAGGGGGTTCCAGGTCATATGCAAGTGCTTCCTTCCGCAGACTCACAGATGAGTTCGGCTGTGACCTCCGAGGCAGGAAGAGGTTGTGTTTCCTCTTGGACTTGGTTCTTCTCCACCATGACGGGACCAGGCTATTGAAACATAGACAAGCCCTATCCCCAGCTCCTCTCCCTAGTACACAGTGCCCAGAAGGGGCTGGACGGGACCCAGCTGGGTTTGGGTCGGTGGGATTTGTACTCCTGAAGATGTAGGCTCCCCAGGTCTAGAAATGGGGGGATGGGAAAATCAAGGGCACCTCTACTTGCTTTTGTCCCAAACCAAGAAGGAAGGGGCTTGGGGAGCCCCACTCTGTTCCCTCGGTGGGGGGGGGGGTGTCAGGTGGTCTGTAGTTTAGCGGCCTTACTGAGAGCTGCAGTGGTCTCTCCAGGCTCCACTGGTTGTCTGCACGGCTCTGCAGAGACCCTCCTGCTGGGGAGGGTGGTGGGGAATCCGTTCTCTGCTAGTGAAGACTTGGAGGAGGGGCGCAAGCCCTCACCTCCGCGACTTCACCCGGCTCTTCCTGACCAATCTGGGAATTTTGCTTCATCCCCTGGAACATGAGGGGCTCCTGCTTGACTCCAAGGAAGGGTGGGGTGGGGAGGGATGTCGTTGGAGATGTTTGCACCCCAGATTTCTGTGTGGTGGAGCTGTCTTTTTAACTGATCAGAGATGGATGTGCTTGGCCAAGGGAAGCAAAAAACCTAGAAAGAGGAAGGCAGGGATTCCAGGAAGTCAGGAGCCAACCAAGGAGAAACATCGGGAACTCCAAGGGTGACAGCAAAGGGGGTCCCAGGAAGACAGCTGGACAAGGAGGCTGGGGCACAAGACGGCACCTAGAGAGAGGAGGGCACCCAAAGGGAGAATGTCTCAGAGAAAAACACGGAACTGATCAATCAGCTGGTGTGATTATCCTATGGAAAATATGAGAGGCTACCAAGAGCAGTGGGAAACTGGGTTGGCATTTGGAGCAGTGGGTAAGATGCCTGCATCCCATATAGGAATGCCTGGTTCAAGTCCCAGCTCCTCCGCTTCTGATCCAGCTTCCTGCTGGTGTGCTCCCTGGGGTGCAGCACTGTTGGCTCAGGTGATGGAGCTCCTGTTCCCACATGAGACCTGGATTGCATTCCCAGATCTCAGCTCCAGCCTAGCCCCAGCCATTGCAGGCATCTGGGGAGAGAAGCAGTGGGTGGGAACTTCCTCTCTCTCTGCCTCTCAAATGAATAAGTCATTGATTAGGGAATTAAAAGATAAAATTTGTAAAATATATATTATTTTGAGGAAAAAATACAAAAGGAAGCAACAGCATGATACAAAGCTCAGATATAAATAATATTTACATACATATAATTAAAACAGTGAATACTGAATAAAATTTTTTAAAATATTTATTTATTTGAAAGGCAGAAAGGGAGAGGTTGAGACAGAGAAAGAGAGATCTTCTATTTGCTTGTTCACTTGCCGAATGCCTGTAGCAGCCGGGTGTCTGCGATACTCCGGGAGAGGTCAGGCAGAAGCTGGGAGCCAGGAACTCTGTCTGGATCTCCCACGTGCAGGGTAGAGACCCAAGCACTTGAGCCATCACTTGCTGCCTCTCCAGGTGCATTAGCCGGAAGCTGGATCAGAAGTGGAGCAGCTGAACTTGAACACTGATATGAGATAAAGGTGTCCTAAGTAGTCCCTGCTGAGCCACACCAGCTGCCCCTGATACAATGTTGCGGTCCCACATTGGGGGATTGGGAAGAGGAAACAGAGGAAACAACAAGAAGACTGTGGGTGATGTCTACAATCCCACACATCAAGAAACAGCAGTATGCTACACTTTTGACATTGTCTATTTCTGGATTTGATTTGTTAATGATTTTTCAGGAAATTTTCCACCTAGCTTCATGAGGGACATTCATGTGTCATTTTCTTTTCTTCAAACGTCCTTATTTGGCTTTGGTATTAAGGTACAGTGGCCTCGTAAGATGACTTGGAAATTCTCCTTCTTCTTATATTTCCTGACAGAGTTTGGGTAGGATTGTTATTTTTTCTCTTTCTTATATGCTGATGAAATTAACTCATCAAATATTTTAGTAATAGAATCCATAATAGGAAAAACATGCATAAGTCCACATTATTCATGGTAAAATAAATTCGTTCAGCTTGGCAAAAACTTACAACTCAGGAGTCCTATTTTGAGAACTTCTGAAGGAAAAACACAAAAGAACAACAATGTATTTGTGGGGAAATTTTTTTAAAAGATTTTATTTATTTATTTAAGAGGCAGAGTTACAGAAAGAGAGAGAGAGAGAGGGATAGAGAGAGGTTTTCCATCCTCTGATTCACTCCCCACATGGCGCAATGGCCAGAGCTGGGCAGACCTGAAGCCAGGAGCCAGGGGCTTTTTCTGGGTCTCCCACGTGGGTGTAGGGGTCCAAGCACTTGGGTCATCTTCCACTGCTTTCCCACGCCAGAAGCAGAGAGCTAGGTAGGAAGATAGGATTCGAACTGGCGCCCATATGCTACAGGCAGTGGCTTAACCTACTATGTCACAGCGCTGGCCCTGGGAAATTTTATAACAGAATCATGATTAAGCTACATACTGAACACAGACGGAATGCTCAACAAGGGAACACGGGTTAGGTGTAATGTAACTTGATGTAATAGAGTCATTAATAATAGAGCTACAGCCTACATTGCAACGTAAGTGGAAATGTGCATGAAAGAATATTAAGTGAGGGAGTGCACTGAGAGGAAAAGCAGTCATCCCATCACACAACCCAGCAGCCCCGGCCGCCAGGTCGGCTGTTTTCACCATGGTCCTCGGCCTTGTAGACACAGACACTTAACTTTGCCAGCACACCAGGACGGTATCCATGTCCAAGGAGCAGGTGAACATTAAACAAATTAACCGGCCTGATACACGACACCAGCAGCCGGCGGCTTAGTCACCCGTGCTCAGATGCCCAGTACCAGCTCTGTTCTCTTCACAGGCCGCTCCGTCAAGAAGGCAAGTTACAGTGGGTATGGGGGCAAAGGACGGGGTTCAGAGCAAGCAGGCAGGCAAGCTGAGCCGAGATAACTGCGTTAGATTCTCCTCCGCGATTGGAGGCGCCTGTCATGAGAGACAACGCACGCCATCAGCCGCTTCCAACGAGGCTGGCGGCCGCTCTGAGCGCGCTGTGAGCGTCTCGGCCCTTCACGTGCTCCGCGTTGGTTTCACAAAGCAGCTCTCGGGAGGCAAAAGCTGACCCATCTCTCCAAGCTCTGGGGGAAGGCTGTCCTGTGCCTCTAACGTCCAAATAACAAAGTTGAAACGAACAGAGAGAAATGAACGCTTAGGGAAGTGAACACATCAGACCGACTGTAAAAGATCCCTTCGGAAAATACGGCAAGGAGAAAACACGTCTCTCTTGACGGAACCACCCTCTCCACGGCTGCCCCTCTGTATCTGTGACAGCGATGGTCAACCAATCGACACTATTCAAGACTTATTTACGCACAAGGCTACAAGCAAAATGGGGAGAGGAGGGAGGAGGGCCAAGCTCTCATACGAAGAATATGTTCTAAGCGTTCACTGTAAAGAAATATTTATAGAAAAATTGTTCACTGTAGCCTCATTAGGAGCAGAGAAAAACTAGAAGCAAATGAAATACTTATCAATAGGGTATTGAGGGGCTGGCACTGTGGCATAGTGGATAAAGCTGCTGCTTGCAGTGCCAGCATCCCATATGGGTTCTGGTTGGAGTCCCAGCTGCTCCACTTCTGATCCAGCTCTCTGCTGTGGCCTAGGAAAGCAGTGGAAGATGGCCCAAGTCCTCTGGTCCCTGCACCCACATGGGGGACACTGGGGAAGCTCCTGGATCTTGGCTACGGATCTGCTCAGCTCCGGTGCAGCCATTTGGGGAGTTGGCCAGTAAATGGAGGATCTCTCTCTCTCTCTCTCTCTCTCTCTCTCTCCCTCTCTCTCTCTCTCTCTCTCTCGGCCTTTCTGTAGTTCTGCCTTTCAAGTGAATGAATACATATTTTTAAACATAAATCAATAAGGCTGGTGCCGTGGCTCACTAGGCTAATCCTCCACCTGCAGCGCCGGCATACCGGGTTCTAGTCCCGGTCGGGGCGCCGGATTCTGTCCCGGTTGCCCCCCCTTCCAGGCCAGCTCTCTGCTGTGGCCAGGGAGTGCAGTGGAGGAAGGCCCAAGTCCTTGGGCCCTGCACCCCATGGGAGACCAGGATAAGTACCTGGCTCTTGCCATCGGATCAGCGTGGTGCACCGGCCGCGGAGGCCATTGGAGGGTGAACCAACGGCAAAAGGAAGACCTTTCTCTCTGTCTCTCTCTCTCTCTTACTGTCCACTCTGCCTGTCAAAAAATAAAAAATAAAAATAAATAAAAATAAATCAATAAAGTATTGAATAAAGACATCATGGTCAACCCATATGATGGAATTCTATACAGCCATTTAAAAATATCAAAGTAGGGATAGGTATTTAGCATAGCGGTTAAGACATTGCATAGGATATCTGCATTCCCTTCTGCACTGGCTGGCTCTGATTCCTGACTGCACTCCTGATTCCAGCTTCCTGGGAATGCACACCCTGGAAGGCAGCAGATGATAGGTCAAAGAGCTGGGTCCTGGTCACTCACACTGGAGACCCAGCTTTTGGCTTGGGCGCAGCTCAGCCAGCCCTGGTTGCTGCAGACTTGTGGGGGAATGAACCAGTGGATGGGCAACATCTCTGCAAATATGTATGGTTAGGAAGACAGATCCAAAATAAAATATTGTTGTTCATAATTGTTTAAAACTATATGGCACCATGGAGGGCTCGCAATGTGGTATAGCACTTAAAGCTGCCCACTTAAAGCAGTGGCACCAGCATCCCATATGGGTGTTGGTTCAAGCCCTGCCTGCTCCATTTCCAATTCAGCTACCTGCTAATGGCCTGGGAAAAGCATCAGAAGATGGTTCAAGTGTTTCGGCTCCTGTTACCCACATGGGAGACCTGGATGAAGCTCCTGGCTGGTGGCCATCTGGAGAGTGAACCAACAGATGGAAGATCTCCCTCTCTGTAACTCTGAGTTTCAAATAAATAAATCTCATATATATACACAATATATAATATATAATAAACAAATTATATAATAATTATATAATGTATAATAAATATCATATATAATAAATAAATAAATATACGGCAACGTGAGGCCAGCGTTGTGGCTCAGTGGGTTAAGCCACAGCCTGTGACACCCACACAAGCATCTGTTAGAGTCCTAGCTGCTCCACTTCCAATCTCGCTCCCCGGGAAAGCAGTGAAGGTGGCCCAAGTATTCGGTCTCCTGCCACTCACGTGGGATATCTAGATGGAATTCTGGGCTCCTAGCTTTTCAAATCTCTAAAAAAAATGTATGACACCCTATCCTTTGTTGATATTGGCTAACAGATCAAATGAGGAACCAAGGATAATGGATGTCTTCTGACTCCTAGTGTCCCAGATCACCCATTAACAGCATCACAGAACTGGAAGTCCCTTTAACCTTCACCCACTCCTAAATTCTCAGTTTCACAGGCAAGGGCACCTATAAACAACTTGACCATGGTATGGGCATATCCCACAGATGGGCTGACTTGCCTTTACTGGAAATATACTTAGAAAGTTTTATTTTTGAATTTGAGATCATTAAATTGAAAAAAAAATGTTTTCCCAGGAATTTCAAAATCCTTGGTGGATACAGTGTAAAAACATTTACTCCTTAATTTTGAGAAGTCAAACTTTTTAATTACAATTCAAATAGACTGGAGACTCGATGAATATTTGATACAATGGGCAGTGGCATATTTTTAAAGCAAAAGTCCTTAAGCTTCAGAATGAACAGAATGATCTGGCTAAGAATAAATCAGAGCAAAAGTTTGGTACAGCAGTTAAGCCACCAGTTGGGATACCTGTATCCCGTACTGGTGCCTGGGTTTGAGTCTTGATTCCAGTTTCCTGTTAACGTACACTCTGGGAGGCAGCCAAGTGATGGCTCAAGTGCTTGGGTTCCTGCCACCCATATGGGAGACCTGGATTGAGTTCTTGGCTTCTGACTTCAGCCTGGCCCAACCCTGGCTGCTGTGGGCATCTGAGAGATAAACCAGCCAATGGAAGATTTTCTCTCTCTCTCCTCTCCTCTCTCTCTCTCTCTTTCTCTTTTGCTCTGTATTTCAAAAAATAAAATTTTGAAAATATGATTTTTTCAAACTTGCTCAATTAAACAAGTCCTTCAGTAAATGCGTTTAACAAACCATAGTATTTTGTCACTTGGTAACAAGGTTGGTTGTAATTGATACACATTTATCAACTAGTCTTTCCTGTTTTTTTTTTTTTTTTTTTTTTTTTTTTTTTTTTTAAGATTTTTTATTTGAGAAGCAGTTAATGAGAGAGAGGGCAAGAGATCTTTCATCTACTGGTTCACTCCCCAACTGACTACAACATCTGAGGCTGCACCAAACCAGGGCCAGGAGCCAGAAATTTCCTTCAAGTCTCCTACGTGCGTGGCAGGGGCCCAGGTACTTGGGCCATCTTCTGTTGCTTTCCCACGTGCGTTAGCAGGGAGCTGAAGCAGAAGTGGAGAGGAGGGAATGGAACAGGCGCCCTGAGGTGAGAAGCTGGTGTCGCAGGCAGTAGCCTAACCTGCTGCTCCACAATGTCGGCTGCTGCTCTTTGTTTTTTCTAACCCATTCCAATATTAAAGCATTTTCTATTTTCTGGAAAACGCATAATGTATTTTGCCCCATGGAATTTAAAAAGAAAATATTTCAAAACTCTCATCACTCCTTAGCCTGTTCTTTTCTTCGGCTCAAATTATATGCCAAAAAAGGGCTGACTCCTGACTGCTTCTGACCCCACAAATCGGTGTTCCCAAGCTCCTCAATCTAACACAAGGCCTCAAACTGTCTGCAGCATCTCCCTAGTCCCGCATGGCCAGGAATAACCTGTACTAATGAGTTTAGCTGAAAGTGCCACTTGGGGGCCGTCAAAAGAGCAAATACCAACATAAGGCAGGCTTTCTCCTTGGATTTTTCTGTTTCAGGAGCTTTCTAAAGGGCAGCGTCTGCCCTCTGGCTCTCTCCGGCTGTGTAAGTCAACAATGAGCCAGTGCAAGGTCCTAACAAACCACAAGCCGCTCTAATCCCATTTGCCTGGAGGTCATGGCAGATCCCACAGGACCAACCACAAGCATGGGGCAGAGCAAGGCCTTGGTCAGGGCTTGAAAGAGCTGCTTAGTCTCCAGCCACTGAAATGTGGCTGTGAGCAGGAATAGGAGCACAACTCTACGGCTCTCATCTATAACCCACTCTTCATGTTGGTCCCAGCCCAAGCAGGATGCCCAAGAACACAGCAAGGGAAGCAGAGGATAGGATACCCCTCTCCTACTCTTAACTTCTCCAAAGTCTCTTTTCCTTTCAACTCAAAGGCCACCTCCCACATGAAGCCTGCCTCAACTGAGTTACTTTGAATAGTATCTCCCAGGGACCTGCTAATCATTCTGCTCACTCCCTCCAGTCAGTGATTGGCCCAGGATTTGTTGCATTACATAGGCTGAGCCAATCAGGTTCCCAATGGGGTTTGCATGCAGATGCTACCTTCTTCTAGAATGTTCTCTCTGGTAGAACAGCTCTTTGGGGTCATACCAGCTTGTGGCCATGCTTTCTGTTTTGGATTTTTCCCTTCTACTGCTTTCTATCCCATGCCACACACATCCCCTCCACCTTATAAGGGAAGTTTGTTTGCAGGGAAGATTGAAGCCAACACAGTGAGAGAAAAGAGGTAGCAGGAGACGAAGAGGGAGAGGGAACACAATCACTTGGGTGTCTTGCCTGAAAACTTGCAGCCAAGGAGTGAGTAGGAGCTGCAATCAGCCAGCCTGAATTCTGCACACCCTGGAAGGGGCTACCTTCACTTGAGGAAGGGACCCTCCTCTCCTTTTTTATTTCTGATTTTCCTTCAGACAAAGGCTCTGTTAACCAAGCCTTCTTCTAAGGCACACAAACATACTGCGTATGCCAGAGAGAGAGATGTGTGTGAGATTAGTGGAGCCCTTAGAGTCACTCCCATCCTCCCCAGTAACAGCCAACTATGCCTACATCACTTGGGTGTTCGTCACTTGCAACCAGAGGAGTCCTAATTCCCCAGAACAGACACCCACGTTGGTTCAGATAAAACACCGTGCTTGTTTTAGCCTTGACCTTCTTATCAGCCATTGCTGTGGGACTCTTCCTTGAGTCATGGGATCGTTAGCATCCTTCCTTTTCTTTCCTGGCCACCCAGACCACATCTAATGCAGAGACAAGGCGATAGCAAAGTCAAGTTCAATTTGACAATGCTGCTGAGAGTGTCTTCATGAAAACGACTACCTGGGATCCCTTTCGCAGCCCCTTTGGTCCTCTCTCCGCTGAGGACCTGGACTGCAGTGTGTGTTGCAGACACTGCCTTATCTTGACGATGCTTCGTGTGCGAGGCACGCTCACTTACCCCCGCTGGTGTCGGTCCAGCTCGTGGAGCACCGTGTGGTCGCAGTACTCGAACACCAAGTGAAGCCTCCGCTTCCTCCTGAACACTTCCAGGAGGTTGACGAGGTTGGGATGCTTGAGTTGCTGGAAACACACAAAGCAAGGGGCTCAGTCTGAGCTCTGAAAGGCAGCTGTAACATTACTCCAATAAAACAGAAGCACACTAGGGACAGGGGCATAGCACGGCATTTAAGACGCGGTGTGGAACACGGCGGTCCCACACTGGCACACCTGGGTTTGTTTTTCCCAGCTCTGGGTCCTGATCCTAGCTTCCCACTAACGTGCATGCAGGGAGGTGGTAGTGACGGCTCAAGTAGTTGGGTTCCTGTTCCCCATATGAGAGACCCAGGACTGGGCTTCTACCTCCTGGCTTTGGCTTGGCCCAGCTCAGACTGTTGTGGGCATGTGGAAGGTGAATCAATGAATGAGAGCTTTTGTGTGCTCTCTCTGCCTCTCAAAAAAAAAATCAATAAAAATATAAACTTGAGAAAAAAGAAAGCTGCTTGTCTGTTCAGAGTTTTGCTTCTTGGATTGAAGGAGGCTGGAATGTCCCTCTTCCTCCTCTTCAGAGCCATTTGTTGGTAGCTTGTAAATGAAAAAATCTAACTCAGGTGGATGGTGGAGGCAAGGAGGAGCATGACAAGGCTAGGAAAGAAAGCAGAGCAGTTTGTGCAAAGCCAGTCTTCCAGGCGCTGAGCAGATGTCCCTTCCCAAGGAGGTCTCCGTGATGCCCCCAGGTGGTTCAGTGCCCTGTGTCCCTCATGTCTCAAAGCCCTCCCAAACTATGCCTCTTTCAGAGTCACTCAATGACAAATACGCAACTCTTATTCGGTAATCATCATTCAGTTCATTGTTTCATGTCTTCTGGGTACACATGCAACAGACGAATTCAGTAGCATCTAAGAAACAAGGCATCGGGAGCTGTGTTCCCTCCTTGGCTGCACCCCAGCACACCAGGCTTTCCACACTGAGCTGTGAATGCATGAGTAAACACGCTCCCTAGCTGATGAAGCATTTTCAAAACAGAAAAACAAGGAAGCCTCTTCAATCAGACGCAGCTGTCAAGTGTGTGTGGCGAAAAGGCAGCGAGAATGTTGGCTTTGGCGGAGAGAGATCTGGGAGTCAGCTTGCTGACCCCTCAGTACATAATCCTACCAGAAAAACTCCAGCTAGGCACTGGTCTCTCTTTTTTCATGTGCTAAGGAAATAAAACAATTTCACAGAGAAACATATCAATCATGGATTGTCTCTGGGGTACCCATCCTTGTTCCTTGCTCTAACAGATCACTATTAGTATCTGCTTTAGTTATGGTGTGATTTGAACAGCTGGCACATCTCTCTCCAATTCTTCTTTGATAGTGTTACCAGATTATGTTCTATAAGAATCTTGGAGTCATGTGTTACTTTGTCATATTAGCTTCCTTCTGCCCATTTGAGATATTGTTATCAAAGCGCGGGACGGAGAATTTACCATCCTAATGATGGTTAAGCGTCTAGTTCCATGGTATCAAGTACAGTCGTGTTATTGCATAACCATCACTATCATCCATCTCTAGAATGCTTTTCACTTGCAAAACACTGGCTCCCCATTGCCCCCTCCCCTGAGCTCTTGGTAACCACCATTCTTTTGGTCTCTATGATTTTGGCTACGCTAGGCTCCCCACAGAGGTGGAATGATACAGCATTTGTCTTTTTGTAAGTGGCTTATTTCACTCACCGTAATGTCCTCAAGCGTCATCCCTGAGTTAGCATGTGTTAGGATCTCCTTCCTTCTTAAGGCTGAATAACGTTCCACCGTATGTGTACGTCATTTGGCTTATCCACTCACGTGTCTCTCAGTGAACACTAGGGTTGCTCTCACTTCCCGCCTGTTATACCCAAGGCTGCTAGGAACAGCATTTTCATTTGCAAAACTGAATCTGTGCCCATTAAACAGTCACTCCCCATAAGCGTCTGCGTGACACTGTTTTCCACATTTTCGGTTGTAAGCAGGGACCAGGCATCTGTTTGGTTTGGTTTGTTTCCCCCAGTTTCTCCAGGCAACTCAATGTGTTGCCAGAGGTATTAATCACAGGAATGCGTGTATTCCCTAAGTGATAAAAGATGGGAGGAGAAAAACGAAGTTCTTGAACTGCATTCTGCAGCACTTCTGCAAGGGCGGGAAGAATAAAAGCCGCCTGCTAGGGAGACACTGAAAACATCGACTTTCTCAGTTTCTTTGTAAGATCCCTCCATATCCTCAGGACGTAACATTCTACCTCCGGAGATTACACTTGGCGAAACAGTAGCAAACCTCCACAGGATCCTTAAGCCAGTATCTTAAGTCTTTTTGTGCTGCGGCACTGAAGTTGTTCAGGCTGGGCACTTTATAAAGGGTGCAGATGTATTTTTGACTGTTCTGAGAAGTTCAAGCCCAGGTGCTGCCCTGGCGTCTGCTGAGAGCAGCTCTCTGCCTCCAAGATGGCGCCTGCTGCTGGGCTTCACACGGCCAAAGGCAGAGGGGCGAGGGAGCCCTCCTCCACCCTCAAGGCCAGTTACCAAGAGAACAAAGCCCTCAGGCCTCAATCACCGCCCAAAGGCCACATCTCTTTCCCCCCCCCCAAAGAAATCTTTGATTTAATGGGTACAAACTTCATAAGTACAGCTTTAGGAATATAGTGATTCTTCCCACCATACCCCCTACACACACCTCACCTCCTCCCTCTCCCATTCCTATTCTTCATTAAGATTCATTTTTTAATTAACTTTATACACAGAAGACCAACTCTATACTAAGTAAAGATTTCAACAATTTGCAGACATACACACACAATGTTTGAGGGCAAGTTTTACAGTTAACTCTCATAATACAACTCACTGAGGACAGAGGTCCTACATGGGAAGTAAGTGCACAGTGACTCCTGTTGTTAATTTAACAATTAACACTCTTATGTATGACGTCATTGATCACCCGAGGCTCTTGACATGAGCTGCTATGGCTATGAAAGGCTTTTGAATCCACAATCTCCGTCAGTATTAAGACAAGGCCATTAGCAAAGTGGAAGTTCTCTCCTCCCTTCAGAGAAAACTACACCCTTCTCTGATTGTCACTTCTTTCCACTGGGGTCTCTTTCACAGAGAAAGCCACACCGCTTAATACTGTGCCTTCAGGGTTAAGCTTCAACATGAATTTTGGAGAGGCCAAGATCATTCCAACCATAGCAGTCCATTAGTGACATCTGGGTCTTAGAACAGAGGGTACCCCAAGCTATAAAATGCCACATTCAAGTTACTGTACCTAAAAGCTTTTCCCCAAAATTAACACTGTCCAGATGTCACAGGATAAAACTACTATTTTATTCCATCTATGTATATATACATGTATGTATGTATGTATCTTCCTACCTACTGATAGCTACACACACTCACACACACATATATATATATATATATCAATTATAAATATGTTTGAGAAACAGAGAGAGACAGGCAGACACAGAGAGCTTGTATCTGCTGGTTCATTCCCCAAATGCCTACAACAGCTGGGACTGGGCCAGGTCAAAACTGGACGCTGGGAGCCAGAAACTCAACCAAGTCTCCCATGGGGGAGCCATCATCACGGCCACCCGGATGTGCATTAGAGGAAGCTGGAGTCCCGAGTGGGTGGTGGGTACTGCATCCAGACCCTCCAGAGGGCACCCTAGCCCTCTGATGACTATTGCACTGGCTTGGATATCTCAAACAGCAAGCCAACAACCCAAGTCAAAGGGGCACCCAGTAGCTTTCTGACAGAATTAGCAAAAAGCAGAGGGCTCCTTTGGCTCCCAGATCTCAGCGGCCCCAGGCATTGCTTTCACTCTCGGTACTGACTCCACCCACAGACTTCGAACCTTAGAATCTTTTAATCCTCCACGTTCTGCATCTAGTCCTCGCTTGTACCCCCTGTCAACTTTTCAAACCCAAACTGCATACGAAACCGGCTTCAGTTCCACTGCAGTCCCTCACCCGTCTCTGAGTGCCAAGACTGGCACCGTCAAACCTGCCGCGTCCAAACTGGCAGCGCTCACGGCAGGGCACGGCTGCCGCCTCGCTCGGCTCCGCTGGCCTCTGCAGCCTCACCACCTCCCAACTCCTCCTCGACACACTGGATGTCTCTCACTTCCTCGGGCGCTCGTGCCCCACTCACCAGCACCGCGGTCATGCGCTCTGTCCAGCTTCCCCTGAGCCACCCTAACACAGCTCAGATGCCCTGAAAGAGCTGTGACCTTGCATCCCACGCAAGGGGTACCTCCGTGGCAGGTGAAGGGCACTGTCACATCGGTCTGAATGGGACAATATACACTTATTACACCCATCATGCCACGCTACTCTATACCTTTTGAAAAATCTAGATTCTCAAAGATAAAATAAACAAATGGGATTACCTAAAATTGAAGAGTTTCTTAACAGCAAAGGAAACAGTCAGGAAAGCGAAGAGGCAACCAACAGAATGGGAGACGTTATTCGCAAACCACACAACAGATAAAGGACTAACAACTAGAATCTACACAATGATCAAAAAACACCACAGAATCAAAACAAACAACCCAATAAAAAAATGGGCCAAGGACCTTAACAGGCATTTTTCAAAAGAGGAAATCCAAATGGCCAACAGGCACATGAAAAAATGCTCAGGATCCCTAGCCATCAGGGAAATGCAGATCAAAACCACAATGAGATACCACCTCACTCCGGTTAGATTGGCTTACATACAGAAATCAACCAACAACAGATGCTGGCGAGGATGTGGAGAAAAGGGGACACTAATCCACTGTTGGTGGGAATGCAAGCTGGTAAAGACACTATGGAAGACAGTCTGGAGAGTCCTCAGAAACCTGAACATAGCACTACCACAGGACCCAGCCATCCCACTCCTTGGAATATACCCAAATGGAATTAAAGGGGTGAAAAAAGCCATTTGCACCTCAATATTTGTTGCAGCTCAATTCACAATAGCTAAGACATGGAATCAACCTAAATGTCCATCAACGGATGACTGGATAAAGAAACTATGGGATATGTACTCTATGGAACACTATACAGCAGTAAAAAACAACGAAATCCGGGCATTCACAACAAAATGGAGGAAGCTGGAAAACATCATGCTGAGTGAAATAAGCCAGTCCAAAAGGGATAAATATCACATGTTCTCCCTGATTGATGGCAACTAAACGAGCACCTAAAATGATACCCATTGAAGTGAAATGGACACTATGAGAGACAATGACATGAGCAGCCCTTGTCTAGACTGTTGAGGAAAAACTTACTATTTTGTTCCTTTAGTATTTTTGTTGTTGTTGTTGTTGCTCGGTTTGCTCTACACAAGACCACTGGTTGAACTCTGCAATCAATGCACAACCATTCTTAAGTGTTTAAAAATTAACAGAAAATTGATCTCTGTGGAACATGGGAGTGGGAATAAGAGAGGGAGGAGATATATAGGACGGCACATACTCACTCAGACCTACCTCCAATGGTGGAACTGGAAATGTGCCAGGGGATTTCAACTCAATCTTACCAAGGAGGCAGGTACCAATGCCAGCACACTTGGTAAAGAGACAAATATAAATACACAACTGATCAAAAAGATAGGGTAAGTGTCGAAGAGATTACACAAATAAGACCAGTGTAAGCAAATAATGAAAGATAGAATCAAAAGGGAGAGAATGATCCTGCGGGGGAAGCAGGACACACAGCAGACTCATAGAATGGCAAATGCCCAAAGCAGCACTCCTGCCTCAGAATCAACCCTTGGGACATTCGAATCTGACTAAAAGGTCCATGAAAGTCTCGCAGGCATGGAAAGCCATGACACGGTGGCAAAAAACAATCTAAATGAAGGATCCTGGCGAACAACACTCCAGCAGAAGGATCAGGCCATCAAGGAGAGAGGCGCCTTTCTCTGAAGGGAGGAAGGAACCTCCACTGTGATATGGCCTTGACTAAACAAGTTCAGAGTTGGTGAACTCAAGGGGCCTCCATAGCCTAGACAGCTCATAGCAAGAGTCTCGGGTGATTGCTGACGTCATAAATAAAAGTGCCAATTGTTAAATCAACAACGGGAGTCACTGGGTTCATGCTCCCCTCGCAGGATCTCTGTCCTTAATATGTTTAACTATGAAACTCAAAAACAACACTACTAGTCGAACAATACCCTATACCTGGTTCGGTTGTGTGAGTGCTGTTGCTCCCCCTCTTTGTGGAGGAAAGACACTGAGCCCTGCCTAGGCTTCATATCCGAGTCACGGCCCCATTATGTCGCTCCCCCTCTTCGTGGAGGAACGACACAGGACCCTGCGCTGTTCTTTCGTCTGCTCGGCCCTCCCCAGGTTTGCTGCTGGTTCTTCCCGGGTTGGCTACTGTCCCTTCCACCTCCATGGAAGGGCAGTTCCCCCTGCCACATTCCCCACTTCCGCAGGGGAGCGGCACACCGCCGGCCGGCTCTCTCGGGGGCTGCACAGGTGTTCCCCTTAGATGTTCCCCTTAGATGTTCCTGGTGCATGCCGTCTCTCTCCTCCTTTATAGTCCTCCTCCGCCAATCCCAACTCGGCTGCCCACACGCCGAGTACGCTGCTCTCCTCCAATCAGGAGCAAGTCCTACAGTTTATTGGCTGAACTGGAGGCAGCTGTGTAGAAGCTGTTTTCTTCTCTCCCAGTGCCATGTTGTGGGAGAGCAGATGCACAGAATAAGTCCTAATTCCAGTAACTCAGTCCAGTCCGAGCTGCTCCCCACAGATCCCCCTTTCTTTTTATTTTTTGGCGTTGATACGCGCCTGTCTTCAGTGTCCCGCGGCACACACTCTGCTCTACTTGCTAGAGTTGCCACAGGTTCTTACAAGTCCTATCAATCAGGCAAACCGAATCCGGGTCCTCTCTTCGCCATGTTGTGAGGAGGTTTTTAGGCGCTGATGCGTGCCTGTCTTCGGTGACCTGCGGCTCATACTCTGGTCGAGCCGCCTGCTGGTGCTTACCGCCTTACTAATCAGGCAGACCAAATCCAAGCCTTCTCATTGCCATATTGTGGGGGAGACTTATTAGTGTTGGTTCGTGCCTATCTTCGGTGACCTGCAGCTCATACTCTGGTCGAGCTGCCTGCTGGTGCTTACCGCCTTACTAATCAGGCAGACCGAATCCAAGCTCTCTCATTGCTGTGTTGTGGGGAGGCCTTATTGATGTTAATTCGTGCCTGTCTTCGGTGACCTGCGGCGCATAAGCTGCTAGCCGCCCGCAGGTGCTCATCACCTCACTAATCAGGCAGACCGAATCCAAGCCTTCTCATTGCAGTATTGTGGGGAGGCCTTTCTATTTCTCTCTTTCTCTATCTCCGGGCATTCCTATTTCTCCCATTTTACTTCTGTCTGCCAACATTCCTATTTCTCTCATTTTACTTCTAAACTTCTGTTTCTCTTATCCCCGCGGCTTCCTGGCGCCCGCCCCGGGCTTTCCGGCTCTGAGCCACTTCAGCCCGCGCCTCTCTCATCTGCGTGGCTTCGCACTAGCCCAGCGTTCCCTATCTACTTGAGCCCCGCATGCTCTGTCTGCGCGCGGCAGCCTCCACGAGTCACACAGCGTAGCTTACGTCTCCGCCACTAGCATTCAATCTAAGTTCCCCGGGCTAACCTGGCGAATTCAACCCAGTTCACGTCTCCGCCCCACGATTTGGCTTCCCGTCCTTTGCTCCCCGGGCTAATCAGACGGATCCCAATCTGGCTTACGTTTCCGCTTCTGGTTTCAACTTTTCGCCCCTTATTCCCGGGCTAACTTGAGAATCCCAAAGTGGCTTTCGTCTCCCCCTCGGCCTGCCCCCCGCGGCTTCAATTTCCCTAACATTTTTCTCTACCCGGTATGTTTCCCCAAGCTTTCTTCCAACAATATTCCTCCCTCATTTCTCCTGGCCTCTCCCCACAATCCGCATCCGAGTCTGTTTGTTCTAGCTTTCACTTTCGCTTTCGACCTTAGAGATTTCTCCCAGCTTCCCCCCGTAGTCCGTATCTGAGTCTATGCCTAGGCTTTCAATAGCTCCTTCCGGCACCTTTTTCGTCCGGCTTTTCCCTAGGCTGTTTGCTAGTCTCTCTCTCCGATATTTTCCAGTTCTTCCCGTTTCTTCCCTCCTAAGTTTCCTAATCCGTCCTAAGTTTCCTATCCGAGTCACGGCACCATTATGTCGCTCCCCCTCTTCGTGGAGGAACGACACAGGACCCTGCGCTGTTCTTTTGTCTGCTCGGCCCTCCCTGGGTTTGCCGCTGGTTCTTCCCGGGTTGGCTACTGTCCCTTCCACCTCCGTGGAAGGGCAGTTCCCCCTGCCACATTCCCCACTTCCGCAGGGGAGCGGCACACCGCCGGCCGGCTCTCTCGGGGGCTGCACAGGTGTTCCCCTTAGATGTTCCCCTTAGATGTTCCTGGTGCATGCCGTCTCTCTCCTCCTTTATAGTCCTCCTCCGCCAATCCCAACTCGGCTGCCCACACGCCGAGTACGCTGCTCTCCTCCAATCAGGAGCAAGTCCTACAGTTTATTGGCTGAACTGGAGGCAGCTGTGTAGAAGCTGTTTTCTTCTCTCCCAGCGCCATGTTGTGGGAGAGCAGATGCACAGAATAAGTCCTAATTCCAGTAACTCAGTCCAGTCCGAGCTGCTCCCCACAAGTGCAACCTGATGAAATCCCTGCTTAGTATATACTAAATTGATCTTCGGTATATGAAGGTAACCGAAAATGAAACGTGATGAAGGGGGGAGAGGGGAGAGGAAGTGGGTGAGGGGAGGGCCACGGGAGGGAGGGAGGTCCGGGGGAAGCCACAACAATGCAAAAGATGCATTTTATATTCTACTTAAAACTATTGGTTGAGCTCTGTAATTAATACACAATTACTCTTAGGTGTTTAATTAATGCTATAACTAGTACTCAAATAGTATTTTACACTTTATGTTTCTGTGTGGGAGCAAAATGTGGTAATCTTTACTTAACATATGCTAAATTGATCTTCTGTATATAAAGATAATTGAAAATTAATTGTGATGTGAAGGGGAAGGGAAGAGGGAGTGGGAGAGGGGAGCGTTGTGGATGGGAGGGAAGACACGGGGGGGTGGGGAGGAGGCTATTGTGGTCCATAAGCTGTACTTTGGAAATTTATGCTCATTAAATAAATCTAAAAAAGAAAAAGAAAAGAAAAATCTAGATTCTAATAACTGTACAATATTCTATTCATATAACATGTAGGTTCTTTCCAGTAATTGGCTATCTTTTTTAAAAATTTATTTATTTGATAGGTAGAGTGATGGAGAGACTGAGAAAGAGATCTTTGGTCTACTGGTTCATTCCACCAAATGGCCACATTGGCTGGGTTGTGCCAGGTCAAAGCCAAGAGCCTAGAACTCCTTCCAGGTCTCCCATGTAAGTGGCAGGGACCCAAGAACTTGAGGCCACCTCCGCTCTGTTTTCCCAGGTATATTAGCAGGGTGCTGGATCAGAAGCAGAGGAGACAGAACTTGAACCAGTGCTCCGATATGGGTGGTGGATTAACACGCTGTGCCACAACACCGGTCCCCGGTCAATGGCTATTATAGATAAGGTTTTGATGAACAACTTAAAAGCTAGCTGGCCTTAACTTTGAATAAGTCAGTGAATTCTTCTAGACCTGTTTTCCATCTGCAAGAGTAGGAAGTTCAAGTGCAGCAGGGACATAAAGCACATGGGACAGTGTCAGAAGCATATTAACCTCCCTGTAAAAGTAACTACTGAATCTTTGGAGTAACTCTATTTTTATTCAGCCCGATTTTCTCTATTCCTTTCATTCAACAGTATTTATGTATCTTTAGGTACACGTGGTACTGCACTGAACCCAAGGACACACACGACGTGAGCACTGTCCCTACTCTCAAGGAGCTGAGAGCCTGGGAGGGGAGACAGACACTTGGGAAGCAATCACAGATTCGACAAACGTGACAGCAGGTCAAGGGATCCTGGTCTGAGGGTGAGGGGCGGCCCAGCGAAGACGCCAGGAAGCAGCCGTTAAACTGACTGAGAAAGAAGTCGGCTGGGCAGCCCTAGAGCCCCCGAAACATGGCGTCAGGGCTCTGAATGGAGATGATCGAGCCGCTTTCCAAAAGGATTGCAATATTCACTGCTCTGCTGGGACCACGAAGGCGCTGGTTTACCACACCACGGCCAGTTCTTCAGATAGCGTAAGGTTGTGATGTGGATCGTCAAATCATCCTCCCAGCGCTTGCAGCGTCTCCAGCCACACAAGCTGTCACATGATGTTTAAGCTACTGTCTTTCTCTCTTCTAAAAATATATTTTATTTATTTGAAAGCAGAATGAGAGAGAGAGAGAGAATGAATGAGAATCTCCCACCCACTCCCCAAGTGGCTCCAACAGCAGGGGCTGGCTCAGGCCAAAGCCAGGAGGCTGGAACTCCTTCCAGGCGTTCCACGTGGCGAGCCGCTGTCTCTTATCCTTCTGCATAAGACAACTTCTTATGATTTCAAATGGCTAACAGCATTTCTCAACTTCCTTCCAGAATCATTTTAATTGAGACAGGCGAATCTCCAAGTCTAAATCCTAACCAATGGTTGAAACAGTAAATTGTAAGTTTTTTTTTTTTTTTTTTTTTTTTTGACAGGCAGAGTGGACAGTGAGAGAGACAGAGAGAAAGGTCTTCCTTTGCCACTGGTTCACCCTCCAGTGGCCACCGCGGCTGGCGCACTGCCGGCGGCGCACTGCGCTGATCCGATGGCAGGAGCCAGGTATTTATCCTAGTCTCCCATGGGGTGCAGGGCCCAAGCACTTGGGCCATCCTCCACTGCACTCCCGGGCCACAGCAGAGAGCTGGCCTGGAAGGGGGGCAACCGGGACAGAATCCGGCACCCCAACCAGGACTAGAACCTGGTGTGCCAGCGCAGCAAGGCGGAGGATTAGCCTAGTGAGCCGCGGCGCCGGCCTAATTGTAAGTATTTAAAAATAAATTCTTAGCTCCTCCAGGTGGGCAGGACTCCAGGTGACCAGGGCAGCAGAGAGCTGGTGCCTGAAGCCCCTGGCCGCACTCAGGTACCTGACAGGCATCTGTGCAGCACCCAGCCTGCCTCACACACCGCTCTAGGCACCAGAGACACGCGGGGGGTGAGACAGAGGACTCAGGCAGCAAACAGAGGAACAGCTACCAATAGGCCCGCTGTGTTCACCAGGTTAGGCCGCCTCAAGGAAACGGGCCCTGTGGAAATGACCTTGAGCTGAGAGCTGAGGGTGAGTAAGGTGTGAGGAGACCACGGGCAGGGCTGCTGGCGGAGGGACAGGCAGCAGCCTTCCAGGCAGGGTGACTGGCCCCCAGCCAGGAGAGAACTTGGGCCACTTAAGAAGCCGAAAGCCAGTGTGGCGTGCGGTCCAGCTGGGAGAACTGGGGCCAGCTAGACAGAAAATGGACAGGTCCTGGAGGGCCTTGTGTTGTGGAGCAGTGGGTTAAGCTGCTGCTTGCAACACTGCCATCCCATAAAGGAGCTCTGGTTTGAGTGCCGGCCACTCTGCTTCCAACCCAGCTCTCTGCTTGGGAATGCACTTGGGAGAGCAGCAGCAGCAGTGCTTGGGTCCTTGCCCCCATGTGGGAAACCCAGAAGGAGCTCCTGGTTCCAGGCTTTGGTCTGGTCCAGCCCTGCTGTTGTAGCTATTTGGGAAAAGAACCACCAGATGTAAGATTGATCTCTCTCTCTCTCTCTCTCTCTCTCTCTCTCTCTCCCCCCTCCCCATTACTTTAGCTTCCTTCCTTCCTTCCTTCCTCCCTCCCTCCCTCCCTCCCTCCCTTCCTTCCTTCTTTTCTTTCTTTCTCTTTTCACAGGCAGACTAGACAGTGAGAGAGACAGAGAGAAAGGTCTTCCTTTTCTCTTGGTTCACCCCCGAGATGGCCACTATGGCCGGCGTGCTGTGCCGATCCGAAGCCAGGAGCCAGGTCTCCCATGCGGGTGCAGGGCCCAAGGACCTGGGCCATCCTCCACTGCACTCCCAGGCCACAGCAGAGAGCTGGCCTGGAAGAGGAGCAACCAGGACAGAATCCGGTGCTCCGACCAGGACTAGAACCCAGTGTGCCGGTGCTGCAGGCAGAGGATTAGCCTAGTGAGCCGCGGCACCGGCCACTTTGCCTTTCAAATATATACATCTTTTTTTTTTTAAAAAGAAATTTATAAGAAGTGCAATGGGAATCCACCGAAAGGGAATTCAGCAGGCCATGATACGCTACCATTCAGGTTGTTGGTTGTTATGAACTCACCGCGGTAGCAGGATAAAGGATGGCTTGGAAGAAGACAAAATGGACGACAGGAGACCAGGCCAAAGCCTAGGGACAGCCGAGAGAGGACGGTGGCTTTGACCAGTGTGGAGTTGGTACTGTTTTATGTTTTATTATCCGAATAAACAGGATGTAGTGACAGACCGGAGGCAGGGGACAAGGACGGGCAAAGACACGAAGATTCGGACAATGGCGCCGACAAAGATGCTGCCACCAAGAGGAAGAGCAAGTTTTGGGGAAGAAACGGCAGGGTTTTGGCCCTTTGAGTGGACAGGGGTCAGGGTGGCCGACGCTGGAGAAGCAGGGAGCGAGCAGGAGAGTAAGGAAAGCCACAGGCAGGTGAGAGGGGAGCAGGAGCGAGGGGTGAAGGCGTTCAGAGTCTTGTGCCAGCCACGCGCTGGATGGGGAGGAAGCAGAGACCAAGAAAGAGGTCTTCCAAAGACAAGAGACAACAGCACAGCGGGACACCTCGGGTGGGCGGACCCTGGAAGGAGGAAGTGGTGGGCGTGCCTGACGCTGCTGGGAAGTCGAGTGACCAGAGGACAGGGCCGCAGCCTGCAGGACCGGGGGCATGCGACCTCACTGGGGACACAGCTGGCGCGTGGGGAGACCCGGAGCCAGCGTCTCTAACCACCTTCCTGCTCCCTTGGCTGCCTCCACCACCCTCAGAGCTCGCGGGTGGAACTCAGAGGGAGCACTCTGGGCCTGAAACCAGGCTGCGGTGGGTCCACTGAGGTCTGCACCGAGGGTGGGATTCCGGCTCCGACACGGTGAATGCTTGCTTTCGTGAGGGTTTCCACGTCTGCTACCACACTGAGGGGACTTCCTTAGAGACACGCAGAGGCACTGGATGAGAAGGACCAGGCAACACGCCAGGAGAAGGGTTTGCAGGCTTACTCAACAGGCGCTAACATACAAGTGACCCTGCTAGGGCGCTCTACAGAGACACAGCTCAGGACTCGGTTAACCAGAAAGCCTCCCCGCTGAAGAGCTGGGGAAACCAAGGTCTCAGGCCTTGGTCATATTTCTCAGTACATTGCTTCATACCAGCTCAATCTTGGGGGGCGGGGGGGGGGTTCCTCGCAGGCCATTAGCGCCACCTTCAGGTATGCTGCTCAGGTTTAAAGTTCGCACCTTTGCTGCCCTCTTATTTTGGTCTCCCATTTATTTTCTCTCTGTGTATTGAATGCCGACGCCCCACATTTTGCCGCTAAGTGAAACCTGTTCTCTGACTTTAAAAAAAAGACTTGGTGTTGCTGGTGTTAAATTTAACCTGAGCTCTCCTTGGTTTCCCCGGCGCATCTGGGAACATTCCAGCTCTCTCGTGGACACCTTCCGCTATCTGCCATCAGCCCTGCGTCTGTGTCAGCCACCCAGGCTGTGATAAGCTCAGGCCCCACGCCCTCGAAGGCCATCCGTCTGGCCTGCTTAGCTCACAGGATTTTTTTTTTTTTTTTTTGACAGGCAGAGTGGACAGTGAGAAAGAGAGACAGAGAGAAAGGTCTTCCTTTTCCATTGGTTCACCCTCCAATGGCCGCTGCGGCTGGCGCGCTGCGGCCGGCGTACTGCGCTGATCCGATGGCAGGAGCCAGGAGCCAGGTGCTTTTCCTGGTCTCCCATGGGGTGCAGGGCCCAAGCACCTGGGCCATCCTCCACTGCATTCCCTGGCCACAGCAGAGGGCTGGCCTGGAAGAGGGGCAACCGGGACAGAATCTGGCGCCCCGACCGGGACTAGAACCCGGTGTGCCGGCGCCGCTAGGCAGAGGATTAGCCTAGTGAGCCGCGGCGCCGGCTAGCTCACAGGATTTTGAAGGCTCCTGTACAAGCTGCCAGCACCCACTGGTCAGGAAATGCTGCCTTCCAACACTGACGGGATTCTCTTGGAAACAAGGGTGATCCGACAGCTCCAGGCCGGCGGCCTCTACAGCACTGGCGAGCCAGGGCTGGGAGCTGTTCACTTTCCATGAGGCTCTGACACTACAGCCACAAGAGTGGCCCTTGGTCACCACCCTTACATTACTGATTTGGTTAAGGCTAAAAGTAAAATATTTATGGACCTGTGTTTCTATCAAAAGTGGAAAAATGGGAGGCAGGCGCTCTTCTTAGCGATCAAGATGCTATGTCTAATATCGGAGTTCAGTACCTGCCTCTGGCTCTTGATTCCCGAGGAGCCAGAAGCAGATAAACCCTGGGGGGCAGCAGCTGTTGGCTCAAGTGCTGGGATGCTTGCTACTCACTGGGAGACCTGGACTGGGTTCTGGGGTCCTAGCTTCAGCCTAACCCAGCCTGGGCTGTGGCAGGCACTTGAGGAGTGAACCGGCAGACCAAAGATCTCTCTTTGTCTTTCTCTGCCTTTCAAGTAAAAATAAATAAAAAAATAAAAACGTCTTTGAACTTGACTCTGGGTCTTAGTGACCTAGACTTGTGCAGTTGCCATTGGAGCAGAACGGAGCCTAGAGCCTGGCGCTGCTCTCACCTCCTCCTTGCCCTTCCCAGGGACTTCAGGGCAGCGCAGCACAACCCAGGGCCCCTGCTGGGGCTTTGCCCCCTTCCCTGTTCCCCACTCCTGCTGTCTGGTATCACTTCCCCCAAAAAAATGCCACTGTCTTTTGTCTCAGACACTGCATGGGCTGAACCTGCTGCTCCCAGCGCGGGGCATGGCTTACAGAGTTCAGGAGGGAGTTCTGGGACCAGGTCAGCCCCCACCCCACCCTCACCCCGTGGCGGCTGGGGGAAGGGGGCCGGAGGAGGCCTTGGTGGGCTGCAGCTGCAGCTCTGCTCTGCTGGGCTCCGGGCGAGGTGCGGGCTGCCTTACTCGACTGGTAGTTAGGAGGCCACCGCAGGAGGGGGCCCAGGTTAGCTCCCAGTCCACTGGAGGAGTCAGGGGCCCAAGACGAGCTCCTGCAGCCACAGGATCCCGAGCCGGAAAGTGGTCTCCAGATTAGAAAAGCAGCACAGCCACAAAGATGACAAGACACAGCCTCTCAGCCCACGCCCACCCCCACCCCGGGCTCTTTCGCCAAAGTCAGGGCTATGGCGGGGAAAGTGAAGAATCCTGGGATTGGAGTTAGGGACACCGGCGGGGGAGGAGCTCTGGGAGTCTGAAACCTCCAAGTTCCCTCTGGGCCACGGGAGGCGGCGCGTACCCTGCTGCCCTCGCGGAGCGCCTCATTTTAGGAGGCAGCCTCAGATGCCCCACTTGATGTCCCCATGAGAGAGGGATGTCAAGTACTGTGCCGACACAGGCTGAGGGGGTAGTAGGTCCCCTTCTGTGGGGGGGTTCTGGCTGGAGCAGCAACCGTCCCCAGAGAAGGATGAGACCCCGAGTCCTAAGGGTGCTGCACCATGCAAGTGGTGCACACACGGCTGGGCAGAGGGAAAGTTGTGGCCGTGGCAGCGCTGGCCCATGGCCTGGGGCTTAATTCCTCACAAGGATTCCTGGGGACAGTCCTAAATAGGTTGCTGGCAGAAGCCAAGTGGGACATGTGGGGATGCGCTCAGCACCACGCCGAGAAGGCTGGGGAACTCCAGGGGCTGGGATGTTAGAGGGAAAACAGGATGGGGGGTGGCAGAACGCAGCCGCTGGCCATTTCCTTGGAAATAGCAGGAGGAGGTCACCGGCATGGGCTTGCATCTTGCGGGGGCTGGCCCCTGGGGGCTGCAGGGACATGCTTGGGCTCAGTGGGCTGGAGACGCTACCAGTGAGCTGAGCTCTCTGGTTCCAGTGGGACAGGTGAGATTCCAGGGAGGCAGGGTGTACCTAATTCCCACCACGGGAGGCCAGACGAGGCTTTCTTTCTTCAGACAGGAACTCATCACAAGGTTCCCGTAGTGGGGAGAGAAGGGCAGCTGGCGGGTGCAACCCTGGGCTTGCATCACAAGGCGACAGGCAGAAGGCTGACGTCAAGCGCTGGAACGGGAAACTGCACTTCCTCATCCAGTTTCTAGATCTAAGTCAACGATGGACCAACCTGCTACTGCTGACTCATCTGAAGAAGGCGTCCGCGATGCCCCCACAAGGAGCTGCAAACATTTCCCGAAGGAGCTGCACCCTTTAACCACAGGGACAGGGGAGGGAGGCACTCAGACCCTTCGAGGGCTGTGCTACAGGTCCAAGCCGGCACCCACGATCCCTCACCCCCAGGTTCAAGTACTGCCTCACAGCAGAGTCTTGCCTAGCAGGTCCAAGTGGCGGCCCTAGAGATCGTTCCCTACACTCCCAAGAGCAAGGCTGGAGAGTGGCGCTTGGTGGTTGGAAAACGCTCGCATTGGTCCGAGGAGCTATGGAGTACGAGCCAGATGGCAGGAGGGGTCCAACAGAAGTCCCTGCGGCTGCCTCTCCTTCCGCTGATCAAAACAGCATGCAAATCAGGGGGCTTGTGCTGTGACACAGTGGGCAAAGCTGCCGCCTGTGACACCAGCGTCCCATACGGCGCCTCTTTGAGTCCTGGCTGCTCCACTCCAATACAGCTCCCTGCTCAAGGCCTGGGAAAAGCAGTGGAAGGTGGCCCAAATGCTTGGGTCCCTGCACCCATGTGGGAGACCCAGAAGAAACTCCTAGCTCCTGCAGGCCCAGCCCTGGCAGTTGCGGCCATCTGGGGAGTGAACCAGCAGATGGAAGATCTCTCTCTCTCTCCTCCTTTCTCTGTAACCCTTTCAAATAAATAAATATTTTAAAAATTATTTAAAAATATAGCAAAATCAGACCCCAGGTGACACTGCGGAGATGAGCATCACCGTCAGAGAAAGGACGCAGGGCTGGCGGGCCACCAAACCCCTGACAGTCAGCAGCCACCACGGTCCATTGCTGGGCTGGACGCGTCACTTCGCTGGAGGAGTCATCCACGGTCTCGGGCACTTGACACGCAACCACTGATTGGACGACTGCGTTCTTTCCAATCCCAATCAGTAGGCAGGATCGAGAGCGGTTCACGTTCACTGCCCTGCCCGAGGCCAAGGTTAACCCACGCTCTCTTGTCCCAGTGCAGTGTGCACAGGGAACTTGGCTCTGTCACAGTCCACGGAACAGCCTGCACTGCACTGCACTGATAGCATCACGCCAACTGGACCTCCTGGTGAGCAGATCCGGCAAGTTCTCTGCACCTCAATGAAGACACTCGGGTGCCGGGGGGAGGAGAAACGCCTCTGTGGAATGCAGTGTATGTGACATTCTGGGCATCTAATGGCCCTGGTCATGTTGGAACAGCCTCTTTTTAAAAGACTTATTTATTTGAAAGGCAGAGTGACAGAAAAAGAGGAGGGAGGGAGGGAGGGAAGGAGGGAGGGAGGAAGAGGGAAAGAATAAGTATCTTCCACTCCTCAAATAGCCACAAGGGCGAGGGCTGGGCCAGGCCAAAGCCAGGAACCTAGAACTCCATCTAGGTCTCCCACGGGGTGGCAGGGGCCCAAGTACCTGGGCTATCACCTGCTGCTTTCCCAGGCACGTCAGTACTTGAATTGGTGGCTTAGCCTGCTGTACCATCAGGCAGGCCCTAAATCAACCTCTTGTCCTTTTTT